>NC_029789.2:137993590-138020608 GCF_000816755.2 Arachis ipaensis | reverse complement strand
TATAGTGCTCCTATGCTCTTGAGATATAGTGTCTATCACACTCTCAGGATACAGTACCCGCCACAGTCTCAGGATACAGTGCCCGCCACACTCTTGGGATATAATGTATGCTACACTTCATAAACAGAGAGAGAGAGTACGATACAACCAAAAAGGAAAACAGATCATACACAACCAAAATCAAAAGTAAAGTCACAACTTAATATAATCATTTCTCAATCAAACACCATTATAATCATAATCACCATCTCTCAGGGATATAGTTTGCAACACACTCTTGGAATATAGTGCCCAGCATACTCTTGGGATATAGTGTCCGACACACTTTTCAATCATAATCATTATTATCATCAAACTCATCATTAATATAATCATAATCAAGCATAATCAGGATTATAACCAAATCTATAATTCTATATAATCACATCAATTACAAGATTAATTATTCTCATTGTAGCAAGAGAGGGAATCCTCAATCCCAACTTGCCTATACGCTCCGGGATAGTGTTTCCACACTTTTCAAACAAAATCCTTATTAACTTAGATTCTTCAATCCATAATTTCCCTCAATATATCAATTTAATCCATTCAAATATACTCACACTCATTCTAGAGCCTAAAACTGGTTTTCGGACCTTAAACAGGAGTTACAGGGGTTAGAAAGCTAATTGGATAGGCTAAAACAGTTAAAATCAGTATTTTTTGAAAATCAAGGCAGTCGTACATACGCATGCCTCGTGCGTAGGTACGAGTTCACTTTTGTGCGTACGCACGGGACGCACACGAAAAGAAGTCAATTATGGATTTTTGAAAATTTCAAGTCATGCGTATGTATGCCTTGTGCATACGCATGATTCTACCCTTGTGTGTACGCATAAATACGTGCACGAAAAATTTCATTTCTGTAAAGCATGTCATGCGTACGCATGACCACAACTTTCTACAACTTCTACAGTATTCAATTCTAAACTCCAATTTTCCAAAACTCATAACTTTTGGTACACAATTTATTTTTTACAGTTCTTAGACTGTTTTGAAGATCTTTTAACTAGCTTTAATTTAAGATAAGTTTCATACAAATCCAGACTCCAAACACCAAGTTATGGCCCGTCAAAGTTAGTCAAAATTCTATTTTTACTAAAATCACTCAATTACCAATTTTTACTAATTCTCAATCCAATTCAATTTTAAACCATTCCAAAACCATTTTTAAGCTTCTCAACATTTATTTAACAAGTACTATCCATTTAACACCTAATCAAACAAGCACCAACATAATCAATCCAACTTTTCAAGTTTTCCTCAACAAACTAGTAGCAACAATATAATTACTCAACCAAACCATATCATTCCATAATCATTCTCAATATGAAAATTTTTTCAACTTACCACAACTTACCAAATAGGAGATTCCTCACCCTATTAAGGTCTTAGGCCCAAACTCTCGCATCAAACATCATTCATTTACTAATCAAACATACACTCTCAACCATCGTCAAACACAATATTTACAATAATTCACCATTCAAGCACATCAACAATCATACATACCAATTCATGAGACTCACATAATCACCCAAAATATTATTTTCATATTAATATCGATATATAACAATCTTTATTAATAAAAAAATGATTTTAATAAAACTCCTACCTTGTTGATAGCGATTTTCTAACACTTAGATTTTCACCTCGAAAAGACCCAAGCTTTGATCAATCCTCCATGTCTCCACCAATTGATCCAAAATCAGCCCAAACATCAATTCAAGCCTCAACGAAAGCTCCACAACTATATCAAGCACTCAATTCGCGCAAAATCAACCGAGCAACTCTAATATCACTAAATTTCACACATAGTTCAACTAGGGCTCGCACATATAGGAGATAATTGAAGGGAGGAGAGTTTTCTTATCTCATATCACATAATCTTGGGTCAAAACTCCTCTAGAATTGGTGGTTAAGCTTTTCCTAAACATCAAAATCACAAGAATCTCAACACCACATACCCAAAATACGAATTGAAGGGGAGAATAAAAAATGACTCAGGATTCTTGGGAGTACATACCGCAAAAGTGGTATAGAATCGAAGAGGAAGTCGAGAGCAATGCATAGCTACAAACAGGTCGTCAATCAGAGCTACAGATTAAAAGGTATGTGGATTTTTGTGTTGTGATGAATAGTAACACTAGGGCATGTTCTTCTCTTCCTCTCTTCTCTCTTGTGCTGAATGTGTTTGTGTGTTAATGTGGGGTTGAATGCTGATATGTGAAAAGTGAAAGGCTTATAAGCCTTAGACTTGGACCTAATATGGGCCCATTTGCGATTTTTGGTCCGTTTGACCCTATCTTGAGCCAAAACTTTTAGAAAAAGTGTTCATTTTCCATTCTAAATATTTTTCTTATCATTCATAAAACAAAATTCTAAATCTCAAATAACTCATATTTATTTGTCAAAAAAAAGAAAATCCGGGGTTTTACACCATCGCTCTCTGGTCTCAGCATCAAACTTCTTGTAGCTTAGCCATGGATGATCGTACATTAAATTGATGACATTAGTACACTCCTTTGTACATGCATTGTTATTTGGCGTAAACCTATCAATAAAAAACTTAACATTAGTAATTTACTAAAAAATTATTTGAAGTAATCTATAAACTTCAATTATATTTAGATTTTTTAGAAATTTCGGCAGAGTTTTATCTCTAGAAGGCACCAAAAAACTCTATCCATCAACAATCCACTTAACCAATTCACAAAAGAACCAATATGGAATTATATGACTTAAGCAGCAACATCCATCTACAATCAAGAATTCTCAAATACTTTTAGCAATTTAAACCTACTAAACCTAAATCGAACCTATCTTAACAACCTAAATTCACTGAAACCAGAAAATTGAGTGTAACTATAATTAGACTAACTAACTAAATGAAAAACTTAAGATTAGCAACCACATATGTTGAATAAGAATGTCATAATAGTTTGCATATAAAAGACTTAAAATAATACTCACATTATCAAACCATCAGGCCAAATCATCATCTGTACGATGGGAGGTGGTGGAGGGACATCTGGCTAGGATCCGTGAGAGGAATTCAGCACCACGACGTTCGTCGCTAGAGGAGGCATCGTCATCGAAATAGTGGGCTACTAAACGGATAGAGGTGGTGGAGGAGTCCACTTGGCAAAGCAGTCAAACGACTTTCTGGTGGCGGGGATGGCGCAGTAGAAAGAGCCACATAGTTAGGGTTAGGGACCATGATGAATGGCTGATCTTGTGCACCCATTGCTTGTGACGTCCTAAGAGTAGTTGGAATAGAGGGCGATGATCAAGAATTTCCAAGAGTACCGCTAGACACCCTACCTCTACTACAATCACGAGGCCAATTCATGACACCTCTGTCTATCGTCATGTCTGCAAAGAGCATGAAGGTTCTTGATGGCCTAGAGAAGAGGGAGTTGAATCTATGGCCTTCTTTTAAGTTGATTGATTAACCCTTAAAACCAGGAAATAAAACTTTACTTCGATTTGTCTGTGTGATAGATTATGCAAGAAACAATTTAGTTTTGTCTCATAAATCACAGAAAAACAAAATAGTGCAGAGAAGAAGAAGATGACACCAACATATATCCTGGTTCAGTTGCTCTGTGCAATGAAACCTAAATCCAGTCTCCACCACAACGTTGGTGGAATTTTCACTATACTTTCAAGTGTTATATAACCAATTCCCTAAGACTCAACATAATCCTATCTGGGACAAACCAAACTTTAACATAAGCTTGATTTGGCTAGGCAACATCCTAGACTCTCAATACACTAAGTGATTATCCAACTTAATAAGGGATACATCATATACAAGATACAAAACAGAAATACAAACAAATAGAAATCTGAAATCAACTTTGGCTTTTCTCTCTAAGTTCCTCTATTTGCCTTTTCTCTCATTTGGCTTTTTCAAATGCCTCGCATTTATGCCTTTCCACTCAAGAAAAACAGAGAAAGATAAACATTGAAACAAAATAATAAAATAATAAACTATGAAGGAGATGATGATTCACAACTTTGAAGCTATCAGATGAACCAACTTCAGAACTCTCTATGATTGTTCTTCATTTTGGCGGTATGTTTCTTTGATGTAGAAACACAGTCCAAAGTGTTGAACGGTCACAGGGAATAATGCTCTTAATGCAACTCAGATTTTGGTTCTCTCTCGTTACCTTCAAATTGAAGTGATTTTTCTATTTGTATGAACTCTGTCCCAACACCTAAGACTTACTTCACAAAGTCAGCTTCTTGTTCTCTTAAAATCAGAGCAGTAGCTACGCAGAAGAGAGATGAGACTGTAGCAGAGATTTCAGATTTCATGCATTCATACCTTTCATCTTCTCTTTCATCATTTTTTCAATATCTTCAGAGATATGAACCATTTATTCTTGCTTTAGCTCCAAGTTCCTTTCTTGACTGTTGATCCACAGTAGAATTTCATAACCTCTATTTTCTTTATTTTTCCAGAAATGGGTATGAGGGAGAAGGAAGCTTCAGCAAGCTACTTTGGGATACCACAAATGAAAAAATTTTTTGATAATGCCTTAGATCTGATTTGTGTTTTTGTGCCCTAGCTTTTGATTTCTTCTTATTTCTTCTTTGTTTCAAAGTGATATGACATAAAGGTAAATAGAAGAGAGAGGGAAGAGAGAAAAGATAAGGTTTTTTGGTTCGGTGGTGGTGGAAGGGTTCTGAAGCAATTGGAATTTTAAATTTCTTTAATTGGCATCTAAGTGAGTAAGTGAAATTGGACATGGATCACCTAGTTGGGCCTTATGCTTATGTTTGGTCCAATTTCTTTCTTCACACTAGCATTTCAGATTTCTTTTTTCTTTGGGCCAGTTGTTTTCTTTGATCCCTGAAGCATCCTTTTCATCTTTGATGGAAATTTAGTGATGAACAATTATTTTCATGAACTTGTGTAAGTGGGCCAAATTCAGTTTGGGCTTATTTTTATTCTTTTTGGGTCAATATGATTTAATTAATTTTCTGTACGCTAAACACACTTATCATGAATATAATTGGGCTTTCAACCCAAACACCAAATATTTGTCATCATTAATATTATTAATTTTTCAAACTCAAAAATCTTCCCCTTGATGACAAATATTGTATATGAGATAATAATCAAAGGAATTGAAATAGAAAAGGTTTAGAGACTTTCCTTTGATGATACCAGATTAACTTGATGTGCTTTCCCTATCTTTCATAAGGATTGCTCCCCCTTAATGTATGCTTATCGCTTAACATGAGGATACAATCAATAATGCTAACAAAATAATCCAATGTGTATGTATGCTTATCTTGAATTCTATAGTTGTACAAAATCCTAATAATCCATACAAGCAAATATTACAAACTGTTTAAAATAGTTTTTTATGGCATCATGGTAAACAACAATTCATCAGCACAAGTATAAGCACAACAAAAAACCTATAAGTATCCATGAACTAACAATGGCTTAAAGTCAAACAAGTTTAGTTCACAAACACAAGTCTAATTAAAACTAATATCTAATCATCTCAGTAAGCATTATGCTTTATCAAGTCTCATATATACATTTTCTTCCCTTTTTGTCATCAAGGTGGATAAAAATAAAATAAAGAACAATCCCTGCAAAATAATATGTTAGGAGCATGTGAAAACCAAATGTTGCATTCTTGAAACATTGTAGAAATAAATTTGAAAACAAATGAATGTAATGTTTCAAAGAAAATAACATCATATCTATAGCAAAATAGTACTACCAATACCAAACAGAGTTATAAAAAAATTAAAATATCCTTGACAAAAACTCATATGGACCAAAAAGAAGATTTCAAAAAACACAAGTAACCACATGTGTAATAAGATTTAAGTATGGTCCATGTCCTTTTCTACACTTCAAAATTCATATTGTTCATTTCTTATCCAACAACTGTCTCTTTGACCTGCAAAACAAAACTCTCAGACAAGACATTAGCCCAATTAAAACAAAGAATCATAACTCAGAATGCCTAAACTTGTTCTTAATTTACAAAACCTGTCTTCAGCCAGAGGTTTAGTAAATATATCAGCCAATTGTTCCTTTGATTTAACAAATTGAATGCTTATATTTTCTTTTTGAACATGTTCCCTTATTGAGTGAAATCTCACTTCAATATGTTTAGTTCTTGAGTGCAAAATTAGATTTTTGGAAATATTGCACTCATGTTGTCACACAATAAGGGAATATTATCAGCTTTCAATTTATAATCAGCTAATTTTGTTTTCAACCACAACAATTGGGAACCGCAAGAAGATGCAGCAATGTATTCGGCTTCTATAATGGAGAGAGCTACTGTGGACTGCTTCTTACTTGACCATACATTTAATGAATTGCCTAGAAAATAGCATATACCAGAAGTACTTCTCCTATCCACTCTATCACCAGCAAAATCTGCATCATAGTACCCAACTACAGAAAATTTATCAGACGTAGGATACCATAAACCATAGTTAGATGTGCTATATACATATCTAATAATTCTTTTTACTGCAAAAAAATGTGATTCTTTAGGTTGTGATTGGAATCTAGAACAAACTCCAACACTTTGCACAATACCAGGTCTAGAAGATGTAAGATACATGAGAGAACCTATCATACCTCTATACTTGGTCTCGTCAACATCTTTCTAAGTTTCACCTTTTTCTAACCGAAAGTTTGGATGCATGGGAGTACCCATAGGTTTGGCATTCTCCATTCCAAACTTCTTAACTAGTTCCTTGGCATATTTCTCTTGATGAATGAAAATACCATTTGAAGTTTGTTTAATTTGAAACCCAAGAAAAAAGTTAAGTTCTCCCATCATACTTATGTCAAATTCACTAGTCATGAGTTTTCCAAAATCAGTGCAAAGGGACTCATTGGCTGAAGCAAATATTATGTCATCAACATAAATTTGAACTAGAATAAAAGAATTATTAGAATTCTTAATGAATAGAGTAGTGTCTGTGGTGCCTCTTTGAAAATTATTTTTCAAATAGAAAGAACTAAGTCTTTTATACTAAGCTCTAGGAGCTTGCCTTAAACCATAAAGTGCTTTGGAAAGCTTGAAAACATGATTTGAAAAATTTTTATTTTCAAAACTAGGGGGTTGTGCCACATACACTTCTTTATCAATCACACCATTTAAGAATACACATTTCACATCCATTTGAAAAAGTTTAAAACCACAATGGGTAGCATAAGTAAGGAGAAGTCTTATAGCTTCTATTCAGGCCACAGGAGTAAATGATTCATCAAAATCTAGCCTTTCCTCTTGATCACATCCTTGTGCCACCAATCTAGCTTTGTTTCTTGCTATGCTTCTATCCTCATTCAGTTTGTTCCTGAAAATCCATTTAGTACCCGCCACTTTCTTTTCAATTGGATCTGGTACAAGAGTTCACACTTGATTTTTCTCAAATTGCTGCAGCTCTTCCTCCATGGCTTTGACCCAAGATGGATCACCTAGAGCCTCTTTGACAGTTTGAGGTTCAAGTTGAGAGAGAAGTGCCAAATTGTTTTCTTCCGGAACTCTTGTTGAGGATCTTGTAGTGACACCTTGAGAGGGATCTCCAATGATGAATTCTTGTGGATAGTTCTTTAGAAATCTCCATTCACGAGGCCTTGTTGATCTAGGAATAGATTCAGCTTGAGATGGTTCAGTTTGGTTGATATTCCCAGAAATTTCATCAGTTGCAGGAGATAAAATCAGATTGTCTCTTGTAGAATCGTCTGCATCAGCTGAGATAGGGGCAGATTGCACAGATTCAGATTGGTCTTGATTAAGGGCTTCACTCATATTATTTTCCACTTGATTTCTTGTATCACAATCTTCTAAAACACTTGGAATAGCATTAGAATCACAAAATATAATATGTATGGATTCTTCAATAATTCTAGCATCTTGATGGTAGACTCTATAAGCTTTGCTAGTTGTGAAATAACCAACAAAAATACATTCATAGGCCTTTGAATCAAATTTTTCTAAATTATCTTTGGCATTTAAAACAAAGCACTTTCATCCAAATATATGAAAATATTTTAGATTTGGTGAATTTTCTTTTCATAGTTCATAAGGAGTTTTCTTTAAAAACTTCCTAATGATAGTTCTATTCAAAATGTAGCATGCCGTATTCACGGCTTCAGCCTAAAGAAATTTAGGAACTTCACTTTTACATAACATGGCCCTTGACATTTCTCAAAGACTTCGATTTCTTCTCTCAATAACACCATTTTGTTGTGGTATTCTTGGACAAGAAAAATTATGTGAAATTCCAAGTTCATCACAAAAGGATTCAAAAAATTGATTTTCAAACTCTTTACCATGATCACTTTTAATAGAGGCAATCTTTAAATCCTTTTCATTTTGAATTCTTTTTCAAGATACTTCAAAGACTGAAAAAGTATCATTTTTATGTGCTAGAAAAAGAACCCAATCAAATCTGGTATAGTCATCCATAATCATTAAACCATAGTGTTTACCACCCAAATTTTGAGTTCTTGTTGGACCAAAGAGATCAATATGTAGCAATTCAAGGGGTCTTTTAGTAGAAATATCTTCATTTGGTTTAAAAGAGCTCTTTGTTTGCTTTCCCATTTGACATGCATCACAAGTTATATCTTTATCAAATTTGATTTTAGGAAGACCTTTCACTAAATCCCTTTTAACAAGCTTGTTAATTTGAAACATGCTAGCATAGCCAATCTTTTGTGCCATAGCCACTTTTCAGAATCTTTTGAGTGAAAGCAAGCTACATTTTTACTCTTTAATTCATCAAGAGTGAGTTCATACACATTATCACACCGTTTAGCTACAAACAATACTTCATTTGATTTTTTACACATAACTTGGCATTCAAATTTTTTGAAAATAACTAAATAACCAAGATCACACAGTTGACTTATGCTCAAAAGATTGTGTTTTAGTCCATCAACTAAGAAAATATTATCAATGAAGGTAGAAAGATTTTTACCCACTTTTTCAATTGCAATTATTTTTCCCTTACCGTCATCCCCAAAGGTCACAAAGCCACCATCATAGTTGTTGAAACTGACAAAGAAGGTAGACTTCCCCGTCATGTGCCTAGAACATCCGTTGTCCAAGTACCATAGATCTTTCTTCCTCTTGGACACTAGGCAAATCTGCAATTATTCTTAAGTAGCCTTAGGTATCCAAACAAATTTGGATCCTTTGAAGTTAATCCATCTTGGTTGTCCAAGTTCATTAAAACCACAAACAACCTTGTATGTTTTATTTTCCACAATTCTTTTGTCATTAAAACATTGACGAGAAGAATGACCATTTTTATTGCAATGAGAACAATAATTTTTTATTGCATGATGCTGAAAGTGATCAATACTATGATGCTGAAATTGATTTAACGTATGGTGCTGAAAGTGATTAAAAGTTTGAAATTTTCTGGTTGTTGAGTAAGGTGCCTTTCTTTATAAAATTGATTTTTAACAACTGCACATGTTCTTACAACATATTCCAAACCAGAATTATTTGAAACAAATTTGGTTCTTGAATATGAGGCACTCTTGTTAAAGTGTGATTTTTCAAAAACAACCTCATTGTTAGTGAAATAACCATAACTAAAATTTTTTGACAATGGTTTGGTTTTTGAAGATGATGTATTTTTATCAAAAAATAATTTTTCAAAACTAGCATCAATTTTAATTGAATAACCCAAACCAGAATGTTCAAATGAGGGTTTTGTCTTTGAGTTTGATGCTTTGGTTTTAGTAAATGATTTTTCAAAAACTGCATCATCCTTTGTCACATAATCCAAACCAGATTTTTCAAATAATGGTATTTAATTAGCAAGTAATTTATCCAAGTTGCTGGAACTGTGTGCAAATTTTGCTAAATCATTATTCAACCCTTTAATTATTTCATTTATTCTTTCATTTTCTGCAATCAATTTTTCTAAAGCGTCAACTGTGTGCTTCCTTTTGAATTTTTCAATTTCAAAATTTAAAAATATATTTTCTTCAACAAAATCAAAAGTACATTCGGTCTCCTTCACTTTTTCTTTTAAAAACTCATTTTCAACTTTCAAAACTTCATTTTCAAATTTGTATTTGTTGTATTTCTTCAACAATTTTTCAGAATGGTGAGTGAGATCATTAACAATAACATGTAATTCTTCAAGAGATAAGTCATAGTAATTTACCTCTTCTAGTTGATCATCACCAGCCATGAACAGACTTGAGCTTCATATTCGGAGTCCTCTTCCTCATCCGAATCATTCTCTAGATCCTTCCAAGATGTCACGAGCACTCTCTTCTTTTCTTTCTTCGCCTTGACCTCTTTCTTGAGTTTTGGATAGTAAACTTGAAGTGTCCTACCTCATTGCAGTGATGGCAAGTGACCTTGCCGAGATTCTTTTTTTGCTCATTTGAACTTGATCTCTTGTATTTGCCTTTGCTCCTCATTAGCCTTCTTAATCTCCTAGCAAAAAAGACAAGTTTATCATCCAAAAAACTATCACTTGAATCACTTTTCCTAGACTCAACTTTTGATCTTAGGACCACTCCTTTTATCTTTGTGTCTTGGCTAGAGTGTGTGGCTTCATATGCTAAGAGTTTCCCTCTCAATTCATCATAAGTTAGTGGACTCAGGTTGTTACTCTCGGTTAGGACAGTGGCTTTTATTTCTCACTCTTTTGTAAGGCTTCTAAGGACTTTTCTCACTAGAGTTTGTTTAGGGTGTGTCAAGCCCATAGCATTAAGGTTGTTGATGATGATTGAAAATCTCTCAAATATCTCATCAATGCTTTCTCTATCTTTCATGGTGAACATCTCATACTCTTTTTGTAGCATACCAATCCTTGTTTTCTTGACTTGTTTGATGCCCTCATGTGTAACTTGGAGTTTCTCCCAAATTTCTTTTGCCGTCTTGCATCTAGACACCTTTCGGTATTCCTCAAAGCTGATAGCACAGTGCAGCAAGTTTATGGCTTTAGCATTCGGCTCCACCTTCTTTTTATCATCATCATTCCATTCGGCTTCCTCCTTTGGAGTCATCACTCCATCAACACTTGTCTTTGTAGGGATTTTAGGACCATTCAACACTATCTTCCATATGTTGTAGTCAATTGATTGAATGAAGATCCGCATCCTTTTTTTCCAGTAGGCATAGTTCTTCCCATTGAAGAAGGGAGGCCTGTTATTTGACTAGCCTTCTGTTAGAGTGTAGGCCACAGTGGTTGCACCCATGTTGTTTGCCATTAGACCTTTCCTCCAAGCTGTGAAACTTAATTCTTAAGACCTAGCTCTTGATACCAATTGAAGGTTCTTGATGGCCTAAAGAAGAGGGGGTTAAATCTATGGCCTTCTTTTAAGTTGATTGATTAACCCTTAAAACCAAGAAATGAAATTTTACTTCCGTTTGTCTGCGTGATAGATTATGCAGGAGACAATTTAGTTTTGTCTCATAAATCGCAGAGAGATAAAATAGTGCAAAAAAGAAGAAGATGACACCAGCATATATCCTGGTTCACTTGCTCTATGCAATGCAACTTACATCCAGTCTCCACCACAACATTGGTAGAATTTTCACTTTACTTTCAACATAACCTTGATTTGGCTAGGCAACATCCTAGACTCTCAATACACTAAGTGCTTACCCAACTTAGCAAGGGATACATCAGATACAAGATGCAAAACACAAATACAAACAAATAGAAATCTGAAATTAACTTTGGCTTTTCTCTCCAAGTTCCTCTATTTGCCTTTTCTCTTTATTTGGCTTTTTTAAATGCCTCGCATTTATGTCCTTTTCCACTCAAGAGAAAACAGAAAAAGATAAACATTGAAACAGAATAATAAAACAATAAACTATGAAGGAGATGATGATTCACAGCCTTGAAGCTATCAGATGAACTAACTTCAGAACTCTCTATGATTGTTCTTCATTTTGGCGGTATGTTTCTTTGATGTAGAAGCACAGTCCAAAGCATTGAATGCTCACAGGGAATGCTCTCAATGCAACTCAGATTCGGGTTCTCTCTCCTTGCCTTCAAACTGAAGTGATTTTTCTATTTGTATGAGCTCTGTCTCAACACATAGGACTTACTTTACAAAGTCAGCTTCTTGTTCTCTCAAAATCAGAGCAGCAGCTACGCAGAAGAGAGATAGGACTGTAGCAGAGATTTTAGATTTCATGCATTCATACCTTTCATCTTCTCTTTCATCATTTTTTCAATATTTTCAAAGATCTGAACCATTTATTCTTGTTTTGGCTCCAAGTTTCTTTCTTGACCGTTGATCCACAGTAAAATTTCATAACCTCTATTTTCTTTATTTTTCCAGAAATGGGTATGAGGGAGAAGGAAGCTTCAGCAAGCTACTTTGGGGTACCACAAATGAAAAGATTTTCTGATAATGCCTTGGATCTTATTTGTACTTTTGTGCTCTAGCTTTTGATTTCTTCTTCTTTCTTTTTTGTTTCAAAGTGATGTGACATAAAGATAAATGGAAAAGAGAGAAAAGAGAAAAGATAAGGTTTTTTGGTTCGGTGGTGGTGGAAGGATTACGAAGCAATTGAAATTTTAAATTTCTTCAATTGGCATCTAGTTGGGCCTTGTGCTTATGGTTGGTCCAATTTCTTTCTTCACACTAATATTTCAAATTTCTTTTTTCTTTGGGCCAATTACTTTTTTTGATCCCTTAAGCATCCTTTTTATCTTTAATGAAAATTTAGTGATGAATAATTATTTTCGTGAACATATGTAAGTGATCCAAATTCAATTTGGACTTATTTTTATTTTTCTTGGACTAATGTGATTTAATTAATTTCTTGCACACTAAACACACTTATTACAATTCACAAATACAATTGAACTTTCAACCCAAACACCAAATATTTATCATCATCAATATTATTAATTTTCCAAACTCAACAGAACATACCACTTAAATTCAAATTTGCATCCATTTAAATTCACTACAACTTTTCAAGAGCATACCCGATTTTTGTAGTTTTGTCTAACCGAACCAGTTTTTTAACAAATGTTTGGTTTTTTTATTTTTTATTTCTTTTTTGTTTTAAAGAAAGCTGCACTATCTATGGATGGTTTGTTGCCCAGGTTGGGATATCTTTTGTTTTGCAGTCGAACTCACATGGTTCATCATTCTGTAAAATGGTGCATTAGTGTTGACAGTCTTCTTTGCTTGGTGGTTCTTTTTCACATTTCCTTCTGAAATCATTTATGATAATGGACCCTAACTGTAATTGATGAGTGGGTCAGTGCATCTCTCATGGACATCGAGGATTGCGGAATGCAAAACACATTTAGACCAGTAGTACCTCTTCTTTTTGTGAATCATCGATATAGAACGAGTTTGTTCGCCTACCTATTATAGTCATTGTTTCAAGACACAAAAGACGTGTTTATCTCGCTTCTTTTTGTTAATGACTTTAATTGTTAATTGTTTTTTTTATTTTTATATCTCTTTTTTGTTCCATGTAGGATCCAAAAGAGGGACACTGGTGGATGCAATTTGGGAATGGACTATATATGTAGGGGAAATTGGCCTTTATTCTTGTAGTATGAAAACCTAAATATAATAACTTATGGACACAGATTCGAAATCTGTTTCTTTAATCGTATTGGAATCGAGTAAGTCTTAAAACTACTTTTATCCCCTATGTTATAAATAACTTAAAATTATATTTATTATGTGCTTGACACATGAAACTTTAAAGCCTCCTTGGTAATATGAAAGAAACAAAATTGGATTGAATGCAGAAAATTCCTTGACATTAAAAGCTTGTGTTTTATGTTGCATTCCTAATTCTCGAGGCACAAGAAGCTTTTATTACCGCTGCTGGAGACACCACAATCTTACAATACGAATATTGTTAATTCTGAGTTTCTGACAATAAATCAAGTATTTGCATTATTTAATTATTTTGGCACAGGCAATTTTTCAATGATATATTAATAATAATAATAATGTTGATGCAACGACTTTATCACTTGTGCGTTGTGCGTTAGATAACGGTGATCACTATTATAATCGTCAATTTTTCATTAAAATCATTATTGCTATGTATATGGCTGCTTACCCATTTCTTCTTTTTATTTATTTATTTATTTTATTGAGACTGCATTTAATTTATTTGTTATAGGATGATCTGTAATTCTTTCATGCTTTTTTTTTTCAGACTAATAATTGCATGATTCGCTCCACTGTACCCTACTTGTAAATAGGGTAACACTACATATACAAATTAAATAAGGAAAAGTATGAGGAGCCAATAGAATATTTATACAATGGGAACAATGGAAGTTTAGAGAGTATTAGAGATATAATCATTAGTGTTACCTTTTTTCATCAGTTGAAGCTTTTGGGATGAGTGGTATCATGCATGGTATTAGAGCGCTAGATCCAAAAGGTCAAGAATTCGAGTCTTGGTGAATCCCAAAATCAGTTTAAGCTTTTGGAAAGATGTTTATTATCGTTAGTACTCGGATGGTTATTATTATTATTATTATTATTATTATTATTATTATTAGGAAAAATATAAAGTACCAACATATTATCTGTCAATTTATTGTCAATAATAATTAATTATTATATTTTAAACACATATATAAAGAGACACATTTAGAAAATATATCTATAAAGACACTTCTATTAAACACAGTCATAAAAAAAAAAGACATTTTTAAATGCTGTTGGTAACGTAGTGAGAGTTGCTTAATAAGGCTTCCATTTGTGTCATTTTTGTTTTGGTGAGATTTATGGCTGATTTTTTTAGATATGATTTGGGGGTGTGGGTTATGCTGGAATATGATGATTATAGGTGATTTACACTGTTATGACGGTGTTGCTTTTTTGGAATTTTAGGGGAAGAAATCGGTGCCACCGATTTTAAGAGGGAGGAATCGGTCCCACCGATTTGTGTGAGAGGAGAGGTTCTTGGATAGGAAATCGGTGCCACCGATTTGTGATTGAGACAGGTGACGGGTATGAAATCGGTGTTACCGATTTGTGGGTGCAGGGAGAAGAGTTCAGTAATCGGCCCCACCGATTACTGGAGGCAGAGAATTTTATTTCAATGGGGTGCACCAATCGGACCCACCGATTTGGGTGTGCAGCGGTCGGTCCGTCCGATTTGCCATTAGTCCATACAAAAAGCGGATGGTGGAAGCCCCATTTTTTCTTCGTCAGTCTCAGCTAATGTTCATCTTCTCTTCCTCCTCTCTGTTCTCTTCTCTGAATCTTCTGCTTCATTTTTTTTTTAAAAATTCGTGTGAGGTTGAGAATAGTTAGTGTTATGGATGATAGAGTTGTATTGAAGATTTATTATTACGGGCAGATCTTATTGCAAACATACGAGGGAGTTCAATTTGTGTGTGAAAATCCATTAGATGTTGTTATTCCGTTCATGTTGTCATTTGAGGAATTGAAAGGTGTGATTTGTGAGAAGATAGATTCTCAAAGTTGTAGGAGAGTATCGTGTATTTTGTACAGGTATCCTTTACCTGTGTTTGGTGGGTTTGTTCAATTTCAGACCAAGTATGTGATGGACGAAGCGAGTATGCATGAAATGTTCTCAATGTATATGGAAAATCGCGACCGAATGTCGTGCATCGAGTTATATATTGAGTTTGAGCAATCTGAAGCGGACCGTAACATTGAATTGGAAGATTATAACAGTGAAAGCGAAGATGAATTTGAAAGTAACTATGAGATCGTCGGTCAAGGTGAGGACGAAGAAGAAGCTGGCGGCGCCATGAACGCAGATGTGGCAGAAGTTGCAAACGCACTAGCAAACCCGCATCCGTTTCAGGAGCCTTCTTTCATGCGGTCGTTGGATCTGGAGGCTATGCATGCACCGGAGTTTCCGCAATATATGAATGCAGGTGCGTAAATCTAGGTAGCTATGTGAATCTCTGAATTAGCAGATCGATAAGTCGGATGAGTAATGTATGTGATATGTGACCAGGCATTTGTCACCATAGCGTTTGATTTCTTTATTAATTAATAGTTCTTTGTTGTGAATGATATTTAGTTGTTGTTTACATAGATGGAATAACGAAAAATAAGACTATAACGATCTTACATAGTAAAGTGTGATGGTTAATTGAGTTGTAATGAAAGACTTCTTACTGAGTACATAATGATTTCTTTATTACTTTTGATGTATGCAGCCGCTGTTGTTGTGGCGGATGGTGAGTTCACAGTGGGGATGGAATTCAGTTCAAGGGAGGCAGTAATTAAGGCAATGAAAGATTATACCATCCGGAGAGGTGTGGATTATCGGGTATATGAGTCGGAACCGACGACATTCTATGCCAAATGTACAGAATATGGGAATGGTTGTGACTGGTTGATAAGGGTAACGAAAATGCAGAAGAAGTACTGTTGGGAGATAAGGAGGTACAATGGAAGTCATACTTGTACCAGGTCTACTATTTCTCAAGACCATTCGAAGCTGGATTCTAAGACAGTTGCAGAAGCAATCAAGCCGTTGGTAGAGGTTGACCCGTCTATAAAGGTGAAATCAGTAATTGCTGATATCCAGTCAAAGTTTAACTACACCATCAGTTATCGCAAGGCTTGGTTAGCAAAGCAGCAGGCGGTCGAATCAATTTTCGGAAGTTGGGAGGCATCGTATGAAGCTTTGCCGATATGGTTTGAGGCAATGTGCCACAAAGAGCCATCAGCAGTGGTTCACTTTGAAACAATGCCAGCTTACCAGGGGGATAATTTGGTTCCTGATATACGTGTTCTACATAGAGTCTTCTGGAGTTATTACCCCTGTATAAGGGCCTTCAGACATTGCAAGCCAGTGGTGCAGGTGGACGGGACTCATTTGTATGGAAAATACAAGAGTTGTTTATTAGTTGCAGTCTCACAAGATGGTAATAACAACATCGTGCCTATTGCATTTGCCATAGTGGAGGGAGAGACTTCTGATGCATGGCACTTTTTTCTGAGCAACCTGCGTCAACATGTGGTGAAACGTGATGGTGTCGGACTTATCTCTGATCGACATGATTCGATTAGGTCAGCTATTGAACGAAGTAATGGGGCGTGGTCTCCTCCTAGAGCTTACCATATGTTTTGTATCCGGCATATTGAGTCCAACTTCTTGAGGAAGTTCAAGGCACCGTACCTGCAAAAGCTTATCGTCAACATTGGTAAGGTTGAATAGAATGAACTTTGAATTTATCGTAAGTACGATCAAATAGATTGGTGTTCATAGTTGACTGAATGTTTTTCATAGGATACTCGAGGACGACCACTGAGTACCAGATGCGCTATGAACGATTAAAGGAACAGGGTGAGGCTTACACCAACTGGCTTGATCGGATCCCTCGTGAGCAGTATGCTTTGGCATTTGATGGTGGTTACCGATGGGGTCATATGACCACCAATCTTGTGGAATGTATCAACTCCGTCTTAAAGGGTGCACGCAATCTCCCAGTCACTGCACTTGTTAAGGCTACATTTTACAGATTGAATGAGTTGTTCACTAGGAAAAGAGCCGAGGCTGAAGCCCGAATCAGTGCTGGACTTGTGTTCTCTGAGATGGTGACAACCAAGCTGCATGCAAATCAACGAGCATCAGGTAACATACAGGTTAGCTGTTTTGATAGAGAAAATGAAGTCTTCGAAGTACGCGAGATGCCTAGTGGGGTTGAGTATGCAGTTGACCTATGCCACCATCGGTGTGACTGTGGTGAATTCCAGGTTGACCGAATTCCGTGTCGACACGTGTTTGCATGTTGTTCAAATCAGAGGTTGAATTGGCAAGTGTACATTAATGATGTTTACAAGATGGACCAAGTTCGACGAGTATACAGGGCTAGATTTCGACCACTAGAAAATCCGGCAACGTCCATCTCCTTGCAGTCGACACGAGTTGCCCTACATAATGATCTATACAAGTGTGCCAGGCATGCCGAACCCCAACTAAACTGTACGATCCCACCGAAGTTGCGGAGCAAAGGTAAAAATTTCCAGTGCACCGCTGCACCTGACTTATCTGCAAACAGAACTTTTCCAAATAACAACATTATGTGACACTTTACATACATCTAAATGTGCACATCATCATTCAACACTATGCGATCTCTCACACCCCTAAACCACGTTAATTTTATAAAGCTCCCTCTACAGTCATTTTTGCTCGGTGCAATTCCAAATTGGTGCAAGCACTCGGCTTCCAATGCCTCGAAGCTACTCATGGTCGGACCTGTAACCGGAAGACCATTTGTTGGCAGACCGAGAATTACCGCCACATCCTCCAAGGTCACGGCACACTCACCAACCGGAAAATGAAAAGTATGAGTCTCGGGCCGCCATCTCTCAATCAGAGCATTAATCATTGCTGACTGGCCTTTAATAACTCCAATTTGGGATACATAATAAAATCCAGTCTCGCGTAACTGTGCCTCAACAATTTGGTTATATGGATCCGGCGGGTGTAAATGATCGCACATCAACATCCTTAAAGCCTACAATACCACATTTTACAGTATAAGAACAAGTATAATATAACTATATTATTCAAAAACACAATTATCCTTAACATGTCCATTATAACTAATTCACAGATTCTCTCACACCGGTACAAACATTCATCTTCATCTTCATACATACATGCAAGGTTTATTCTTATTTTTATTTCTATTTCTAACCACCTAATAATAAAATTATACATACATACATGTTTAATTTCTAATTTCTACCATTATAATATATATAGTTAATAAAATCTAAAATTATCACTATTATTATCATTAAATAAAATTATTAAAAATTAAAAATTTACATAATTTAGATCTCCAAGATAATTAACAATATGAAGTTCTGGTTGATTTACTTCTTTGGTTTTCCTTTTTTTTGGCATTTTTCTTGAAATTTTTCACTGAGATAAAGGTGGTCCAACAATGGTGAAATGGTGGGGTTGAGAGTAAGCAGAGAGGGAGAATTATTGTGAGGAGTGAAAGAGAGTGTTGGAGGGTGAAAGAGATAGGGGTATCCGGATTTGAGTGGGTGAAACGTATAAGGAGTCATGGGCCACCCAGGAGCCACCTGCATGTGCGACGCGTGGCGAGGAGTCACCAATCGGTGCCACCGATTTGCGCAGCTTCCCCTCCCACAAATCGGTCCCACCAATTTCCTTACCCCCGTCGGTGCCACCGATTTCTTCACTAACGCCGTCGCATCTCCGTCAAACACCCCAAAACCCCATAACGCTGCCAAACACCATTAGCTTTCCCATATCAAAATTAAAAAACTCGAGATTTATATGTTCGCCTTTTCTTTTAAAATTATCTGTAACTATTTATGTTTCTTTACATCCATTTACATAATTTTTCATCTAATCCACGAGTACAATTAAGCTTCATAATAATCAAGTATACATCTAATAATGAATGAAACTTTTCTTTGATTAATTAGAAAAAAAAAATGCAATGTAACTATATAAATTATTTACCGAGTTAATAAGAGGGATATGCTAATAAAATAGTGCAGGTGTGAGAGATTTATATTTGACGATATTATATGTTAAGTTACTTTTTAAGTGAGAGATATATATCATTTATTAAAAGAACATGTTTAGACATTGATTATTTAATTTTTTAAGAAAATTACTTTTTCTGAAAAACATGTTTTCATACAAGTTCTATATAATTTCATTTTAGCTGTATATATTGAACTTATCCTTTCTTAAAAGAAACTATTACTTTTCAAACATTCTCCCTTGAATTTCAAATGCTGGTTCTAAAAATTAGTCTAGTTATTTTTTGGAAAAGTATATGAAACCAAGATTCAGCCAAAAACTAAACAAAACCACATTAATTTATATTAATAATTAATTTTAAATTTTTTAAATTCAAAATTTAAAAAATTTAAAATTGATTAAGTAAACCTAATTAAAACCTATAAAAATCTTCTTCTTTTCTCTCACATTAACCTACCCACCGCCAACAATCACACACACAGACCTCTCCGGCGACTTCCATGCTCTCCGCGACGCCCTCAACAAGCGCATTCAAGATAACTGCTTCAACACGAAGTCCACCTTCGACTTTGTCATCGACGAAACCTTCTCGTCTTCCCTCCTCAACCACCTCCTTCAAACCCTATCCACCCTCAACCGCGGTGTCACTCGCAAGAACGCGTTCGATTCCCTCATCACGTGCCTCTGCAAGCTCCAACGCGTCGATGACGCGTTCCACGTCATCGAATATATGGCACGTGCCGACGTCGGAGGCTGCCGCCCCAGTGCGACCACCTTCTACCCCATCCTGAACATCCTAACGCGCCAGAAAGTCATAGACCACGCGCGGCACGTGGTGAATTTCATGTCCACGCTTGGCGTGAATCTGGATCTGACGGGACACAACTACTTCCTCGTTGCACACTGCTACGCTGAAGACGTGGCTGCCACTGCCGGAGTTTTGAAGAAGATGGGATTGGTTTGTATTCAACACACATGTTTGTAATTAGGGATTTGTTGCAGATGTTGCTCTCTGCGTTTTGGGATATTAGATGCCGTTTTGATGATTAAAGAGACTGCAAACTACACAATTATAGAAATATAAAAAAACATTCATTTAATATGAAAAAAATATCCTAATACTTAACAAAAGAAATATCCAGTTATATTTTAGCAAAAATAATTAAATATCTATAAAATTTTTAAAAAAATATGAAATTCTTAAAGAATTAGAAACACACATTTGCAATACAAAAAAATTCGAAAAATATATAAAAGAACATCCATTTAGTATGAAAAAGAAACATTCTGATACTTAGCAGAAGAAACATCCATATATATTAACTCGTAGAGATTTTGGATTCACCCAAAGGTATTTGGCTGGTTTTTGGCTAATACCCTTTTGGTTCCTTAGCATTGTTCTTATTTTTTATGTCTTAAACAAAAACGAAGTCCTCATAAGAGTAAAGAAATACCTAGCTAATTACAGCAAAATCATAAAATAAAATTCTATTCAACTCATTTTCAGACTGAAGGCAAAGAGAATAGTCTTTCATGCTCTTTGTCTTTTGTTTGGCCAACCAATCAACAACGTGGTTTGCTTTTCTACGTATCAAGGCAAAATGAATTTTTCAATCTCGACTTAGCAAATTCTTAATCTTGGATAGAATATTTTGTTCACCCAACATGTGAGAGCCAAAAAAATTTGATAGAACAATAAAAACTTTAAGAGAATCTGTCTCAAATAACTCTTTTGCAACCAGCTTCCCAAGCCAACATTAAATCACCCCAAACCGCATAAAACTCACAACGATATATAGAGTATAGACCATGAGAACAAGGAACCAGAACAACCAAGTACCCATTCACCAACATCATTTCTAGAAATACATCCAAAACCAGTCCGTTGACTATTATGAATTTATGATAGATGCTAACATCGCAATATAATTTGATTATACTAGTAGGAGGATGTTTCCAAGTCAATTTATAGACAGGAAAGTGCAATAGAGATTGCCCACTCTTGTTTCGAACTAGCTCATTGGCCAAATTCCTTAATAAAATAATAGTCTTGTTCTCTAACCAAGCATCATCAGGTTGATAAATTTCTTGACATCTACTCCGCCAAATCCACCACATGCCAACCGAGGTCAATTCCTCCCTACTACGGAGAGATTGGGATAACCTAGAAAGAAAAGAAGCAGTTCCAGAGTTCAGAGAATGGAAGAGAGACGAGTCAAGAAGATTTCAAACAGCCTTGGTTTTGTCACACTCTCTAAAGCAATGTTGAATCGTCTCAGGATAGTGACCACAACAATGACAAATATTATAATCAACCAAACCTCTTCTGAAAAGAAAGTCTTTTATAGGCATAACATCATGACAAATGAGCTAAATTAAAAATGGTACCTTCTCAGAAAAATTGAGCTTCATCCAAGACCAATTCACATTCTCCTCTCATTGATATTTTCTCATTGCCAACCAGTTATAATCACTATTCGTACTATATTCTTTGGAGGTAGCCGATTCCCAAAGTCACCCCGGACCATTCGGACTTTAAGAAGGAAAGGGATGACTAACCAAAAAATTCCTAATATCCAATGGAATAAGAGTTGCCAAGTTATCAAGATGCCAAGCATCATTATGAACCATCTCTAAGAAAATAATTTAATTTCAAAATGTGTATGTAAGAAAATAGCTCACCCAACTTACCAATCGAGTTCTAAGTGTAATTCTATAGAGATTGATAGTCATCTTCTGAATACCAGACAATGCTATCTTTAAAAATATTATAAGCTTTGATGATGCTACTCCAAACATTGGAAGCATTCTTAGAATTCTCTAAGCTTCGAGAATCTCTGATATATTTGGATGTCAAGAGTTGTACCCACAGGTTATCTTTAGAATGCAGAATATAACAAATTAATTAGCATATTTAGAGTCTCTGACGCCAAGGCTACCCAATTTCTTAGGAGCTACTACGCTGTCCCATTTCACAAGAGATAAGCCTCTTCTATTAGTTTACCCACTCTACAAGAATTGTCTCAATATTGAATCAATTTTATTACAAGCATATGTAGAAAAAAAGACACATGCATCTGATAAACTAGAATGGAGGACAAAACTGATTTAATAAAGCAAAGCCTTCTAGCCTTGTTGAGCAGTCGTCCTTTCCAGCTAGCCAATCAATTCTAATTTTTTTTTTCAAAACTTCATGAATAGTTCTCCTTGCTGCCCTATCATGTGAAATGTTTACTCTTAAGTTCTGAATAAAGTGAATATTAGAGATCCCGGATAAAATAGTTTTCCTCCTCTAAGAGATATTCTTAGAGCACTATGCTTTTGATTTAGCAATATTAACTTTAAGGCCTGAAGCCTTGGTGAAAATATTGAGACTTCCATAACTGTTTTCACCTGACTTCTTGTAGCTTTGCAAAAAATAAAGAGGTCATCCACAAACATTAGATGAGAAATCCTTGGTCCCCTTTTAGACATAGCAACAGGAATCCATGCACCATTTAAAACAAGATGAGAGATAAGGATGCTCCATACAAATAACAAAGAGGTATGGAGACATTGGATCACCTTATCTTAAATCTCTTTGAGGACAAAAACTAGGCAACTTGTCACCATTCCATAAGACAAACAAAAATGAAGAGTATACACATCTCATAATTAGGTTCACTATGTTATTAGGAACCCAAAACTTTTCAAAGAGTGATTTAGGAATCTCCAATCCATCCTATCATATGCCTTCTCTAGATCAATTTTAAAAGTTATTGTGCCTTTCTTAGATTTAGTTTTCTTCATAAAGTACAAAATCTCCTAAGCCACAATGATATTATCACTTGTCCCTCTATCCGGGATAAAACCACCCTAGAGGGGGCTCACCACATCAGAAAGAAAAGGGAAAAAGCGATTAACCAAGACCTTCGTAATAATCTTATATATAACATTACATAAACTAATAGGCCTAAGATTCTTCATAGTTGTATGAAAGTCTACCTTGGGAATGAGCACAAGAAGAGTCTCAAATATTGCAGGATCCATAGGCTCCCCCGAGAAGGCTTTTTCAACAATCTGCCAAATGTCTCAACCAAGAACATCCCAATATTCTTTATAGAAAATAACATGAAATCCATCCGAACCAGGGGCTTTAAAAAATCTCATACTCATGATAGCTTGTGTAACTTCTTCAAGGACAGCTTCCGTAAGCTTGGTACAAGCAACCTGACTGAGTTGGGGAAGGAGAATATCTTTGAGGTAATCAATAGTGACATCTTCTCTGCTGCAAAAAAGTTTCTGAAAATACAAATTAGTCTCTGCTTTTAGGGAAGTAGCATCATTTGACCAAGTACCATCCCCAACCATGAGACTATGAATCTTGTTCTTTTTCCGCCTTACAATAGTCTGTAGATGGAAGAAACTCGTATTTCTATCTCCGAATTTTACCCATTGCTCCATAGACTTCTGGTATCATAATAATTCTTCCTAGACCAGAATTGAATTAAGCTCGTCTTGGCACTTTGTCTCCTCTACCAGCAACTGAGGATCATCTGATCGCTCCAAAAGTTTCTGAATGCTATTAATGTGATTCTCCAACTCCCTTTTCTTAACAAAGACATTACCAAAAACCTCCTTGTTGAATTTCTGCAAATCATTCTGCACCTCAAAGAGACTCCTAATAACATTTGGTGAACCAGAGTTCCAAGCCTTTTGGACTATATCTCGAAAAAGGAGATGCATCATCCATGCAGCTTGGAACCGAAAAGGGTGGTACTTCTTTAACTTGTTAGCTTCTTCAGGTCTGCATCTAACTAAAATAGGAGAATGATCTGAGTGAAACCTGCCAAGAATTTCAGAAAAACCTTCTAAAAATCTAAAGCGCCAGTCTCTGTTCACAAAGGATCTATCCAGTGTTTTCGCAACCTCTAGGCCACCTCTAACCCTTCTAAACCAAGTGAATTTTCTTTCTGATGATCCCAAATCCATCAGACCACATTGATCCATAGCCGCACCAAAATCTTCAGCTCTCGAGGAATTGAACGCCCCACTCTTAACCTGCGAAGATGCTAAAACTTCATTGAAATTACCTAACAATAACCAAGGGACCCAAATTCTCACTGCCAGCTTATCAAGATAATCCTAGAGGGCAGGACGCCGATACGCTTTGGGAGGAGCATACGCTGCAGAACAAACCCACATATCTCTTCCTCCACCAACCTCAAAGGTAACAAAGTGCTCTGTGATTTTCACAACTCTATTATTCTTCTAAGATTGCTTAGCCAACACCCAAATACCACCACTCTGCCCTCTCACTTTAGAAATCTCAATATCACAATAACCCAGCTTATTCCAAAAATTCCTCATCTTTTCAAAGACAATATGAGTTTCAAGGACAATAAAAAAGTAGGATGATATTTCCTAATTATTTCTTTACAATAAACCCGAGCTAATGTACTAGAAGCCCCTTTCACGTTCCATGATAAAAAAAAAACTAGGATTTTTACTATCCATAAAAAATAGAAAGAAAAGGCCAAAAAGATAACACCACACTTAAATTAGTGCCTGCACACATCGTCCTCCATGACTTCTTTCCCTTTTCCATGGTTCTTGTCATAAGAGCATCTCGATTTCTCTGTGGATTGCTCCCTTCCCCCATCTTGTGAGAAATTTTGCAAGGAATTCGGTCTCACCTGCTTCCTGTTGAAGTTGAAAGCTGGCTTTGTAGGAGGTCCCTCCCCTTTTTCCTTGAATTTGTCTCCACTTGCAGCGTATGAAGGTAACGACGTGTCCCTGGTAGGGACATATGGCTTTAAAAGAGCACCCTTAGCATTAGGATTAGTCTTGTTACTGTTGGACTTAAAATGGTTTGGTGGTGCAAATATTGATCTCTTAGCAATGGGCTTTTTATCCGTCAAACCACTTACTTTCTTATTCAAATTTTTATCCACCTTTTTTCTTCCTTTTTGTTGATTACTTGGGTCCAACCTTCCTCTTTGCCGTCATTAATGCCATCATCATTGTTTACGTGATTTACGCCTAAACTCCCACGCATCATCTTCGCCGTAACATCATGAATCCCATGATTTTCGGCTCCAACGGATGGAACATTACCAAAAAAAAATTGCACCACTTGCTCCTTTCCTTTCTTGTCTACACCTTCCTCTGCTTGAGTATTCGCTGACGACTTCCTTATTTCTTCTGGTTTGGTTGCCAACGGTTTATGACTGCAATCCACAGAGAGATGCCCATAACATATACAGGAACTGCATATTAAGCTTAGATTCTCAAATTCAACTTTGAATATATGATCATCTACAAAAATTTCATCTATCACTGATTGGCTCAAGCCCATTTGCACACAAGCTCTTGCAAACATTCCTCGTTCCGCCTCTTTGGTAGCACTATCCACTTTGATCGGAGTTTTTATTGCCGTCTCAATTCTACGTATGGCCTTCTCTTGGTAATATCTAATGTTCAAACCCGACATACGAATCCAACCATGGTTGACCCAAAGCAACTTTCACTTGGATAAAAGGAGAGGAACCACGGCTTACAGCTAAGTAATAACAATCAATCATCTATGGTCCTCCCAACAGAATCTTCTTCCTATCCTCTTTTAAGTCACACTTGACTAAGAAATAATAATTTTCCACATCAAAGATCTCATATCCTCCATTAAGTCTCCAAATAAACTTCGGTCTATAACTCAAGGTCGTATGGCTGAAGTGTTTGCCCAAAACTTTGATCACGATAGAATCCAAGTAGGGTTCTGATAAAACCCTTCTCCCTTCTTCTGAGAACGTAACTCTTGGTCGGGGCTGACCTTCCGTTCTTCCTTCAATGATAGCTAGTTGATCGCCATCTAAAGAGTCCTCCATGATCAAAGGTTTTGGTGCTGAACCACAAACCACTTTATCTTTGAACGAGACTTTGATCGCAGTTTTGGAAGCTCTGGTCGACTTTCCTTCAATCGGTCCTCCTTTCCTAGAGATGTCTTAACCGAAACCACCCTGATCACCGGATACAAACCCCTAGCACTCTCCCCCTTATCCCGTCCGCCAGCATTGTCGGCATCCTCATCACCGTGTTTTCTTCTCTCTTTACCCACCAGATCCCCCCTCACGTCGTCTCTCTATTAATGTTTTTATTGAGTTGTTTGTGATATTAGTAGAAATGACATTATTTCACTTTAATTATTCTGTTTGTTTCTATAGTTTTATCAAATTTAAAACTAGATTTTTATATTTTTTTCTTTTCAATTGAATCTTTATATTGCTTTTGATTTTATAATTAGGTCATTTTCATGTTAAAATATTAAAATTAATGGAATATTTCTTTAAACTATACAGAATATTCAGTCAAGTGTTAGGTATATTCATTTTGTTTAACGGAATATTTCTTTAATTCTGATGTTTTTGTCACGATAAAGACTTAATTACAAAATCTGATATGGTATAAAGACTCAATCAAAAAAAAAAAAGTATAGGAA
>NC_029789.2:137989622-137992672 GCF_000816755.2 Arachis ipaensis | reverse complement strand
ATAACCATGATTTTTTTAAAATAATTTTTAAAAATCAATCGGTTTGATTGATATAATCGAATTTTTGGTTTGAATTAAATCGATTAAATGATCCATTTTTTATTAAATCAATTAAATCTCTCAGTTCGGTCTAGTTAATGTCTATTGTGCTTATAGGTGTCTAAATGACCCCACAGATCAGAGTCTTAACTTCATGTTGCAATGGCCATTGTAGGAAATACTAGCATGATGTTGGTGTGTCATAAATAAACCATGTGGAAAACTTCACATGCATTTGGAATTTGTCTAAATTCCCAAAGTGATTCTGATTTCTGAGGAGATCGATGTCTAATACTAAAATTATTTTTGAAAATATATTTTTACGTTTTTAAAATTGACAAAAATTGATAAACCAAACTCCTAACATATTCGATCTAAAATTGTGACCATTTAAAAAAATAAATCAGTCAGACTCGATAAAACCGACAATTTATACTGGACCGATCAATTCATGCAAAAAACCGTGCAGTCCACCATGGCGTGCACCACATGTGAGCCATGGGAGGAGGTCCCATGTGACCCATTAAAAACTAATTAATGAATTATTATTGGAAAATAATAATTAATTTAATTAAAACTTAAAATAAAAAAACTTATTATAAAAAAATGGCATATAAATTTATATAATTAGTTAATTAAATTTAGATTAAATAGTTCAACTAGCAATAGTTGAATTAGTAATCTAATAATTTAATATTTTAATCGAGTCAATTATTTGTTTAATTCTAATAGTTATGATCAGTTGATCACATTAATCACCGATTTATTTTTCATTAATAGTATACTGACATAACTTGATTATATGAATTTTTAGTAACATGTAACCTCTCATACTTTTGATCACTTATAATGATATGATAATGAGTGGATCAATGACACGTAGTATATTGATACGAAAAATGATATCACGTGTTATAATAGTATTTGGCCATGTGTCAGTTTGGATCACGTGTCATAATAATATTGTTCGTCTGTGTCTCAGTTACTATGTCATAATTGAGATGCACTAAATTGGTATCTTATTTTTTTATTAAGTGACTCATCCACGTTAGTAACTCATCCACGTCAGTAACTCATCTGTCACTAATCAATTCGTCATCACATTATTACACGTGATCAAACTATGGTATGACATGTATCACTAAAATGTTTACATCATTAAATTATGTCAGTGCACTGTTAATAAAAAATGGGTCAGAGACTAACGTAGTATATTTTTGTCAATCTCAAAGATATAATTAGTATAATTGGTATAAATAATTTTAGTGCATAACTTTAATCTAGGGATGGTAATGAGTCTCCACGGAAGACAAGGATCCCTTCTCCGCTCTTCGTCCCCATTTAGTAAAATGCCCCGTTTTCGTCCTATTCTCGTTACAGGTCCCGTTTATTTCTTTCCACGGGAGAGGCGGATATATGGGGATATTCATGGATATTATTGAGTTTTGTTTTTTTTTTTTTCAAATTAACACAACTATAATAAAATCTTATACAATTCAACTAAATATATCAAATCAAATACAATTCAAACACTAATTTAATATAATAACATACACATAAAATTTTTAGAGTAAAGTATCGGTTTTGTCCCCAACGTTTGGGGTAAGTCCCAAAGTTGTCCCTAACGTTTCAATTGTCCTATTTAAGTCTCTAACGTTTTAAAATTAATTCAATATTGTCCTGCCGTTAGGGGTCCGTTAATAGAATTGACGGCGGGACAAAATTGAGACGATTTTGAAACGTTAGGGAATTAAATATGACGAAAACGTTAGGGACAAAAGTGATACATAGAAATAAATTTTAGTTTTATCCTTTAATAATATCAATTGTTTACTGTACATAATATTCAATTATTTTTTAATCACATTTAAGTATATTACACTTAATCACATTATTTTCATTCTAAATAAATTTATTTTTTTATAATTTTACACTTAAAGTTGTAAACTAATATAATAAAAATGACAAATAGAAACAAAATAGCAAAGAGAAAAATGACACAACCATATATCCAGGTTCAACCACCTTGTGTAATATGACCTACATCCAGTCTCCACTACAACTGTAGTAGAATTTTCACTATCTTTCTCAAAAATTATACACACTAATTTTCAAGAATTCTATCCAATCCTAGCAGGGACAAATCAAACTTCTACCCAATTAAACTTGATTTAGTTAGGTTCACTCCTAGACTTTCAACCACTAAGTGCTCACTCAACTTAGTAAGGAAATCCTCTTAGGATGATCATGAATACGAAATAGAAATACATACATAAAAGATTGAAATAATTTTCTAGTTTTTTTCTATAATTACTCTCTTTGCCTTTTTTTCATTGAATAAAACAAAAAAGATAAAATTGAAGAATAGAAAATTTAATGTAAAATCATGAAAAAAAAAGAATGTTAAGTTTAAAAGCTATGAAGACCGAAACAGTGTGCTCACTCTTCTTGATTCAGTTTCTGGTTGTTTATCAATTTAAATAAGAGAAAAGCTTCTAAAACTTGAGTTTGGTTGAACACTTTTGACTTTGTTCTTCTTCTTTAAAATCCAGAGCAAAAATGCAGAAAAAAATGAGACAACAGTAGTGATTAAAGTTAGCTTGAATCCTTACCTAGCTGCTTCTCTTTCTTCCTTTTTCTTTGGTTTCAAAAATCTGAATTATTGATCAATTCTTTAGTTTCAAATTTTAATTGTGACCTTTGATTTACAATAGAAATACACAACTTTCGTTTTTTTTTTCTTACTTAAATCGTA
This sequence comes from Arachis ipaensis, assembly GCF_000816755.2. Taxonomy (NCBI): domain Eukaryota; kingdom Viridiplantae; phylum Streptophyta; class Magnoliopsida; order Fabales; family Fabaceae; genus Arachis; species Arachis ipaensis. The sequence continues at coordinate 137,989,878 of NC_029789.2, read as the reverse complement.
CATACAAGAGGAGCATAATTTTAATAAGATAAAATGATAGCACAAAGATAAAATTATTATACTAATTTTTGTTCTAATTTAACTTTTAATTTAATTTTTGCTTTTTGTTCTAACTCTTGATTTTTTTTCTTTAATTTTCTTTTTAATATCAAAACTTAGTGATTCACTTTTTTTTAATGTTTGAATTTTATTTTAAATATTATTTTTTGCTTATAAAAATTCTTTTTTTTTTTAATTTAAGGTTAGTCACGTGAGT
>NC_029789.2:137988434-137989026 GCF_000816755.2 Arachis ipaensis | reverse complement strand
TTTTTTAGCTCCGCCCCTAATTATATGCAAGATTGGGAGATCTAGTATTATCGGAGGATAACTATAAAACTATCAACGACCAAGAGGGAATGTCTTTCATAAAGAGGATAATCATCAATCCATCAGCCTGATATTCTTTCTTTTCGAAGACAAGAGGCCAATCGTGCAGGAAAAGTAGTAGAATCTTTGGATCTCAAGGATAAACATTAGTCAAAACTTGAATAAACATTAGTCTATCATATAATTTTTTATTTTAATATGGAAGAGTAAATAGAATTTCACGTTAATGTTACAAAAAATGGATTTTATAGTATTTTGGGAGTATTATTCTGTGCAAGCACAATATACAGAAGGTGAAAATTTAGGTGTAGTCAATTTCACGTGAAGTTGATAGTTGAGAAGCGTTAGATAAAAATTTAGTCAAATCAGTCAAATGGCTCTCAACTATCAACTTCACATAATGTCGATTGCACTTGAGTTTCCACCTACGCAGAATATGTATTGCACTGAAGTGTATTATAATTTAATATTAAAATAATATAATACGCAATCTGCATATTGTCTTTATAAATTAAAAAAATATAATCTAACA
>NC_029789.2:137980197-137987209 GCF_000816755.2 Arachis ipaensis | reverse complement strand
AGGGAAATCGAAGCTCTAAGAGTCCTTCAGGGCTCTCAAAACGTCGTCGTCATGCACGAGTTCTTCTGGAACGACGATGATGAACACGCCGTGATCGTGCTCGAGTTTTTCAGGACAGACCTCGCTGCTGTAATCGCGGAAGCTGCTGCTGGTGGTGGTGGCCGTGGTTTTGATGTCGGTGAGGTGAAGAGGTGGATGATGCAGGTGCTTAGTGGTGTGGATGCTTGCCATAGGAACATGATCGTCCATAGAGACTTGAAGCCTTCCAATTTCTTGGTTTCAGATCATGGAGTGCTCAAATTGGCCCATTTCGGACAGGTTTACAAGGAAAAAAATTTGTGAAATTTTGATATTTTTATTGGGTCTGTGAAAAAAGAAAAAAAATGGATTTTTGGTTTTGTGAAGAAAAAATTAAAAAATAAAAATGGAAGAGGTTTATCAGTTGATCTGTGAATTGGGCTGATTAGTTGAAGTAAGTAAAATTTCATCTATGTCATAGTTTAGCCTAATTTTTTTTTTTTTCAAAATAAAAAATATATATCTTTGCCTTTTGTAACTATGTTGGAGTTACTTGATAGTTACGTGATTATTTACTTTAGTTTAAGATTTAGATGTTTCATTGTGGGGATCTGTGAACTAGATAGAGGTTGGTTTGGTTAACAGTGATCTAGGTCAATTATGGCTTCTTTTTTTTATAGTCTAGTTTCTTTTCCACCGAAGGTTGCAATTATAGATACTTTTGTAGCTACAAGTTTTTTTTTTTTCATATTTTTTAGGTTATTGTTTTAAATTAATTTGGACATAGGAAATGAAAGTAAAACCAACCATGGCAGTGAGGATTGTTGCTCAGATACTGATGATTGATGTCTTTTGAGATAATTTTGCGTTTTTTTTTCTTTTGTTGATTGTTGTAATTTGGGTTCATATTTTCAGGCAAGGATAATTATGGAGCCTGGATTTGACTCTACAGAGGAGAACCCACCACCACCATATGAGCATGATTATGCTTCTTCAGTTCCGGAGAGCTCATCAATTGAACATCCTTCTTCATCAGAGGCTTTTCCTCATGATCAAGGGACCATAAATCATGAAGAGTATTTCAGAGTTCTAGAAGAAATGAAATCCAAGAATACCATATATGACACTGATAAGGACCCAAACATCCAAGATGGAAACACCTCTTGTCTTGCAACTTGCACAACAAGTAACACTGATGATGGCGATGATGATCTCTGGAAGGCTTCGTTGACATTTGAAGCAGCGGAGGAGGAAGAAAGGAGGAATGAACTCGACTGTTGCCTCACACCACGTGTTGGAACTCGGTGGTATAAGGCTCCTGAATTGCTATATGGATCCACAGATTATGGTCTAGAGGTTGATCTATGGTCTTTAGGGTGTATATTTGCGGAATTGCTAACGTTGAAGCCTTTATTTCCTGGAACATCTGATGTAGATCAATTGAGTAGGATCGTTAGTGTTTTGGGAAACATTGATGGAGAATCTTGGCCTGGTTGTTCTAAGCTTCCTGATCATGCAACAACGTCGTTTGGTAATGTGGAGAGGCCTATTGATTTTGAAGAGTGCATGAAGAATTGCGGAAAGGATCAAGTGTCTATGATAAAGAAACTTGTTTGTTATGATCCAGCTAGGAGGGCCACAACAATGGAGATGCTTCACGATAAGTTCTTTAGTGAAGAGCCTTGAATATTATTTTTTAAAATAAGGTATTTGTATATGAAAATGAATTCAAGGTGGACCATATTCCTTGGATGCGCCATTGTTATTCGTGACTTTGAATTGGTATTTTACTATTTTGTATTTTGCTGAACGACACCTGTAAATGCTGTTAGAATTTTTTCCGGGTCATGCATTATTTTTCCCTTTAAAAAAATGACAGATATTGGCATGTATTGTGGACATATGATTAATAATTGAGAAGTAATGTTATCACAATGGTGGTATCCTCCTTGATACAGAAATTGGCCAAACGAGATAAGAGATTCTTGTATTATGTTGGTTAACGTGCGTAGGTTATTCATTTCCAACATATCTGCACAAGTAATCGAAAATGGATGGAAAAAGATTAGATTGTTTTGTATTTTTGTGGTGAATGGATTTCTATACACATGGATCTACCGATCTAGAATACAGATCCCACAGCTCCAAACAGAATACTGAATAATAATTATTTGTAAGCCGTAAAAAGAGAACCCCTACTAAGAAATTAAAACTTGCTACGGTAATAATACACTAATAAAGGCTCTCTTGGTTTTCAATATTACATTACAACAACGCACAATTCCTGCTTTCAGCTGAAACTATGACAGCTCAAAACTAAACAAAATTACAGCAATGAATGGATCTTTGTAAGATCTAGTCCTGTGGAAGAAGTGCAATCTCAATTTCATGAAGTGACTTCCCTTTGGTTTCAATCACATTCCTTTTAACAAAAATTACTGCCATCACGCAGAAGGTGGCAAAGATGGAGTAAAGCAGCTGTGCACCAAGTTTCTCAAGCAACCGCAAGAACAGTAGTCCAACAAAGAAATTTATGACCTGCGCAAAACACAAATCGGGTTAAAGAAAAGAAAGAAAATGGCCACTATTGATAATGGTACATAATTCAGTGGACAACAATTCTAACAGGCTTCATTTACTTGATTCATCCCGACTTAAGACTAAAGCCAATTTAACAGATACTGTTGTATATAGTAGGGCAATCAAAGCAGGCACTATAAATCAATAAAGTTGAAGAAAATTACCCAATGCACTGACATACAGATAGCCATGGCTTTGGCTCTGATTCGACTTGGAAAGATTTCTGGTAAGAGAAGACTTGGAACTGGGCCAGCCCCAAGAGCAAATGTGAAGACAAATCTGCATAATAGAAGTATAACTTAAGACGAATCTTCTCATTTTGGGTAGGCACTGGTATGAATCAGCAATGCTCAGTATTCTCTTATGAAATAGGCCATAAAATCACAAGTAGCAGCAACTTCTCTATTGCTAAGAAAATGCATGTTCTTTTAAGAAAAATGGATTCATCATTTACCCTTGGCATGATAAATGCATCTTTCAGGATCCATATTGCTGTAAAAAAATAATAAAGGGAAATTGGATACTCACAGTAACATGCCACCAACAGATAAATACAAAGCTCCTGGGTTTGACACGATTGAACTTGCTCCTATGGCTTGAAGCATCATCGATATAGCCTGTGCGAAATATAATAAACAACTTGATTTATCTTATTCAAAACAATCAAAACTGATGAAGGTATGACACAATAAATGCCATTCCCTGTCTTCATTGCCACAAGAACCAATTCAGCCATAATATTATATGATGGATTATGAATGGGATATTAAAGAAACATTATGATGGGTTAAAACATGCACTCAGTAAGTTACCATGCTGAAGAAACTCCAGAAAAGTAGAACTTTCCTTCCTAGCTTATCCATCAAAACCATTGAAATGATAGATCCTGAGGAAAGACAGAAAAAATCAGCACTTTGAGAATAAATAACACACCGACTATAATCATTAACATCATAACCAAGAGAATACCATACCTAACAGATTAGCAATTCCTATGCAGCCATTTGCAATATCTGACGGCACTCCGGCGCTTTTAAAAACAGTTGAAGAGAAATAAAACACAGCGTTTATACCAGATAGCTGTTGTAAAGCAAATAGGGTTGACCCAATAAAAACAACTGCAAAACGAGCTCGTGAATAAAATTAACTTTTTGGAAGCTAAAGAAACTGGTGATAAGATAACAACAATGCCAAGTGCACTAGCTGCTATAAACCCGAGATAAACCAGGGAATGGTATACCTTTAAAATGACGACCCCGTACCAATTCTGAGAGCTTCACAGTATCAGTGTCATCTCCTCTATCTACCTTAGATAATTCTGACATAGCAAATTTTGCTTCTGAAGCACCCAGAAGCCTCTCAAATGTGGCTTCTGCTTCAGCAATTCTTCCTTGCTACATCATCATAGAGAGAAACCACCAGGTGTTATGTGAAGTATGGAAACCAGAGAGATACAGGAATGAAATGCAATGAAGAGAAGCAAAAAGGAACATTCAAAAGCTACAAACACTAGGTAATGAATGATCTTCTGTCTCACTGACCAGTGAAGATCAATACTATTTTATTTATACCTGACATTGACAAGGCTAAAAGAGATGCTGTTATGGATAATGTTCTATTCACGCCCATAAAAGTCAGCTTTTAAATAGAACAATGAGAACAAGCAAATAAGTGGAGAGAAGCTTTCGAGAACTACGAACCCTAGGACATATATATTCTTCAACGTTTTTACCGACAAACTTAAACCAACACTACAATGAGAGAGTAAACAGATACAACAGCAACATAACAAGGCATATTTAAGCTTTCACTTATTGACCCAAAAAAAAAAAAAAAGAAAAGCTTCATATCAAGCATACATTCAAAGGCAACATAAGAGGAACTCTTACACAATTTATTATCAACATTACATATTTCATGGGATTCAGCAATAAGTTACAATAAAACGATGATAACAAAGAAAATTTCATCTAATATTAGCTGCCAACCTTGTATAACCAATGTGGACTCTCTGCACAGAAGACCATTCCCAGAGCCAGTATGCNCAAAAAAGGGTCTATTTAACATCGCGTATGACTAGTAATAAGTATATAACATGATTTCAAATTTAAATCATACCATCCAGAGATTTCTTTGACAGGGATTCCGATCAATAAAGCTCCCAATATACCAAGGCAAGTTGCAATCTGGATTAAGGCTCCATATGTACCCCGTACAAAAGCAGGAGAAACCTACCATCCACCAAATATTATGATCTCACGAATAATCAAGTAAATTTTCAGCCTACTCAATTAGGCAGATGCAACCATGTCCATATTCATACCTCCGTCACATACAGAGCAACAGCAGGAGGGCCCAGACCCAGGCCAGTCCCAACAAATAACCGTCCTACAAGCATACCAAACAAGTTGTTTGTTGCTGCACTGAAAATTGAAAACACGGAAATTTTCACTGAGAACTAGCCATAAGGATTCACATTTGAGAACATAAAGGGAATCTGCTACTTGACTAAATTTAAATCAGAGTGGGGTCAGATGTTTCAGAAAAAGCAACCCTGGAAAACAGAAAAGAGAAAATAAAAATAGCCTAAAAAGATGCATTGAAACCTAGGATATTAAAGATGAAGAGAATTATCTTTTGGATAAAAGGAGAATAGACAGAGAGAAGAATAATACAAAGAAGTGGAGTATAAGAGATCGTTCATACAAAAGCAAGAACCAAAAGAAAAGCTATCTATGGAGCGTAGCCCTCCAATCTCTCGGCATGTTTGAGAGGGAAAGTACTTTAAAAAGATCATGAACTTTACACAAAATTATAGGTCAGACTCAGACATCAAACCCCATATCATAAAGCTTGCTTGTCAGAAGATCTATCATTTAAAGATGCTGTGAAGTGAACTCCAACCAAATATTCCAGATAGTGATATATTTGCACAATACCACAAACCAATGCAAGAGTGATAAACACCCAAATTGCAAAAAATATACTGGCTTTAGAAATATAACCTCATCGAAGCGCCAATTATCATTGGCAAAGCACACAACTGGAAAGCCCTACGACGCCCAACTGCATCAGCAATCCAGCCACTGAATAGACTTCCAATTAACGCACCACCAAGACATATGCTCACCACCAGACCTTCATTCAAAACCACACAACAATAAATAAATAAATCAAACCAGATCAAATTATTTGAAACTTTTAAGAATGCATCAAATTAAGCATGGTATTGGAATTTTTAGTTTCACCTTCTGCCAAGGTATTTCCCCTGAAGCCAAGATCCACAGATATGCTTTCAAGTGGTTCATTAACTACTCTGGATAAAACAAAAAACAGAGGATCAATATTGAAAAGTTAACTGGACTACCAATCAAATTCAAGGAAGAATGCAAAGGAGAAACTATAAAGCACAAACCCAAGATGGTATCCAAATAGAAATGATGAAAGGGTCCCCACAAGTACATGCGGTAAGGAGAGCTTCCAAGAAGGATTCGATGTTTCTTTCTCCAAGCCATTTCCTAGAAGACCTATCAGGCATGAAAAAGAGATTGGTCAGTAGTCAAAATGATTAAGTAACTAATCTAAAATTGTAGCAAATTGTTAATCCAGACCCATCTTTCCAAATATCATTTTCACTGTGGCAGTGAATTGCAAATTATCAATCATAGAAAGACCAGAACCATGATGAAAATGAAAGCACTACTGAAAAAATTATATCTCCAAACGATTCTAATGGAAAGATGGAAATAGTTTGAAAACAATTCCCCCAGGAAATATCTTAGATCAGAGGCTATATCCCACAGGAAAGTTGAACTGATTAATGTAAAGACATTTAGCCATTTATGCACAAGAAATTTATCAAAAGTTCAATGTGATCTGATACTTGAGTTTTCTTCCACATCTGTCATGTTTGTAGATTCTCTCGAAGGAGTGCGTTTGTACATTGAAGAATTTTCGCGATAATGCGCCCACATGCCAAGAGTTGATATTCCTGCTCCCTGAATCAGCACAACTAAAAAGCTTCAGCACAGAGCATCTTTTTTCTTCTAAGCAAGGGCAGAAATTGTGAACAAAATCACAGTCAAATAAGTCAACAAATTGAAGATACTAAAATAATACCGTTCAGAATCTACAGAATAAAGTTCGTAAACTTTCTCTGAAAAACTAAGTTACAATTCTCATTCAAGTTTTAGATGCAAGGGCGTCTAGTTTAACGATTTTCTAACTGAGATCTTAATAATCATATTCCGCTAGCATGCTTCTATTATAAAGAAAATGACAGGCTGAAGATCGTGAACAATAATCTGAATCCCAAAAAAATACACAGATTCAGACATCAGAGAGGAATTTAAGAACTCATTAGACGTAACTCATAAGGCTTAAACCCTACCGATTCAGACAACATTGTCCAGAA
>NC_029789.2:137951616-137978871 GCF_000816755.2 Arachis ipaensis | reverse complement strand
GTCCAGAAAATCCAAAAAAAAAAAAACACGAAACACGGCGAAACAAGACTTCTTTTTCAATGAGTCAGCTCAAGAATCGCAAACAAACAATACAATAATACGAATATCACACTTTCTTTCTTGTTTTAGAATTAAAAAAAAAAAGACTCAGATATGAACTCAAAATTTCACGCTAAAGAGATTCTGATGTTATCAACAACTTAAACCTCCATTAACGCATCGAACGAACTGCTTTGTTTTTATCGAATGATAGAAAGAGAGAGAGAGAGGTGAAAGTAAACAAAAAACAGAGAGACAGAGGATTAACGTAACAGAATACAACCAAAACCAGTTAACAGAGCCGAGTCAAAATTAAACTGAAAAACCAAACTATAAAAAGAAAATAGAGTTAAAAACAGAAAAAAAAAAAAAGGCTCAAAAAATAGAATAAAATCACAGCTAGATACACACCAATGAACAGAGAGCTCCGATCGAAGTTTTCTTAATAAGCTCAGATCCTCTGAGATAGTAGGATTTCAAAAGAAGAGTGTGTTAGTTAGAAGTTAAACGAGATGGTGAAGCTGAAACAGAAACAGAAACAGAAATAGTAACGGTAACGGCGAAGTGGAAGCTATCGTGCGCCGGGGTGTAAGGAAGTTGCTGGTTTACGAAGGAAAGAAGAAAGAAAAAGAGGAAACCAATCAAACGCAGTTATGCGGAGCCGGTTGTTGGATTTGGAAGCAAAAAGAAGGGACGCGAGGATTCAAGAGGTAAAGTTGGGTTCTACACAAACAAACACAGTAGCAGTACTAGTTAATTAATATTTAACTAGAATTGATTAATTAATTAATTTTAGAAAGATGGGGTGGGGGAGGTGATAATGAAGGGAAAAAAAAGTGTTATGGATGGAGATGACGGTTGGAAATGTGACACGTGGGGAGTAATTAAAGTACACGATTCCATGTGGGGGCCACGATGGGGACATGTGTTTGTGTGAAGAAATTAGTTTTCTTTCATGTTTATATTTGGTAATAGACATATTATATGGTGATTAATGAGGACATGAAGACTCGAATAAATTTAAGTGTCAGTCACTGTTACGTAAAATAGGACCCCACCAGAGACTCTCGTCGATATCTTGTCATTTTTTTTTTCACCAAATTATTTCGCTTAAAATGTTATTTATGTGTCACATTATTATTATTATTAGATGTATAAATAAATTTGTTATTTTTAAATTTTTTAATAAATGAGAATAAAATTAATTTTTTATAACAGTAATAATAAGCTTAATTATTATCAGATTCGGTTAAATTGACCAATTTAATAATGCACTGGATTATTTTTTTAGTTTTGTTTTAAAACAAAAATCAAAAATATATTTATTTTTTTATCAAAAAATTTAAACATGATTTGGTTTATGTGTAAATTGGTCGGATCAAATTATGTCTAATAATTATAGTATAAACAATTAGGTTTATTATTATTGTTATAATAAATCGAGTTTGTTCTGATTTATTAAAAAATAAATTATTAATCGATTTAATAAATATGTCCAATAATATCATAATACATGTAAATATCTTAAAAAAAAAGATATTTTTAGTATCTTTATCAAAGTGGAAATAATGTAAATTGAAATTATTTATTTCGATTTATTAAAAAATGAAATTCGAAGTATAAGAGATATATAGCTTGATTCGATTTACTATTGATTTGATTTACTATATATCTTCTGCATTTCGAATTTCATTCCTTGGTAAATCGAAACAAGTAATTTCAATTTATGTTATTCCTACTAATTTGATTTAATCAATTAGATTTATATATGTATATGCACCAGGACATAAATGTAACATTTCTAATTTTGGGACTTCCATGGGTATGTTTGGTAAAAAATATTAGAAGCACAAGAAGCACGTTTAAACTTCTTTGAACGCTGTAATTTTTGTTTAGCTAACTTTTTTCCTCTAAATGCGAACATGATTTTAGGTTTGAACTTCCATTTATCATAAGCAACAAATTGTAGCTTTTGCGTTTACTTGATAAATTAAAAAAATTAATTGACACTCTACCAATTTTACCATTCAATCTCACGATAAAAGATACTAAAAATAATCATCAGAGTTCTTGATTTTTTTTATGGCTATGCTTAACAAACAAGTATTTTTTTTTTAATGGTAGAAACTCAGGTACAATCGCGTGAAGTTGATAGTTGAGAGTAATTAGATAATTTGACTGATTTGACTAAATTTTTATCTAACAGCTCTCAACTATCAACTTCACATGAAATCGACTACACCTGAGTTTTCACCTTTTTTAATATTATTATTAGTACTCTTTGTTAAGTTTTAATTTTTATCAATTTTTTATTTATTTATTTTTGTTAATATATTGTTAATTTTTACAATATAAATTTTATTAGAAAGATATAATTAAATACAAAAAGAATACTTAAGAAAAGTACTAACAAATTATAACCAAAAGAGTATTAAATTTTAACATATAAATTTAAATTCTTCTCAAAAGAAATTATAGTAAAAAAATGTTAAAATAATATAATTTTGAATGATATAAATTTTACGTCATTTTTAGTAATTTTTATCTAAACGTAATTTTAAATGATGTAATTCAAATAATATTCATTTTATTATAATCTATTTTGATACAAAATTACCAAACATAAATCACGTTATACTCACTTTTTATCAAAATTTAAGTTTGTAAAATCAATTTTATACAAACTCTCGTTTACAAACTCTAATTCAAATACACATAATGTAATATTAGTTGGTGTTCGGTATAACGATGTATTTTATCTTTTAAATTATCTTTTTACTCATTTTCACTTTTTTACCTTCCCCCTCACGCTGCAATTTCAATTTCATTTATCCACCACTAATCATTGTCAACCACTCTTAAATTTTAAATTATATATCCTAATTTAGTTTTAATTTATTTCACTTTCAAATGGAAAAAATGGAGTGAACTACTAATTTAATACTAGAAAAATTTCAGCCACTAACAGAAAAGATATTTAAAAAATATTATCAATAAACAATTCTTTTAAATACCATTTTAATAATTTATTACTCCTTTCAGGTATTCTTTTAACTTAGGTCTTCAATGTTTTTACTATTTTTTGTTTTAGATTTGTTTTTTTAAATATTCAATTGTTGGTTGATTTATTTGTTAAGAAGTGTTGACTCCCAATTCTTTCTAAACAAATATATAGTTAGTCCGTATAATTGTACTTCTTAATAGTCCGTAACCCTGATCAGTTCTCTCGTGGACATAATCACATTCATCGAAGATAGTGGTGTAGTTGCTTACTGCTAACATTTGAGGATTTGATAGCATTAGTGACTAAAGATTTAGAACCATCTTCAACTGCACCACTATCTTCCTTCAATGTCATTAAACAAATATAGTTAGTCCTTATAATTATACATCATTACTAAGTTAGCTATCATTGCACCTCTTACTAATATTAACCTTTCTAGCTTCTTCAATAGATAAAGTACCCACGCTTTTGGAAATATCTCTTGGGACCCCATGAGTGTTCCAGGTGCCAAAAACAAAGCCATATAGTAAATAAAATGAAACGAAACAAGGTAACTGAGTAAAAGAGGCTCTAAGCAAAAGGAGGGACACACAAAAAGATCTGAAATAGCTAAGTAAAACAAGGAAAACTAAACAATAGTCTGGGCCTTGTTGAGGATCACTCCTTCGTATTTGACCTGGAACCATTTCATGGCATCCTCCTTTGTGACACGGTGCTGAATACCAACTCGTGACTTGCACCTGCGGCGGCGTCCCACACGATATCCAGCGCGCTCTAGAACAACGAAGAAATCCATTCCATAAATACCAGTTGATGGATCATACCTGAAGCAGAGCCAAACAATATAAACAAATAATAAGCATCAGCTCCTTTTATACTTCACAATCAAAGAATATGGAAGCCGGAAATGATACAAAAGCCAGTCAACATTCATGCAAAAGAACAAAAAACTGAGGGACTCATCATGTAAACGTCTTAATGGTATAACCATAAACTTGATAAAACAGAAAAATCCTAAAAGATCAAGAATTTTTCTTTTAAGCCTATAATCTCTCTGAGTGGAAGATTGCAGAAAGTGGAGCAAATATGTTGAGATAGATCCAGATTTTTTAATACAGATAGTTCTGCAGCAGAAAATATCAAAGCATAATGCAAAATCCAACAGTCATTTAGCTTACTTGATTCCCAAATCGATGTGCTCCTGAATGCCAAAGCCAAAGCACCCAGTATCACTGAAGTTTCTTCTCAAGAGCTCATATTCCTTCACTTTCAAACCACTCTCCAGAAGCTGCATGGCCTTGTCGCCTCTAACGGTGACGTAGCAAGCAATCTTCTCATTTCTTCTAATCCCAAAGGAACGGACAGTGTACCTTGCTGTCAAAAACCACAGAAACAGGATCAAACTCAAATCAATGATGAGACAGCCACAAATTCCAACATATCAGAGCAGAAGACAAATTGGTAACGGATTAAATTCAGCATAGAAAAGCTATAAATTCAAGGGAGCTATAAGTACAGCAATAATCAATACAAACTGTAATCTATATCTATATTATCTATACTGTATATAATGGGGATACGAAAAACAGTTGGTATACAAATTTTCCCAAAGTACCCTTTATCATATACAGTTCATATAAAAAAAGGTTAACTTTTTAATCCAAAGAGTTGCTCTAATGACTTTAATTTTATAACATACTCACCATCTTGGCTAATCTCAAATTTGTTGTTATTCATATTTAATTTATAAAAAAGATTCATAGACACATTAGTACTTATTAATGCACTAGTACTAATAATGCAAAATTGTTAATCAGCAATAACTTCTGGCTAAGACCAAGTGTAAATTGTAAACTTCATGTAACAAACAAGCCCTAATTAAGAGAAATTGAGATTCATACACATTAGCAGCATTACTCAACAAATTGATTTTAAAAACAAACCTTTGGAAAAGACAGGGGTTTGACCACTGAGTTGCTCGAGCACCTTAGCGGCTCTAGTGAGACGATCGCCACTCTCACCGACGGAGATGTTGAGAACGAGCTTCTGAACCTTAATCTCCCTCATAGGGTTCGAAAGTTTCTTCTCCGAAGCCTGTTCTCATTTTCATTTTGAAATCAAAAGATAAGCAAATGAATAAGTAAAGGAGAAGGAATGAAAGAAGAGAAGAGAAGATCTGAGCAGTTACCATTGGTGGAAGAGCTTTGGGGAGGGACGATGTTGCGCAGTTTGGCTGCTAAGGAAATTGAGAGTGAGTGAGTTAGACTGCTGAATAAAAGGGGTAAACCTGTAAAGTGGTGACATAGGGTTTAGAGCCTACAACTATCTCTGCGTTCAACTCGAACCCGAACCCGAACCCGAAACAAAACCTTTTTTTGTCTTGGAAACAAAACCTTTTTTTGGTAATAAAACAAAACCTTCAACATCACCTAGTGTTCTTTGTACTGGGCTTACGGAGCCTACCGGTTTGTTGGCTAGGCCCAAGTTAAAGATATGATTGACCCGTGATCAAGAAGAAGAAATTGGTAAGTATGTGACGAGAGTGTGTGGGTGTGTATTGTATACCTAGGATTGGAGGTTATCCAATCCATTGGGATATCTAGAATTGGGAGTTGTTCAATCCATCGACAAAAAAAAAAAAAAATCAAAAAAAAAAATGAAAATTTTTTACTTACCAGCCATGGTTTTTAAACTAATTATCAAATTATCACTATTTTTTTAGCGAAACTCTTAAATAGAGTTCAATATCACGACGGATTAGTCGTTGCCTGTTCAAATTAAGAAATACTGTAGAAAACAAAAAAAAATCACTATTTTTAAATATCTATTATTCATTTGTTACGGATCCGGCTCACGGATCCTACACCCAGAACGGTCTCCGAACCTGGCTACCAGGGTCCGACCCGCTTCGCCCTTCCAGAAGGCTCGGAACCAGCCCACTAGAGCTCCTAACCAACTTTCGAATTCAAACGTCTCCCTTATCTTAGCCAGATAAGATAAGATAATTCAAACGTCTCCCTTATCTTAGCCAAATAAGATAAGATAAGATATTCACCATCACCTATAAATAGAGGACCCAGGTCCCTCCAGGTATTCATTCATTCCTCACACTTTCTACCTCTTATATCCATTCTGACTTGAGCGTCGGAGTGTCTTTGCAGGTACCACCCCCCATTGCTCCAGGCAAGTGATCCGGCATCTGCCTCAACCCGCAAGTTCTCAATCCATCTCTCAACCAGTACCAGAGACATCTTGTACATTGGCGCCATCTGTGGGGACTTCGCAACGTTGTGGCAGCATGGCGGATAACCCAGAAGAGCAATCATCAAACTCAGATTTCTTGGGTGTAGCTGAGAGCAAAAAGGAATAATATTTTCTTAACTTGCATCACCTTTGCAGGGATAACACACATTCGCCCTACTCCAACGGCGAAATCCCAAAGGAATAATATTTTCTTAACTTGCATCACCTTTGCAGGGATAACCCACCTTCGCCCTACTCCAACGGCGAAATTCCAAAGGAATAATATTTTCTTAACTTGCATCACCTTTGCAGGGATAACCCACCTTCGCCCTACTCCAACGGCGAAATTCCAAAGGAATAATATTTTCTTAACTTGCATCACCTTTGCAGGGATAACCCACCTTCGCCCTACTCCAACGGCGAAATTCCAAAGGAATAATATTTTCTTAACTTGCATCACCTTTGCAGGGATAACCCACCTTCGCCCTACTCCAACGGCGAAATTCCAAAGGAATAATATTTTCTTAACTTGCATCACCTTTGCAGGGATAACCCACCTTCGCCCTACTCCAACGGCGAAATTCCAAAGGAATAATATTTTCTTAACTTGCATCACCTTTGCAGGGATAACCCACCTTCGCCCTACTCCAACGGCGAAATTCCAAAGGAATAATATTTTCTTAACTTGCATCACCTTTGCAGGGATAACCCACCTTCGCCCTACTCCAACGGCGAAATTCCAAAGGAATAATATTTTCTTAACTTGCATCACCTTTGCAGGGATAACCCACCTTCGCCCTACTCCAACGGCGAAATTCCAAAGGAATAATATTTTCTTAACTTGCATCACCTTTGCAGGGATAACCCACCTTCGCCCTACTCCAACGGCGAAATTCCAAAGGAATAATATTTTCTTAACTTGCATCACCTTTGCAGGGATAACCCACCTTCGCCCTACTCCAACGGCGAAATTCCAAAGGAATAATATTTTCTTAACTTGCATCACCTTTGCAGGGATAACCCACCTTCGCCCTACTCCAACGGCGAAATTCCAAAGGAATAATATTTTCTTAACTTGCATCACCTTTGCAGGGATAACCCACCTTCGCCCTACTCCAACGGCGAAATTCCAAAGGAATAATATTTTCTTAACTTGCATCATCTTTGCAGGGATAACACACCTTCGCCCTACTCCAACGGCGAAATCCCAAAGGAATAATATTTTCTTAACTTGCATCATCTTTGTAGGGATAACACACCTTCGCCCTACTCCAACGGCGAAATTCCAAAGGAATAATATTTTCTTAACTTGCATCACCTTGAGATAACACACCTTCGCGCTACTCCAACGGCGAAATCCCAAAGGAATAATATTTTCTTAATTTGCATCACCTTTGCAGTGATAACACACCTTCGCCCTATTCCAACGGCAAAACTCCAATGGCGAAATCCCAAAGGAATAATGTTTCCTTAACTTGCATCACCTTTGCAGTGATAACACACTCTCGCCCTACTCCAACGGTGAAATCCCAAAGGAATAATGTTTCCTTAACTTGCATCACATTTGCAGTGATAACATACCTTCGTCCTACTCCAACGGCGAAATTTCAAAGGAATAATGTTTCTTCGACTTGCAATCACCTTCTTAGTGATAACACTCTTTATGCACCATCGCCCTATTCCAACGGTGAAATTCTAAATCCTCCGAGCCCAAAGTCTCACCTCCCTTTAGTGGGACACATCCACCTCTTGGACCCTCTCATTCACCACTCCCCTCATCCGTCCCTCCAAGCGCCATGGCCCCATCTTCTCCCTCTATTTTGGCTCCATGCCCACCGTTGTTGCTTCTTCTTTTGAACTCTTCAAGCTCTTCCTCCAAACCCACGAGGTCACCTCCTTCAACACCAGGTTCCAAACCTCTGCCATCCACCGCCTCACCTATGACAACTCTGTCGCCATGATCCCCCTTCGGACCTTACTGAAAATTCATAAGGAAGCTCATCATGAACGACCTCCTTAAACGCTACCACCCTGGCCAAGCTCAGACCTCTCAGGAGCTAAGAGATCAAGAAAGTTCTCAAGGTTCTTACATAGATGCGGGAGACAGCCAAATCGTGGCGGCATGACGGAGAACCTCGAGGAGCAATCCTCCACCCAACACCCCAACTCCCGAACTCCAAGATAACACTCCTTCCACCCACGGGAGGATAATAAGCGCGGCACATCGCCAACCAACCCCAACCCAGCAACAACCAAGAGAGGACAACCGTCCCCCACTGAAGCTCGGCCACCCGACGGCCTAGGAGAGAAGGCGGTCCAGATAATCCAAGAGCTGTACCTCAGGGTGCAAAACCTCAAAGGCCGAGTCACACCCAAAGAACGGTACCACCCAGAGCATACAAGCCAAGCGACCTCCAGGACCTAATCTCATCGCGATACCAGGAACACCAGGCCCCCTGAGCAACAACACTGCAAACAGCACGATCGCAGCGTTTCCCTAGACCCGAAACACCGACGCGGAGAAGACGACCGACGGCACCATCGGGAGGCCAAATGAGCAGGAAACATGCACGTGATAATGGAAGCCATCTCGTTCACAGAAAAATCCTTGAGAGCCAAACTCCTGAAGGACTTTAACAAGCCCACTGACATGAAATAGGACGGGACCAACGATCCCCGGGAACACCTAACGGCCTTCGAGGCCAGGATGAATCTGGAAGGAGCCGCCGACATGATCCGGTGTAAGGCCTTCTCGATAACCTTAGCTGGCCCTGCGATCAAATGATTCAACGCCCTCCCAAACGGGTCCATAGCCAGCTTCCACGATATCACCAGAAAGTTCATGGCCCAGTTCACTATCAAAATCACCAAAGCTAAACACCCCATTAGCTTGCTCGGAATTACCCAAAGACAAGACGAATCTATGAGAAAATACCTGACGGTCGACGGACTCACGGACTCAGTCGCGAGCCTCTGCCTGACCAATGGACTTATGAATGAGGACTTCTGAAAGTATCTCACCGCGAAGCCATTCTGGACTGTGCACGAGATTCAGAGCGTCGCTAAGGATTACATAAACGATGAGGAGGTGAGCCAAGTCGTGGCGGCCAATAAACGGCAGTACGGCACCTCGCCAAAACACCCCACCAAGAGAAAACCAAAAGGAACATTCCAAACCAACAAATGCTCAAATTACACCCTCTTGTTAGCTCCCATCACCGAGATCTACCACCAAATAGCTGATCGAGGCATCCTTCCGAAGGCCCGACCACTTAAAAGAAAGAACGGGCGGCAACAAGAATTTATATTGTGACTACCACCAAGGATACGGGCACAGAACACAGCACTGCATCGACTTAAAAGACGCTCTGGAGCAAGCCATACGAGACGGCAAGCTCTCCGAGTTCGCCAAGATCATCAGGGAGTCGAAGCGCACAGAAAGAGACAAATCACCAGAGAGGGAAGGACGCAACCCAAGGACACAAAGACAAGCCCCTCGGGAAATTCCGGAAACAGACCCGACCATAGTCGTCAACGTCATAACAAGCAAGGATAAGCCGGAAAAGTCGAAATCGGCACTAAAAAAGAACCTCAAGGTCCTGGCAGTCAGAAATCAAACCCCGACAATCATCACCAATAATCCGATAACATTCTCCCCCGAGGACTGCCAATACGGCACCTCGGCGAAAGATGCCCCCTTCGTTATCTCCGCAAAGATAGGAACCGGGCTGGTCAGAAGAATACTACTCGACACATGAGCAGATTCCAACATCCTCTTTAGGGGATCCTTCGACAAACTCGGGCTCCGAAACGAAAACCTACAAACCCACCATAATGGGGTAACCGGGCTCGGGGATAACTTCCTTTAACCGGACGGCACCATCACACTTCCCCTCACCATCGAAGCCGAGAACCAAAGAAAGACCATCCTCTCCGAATTTTTCATCCTCAAGAACTCCACCACCTACAAACATCATCCTCGGAAGAAAGACCATTAACAACCTCTCGGCGGTCATCTTCACCAAATTCTTACTCATGAAGTTCTAAGCCGATGACGGCACTATTGACACAATACACAGAGACCGGAAAGTCGCGGTAGAGTGTGAGAACACCAGTTCGACCCTCCGCAAGAGATCCCGAGATGCGGCAGGCATCTTCCTCGCCGACCTCGATGCACGCCAAGACCAAAGTCCGCACAGAACCGTGCGAGAAAACGACAAAGAGGCAGAGTGGGACCTTGCAGACAAGGTCATGAGCATAGCACACCTACGGGAGCTAGCCCTAAAACAAAGAATAAGTCTAAGGTACAATGGCAGCACGGTACGATGAGACTTTGGACCAGGAGACCTCGTCTTACGACAAAACGATATCGGTCCACCCACTCCCGGAGAAGGGATGCTCATGCCCAACTGGGAGGGTCCCTACCAAATTAGGACGGTAATCGAAAAAAGAGCCTACATGCTCGAAAGACTAGACGGGACCAAGCTTCCATGATCCTGAAATTCCACCAACTTACGGTGCTACTATATGTAGAAACATCCTTCCAAAGCAACAAGATTGAGGTCGTTTAAAGACTATCTCTTTACCCTTTATATTTTGCCTTTTTTACTTGCATTTATTGCTTAAGTCGTTTAATCGTATATTTTCTTACTGGGCACTCTTTTCTACCCACATTGGGAGGTTTTAACGAGGCCCAAACCATAAATGGAATTCATTTTCTCAAAAGTATTGCCCCGTCTGACGGCACAAACCAAACGCGGCTACACGGGAATCGATTACCCCGAGGCCAACAAAACGGATATCCAAATAAGTAAATGGCTACACAGGAATCGATCACCCCGAGGCCAACAAAACGGATATCCAAATAAGCAAACGACTACACGGGAATCGATTACCCTGAGGCCAACAAAACGGATATCCAAACAATAAAACGGATATCCAAATAAGTGAACGGCTACCCGGGAATCGATCACCCCGAAGCCAATAAAACGGATATCCAAATAACAAAAATAGTGACTCATGAATCAATCACCCCGAGGCCAACAAAACGGATATCCAAATAATAAAACTGATATCCAAATAAGTAAACGGCTACCCGGGAATCGATCACCCCGAAGCCAATAAATATCCAAATAAACGGCTACCCAGGAATCGATCACCCCGAGGCCAATAAAACGGATATCCAAATAAGTAAACGGCTACCCGGGAATCGATCACCCGAGGCCAATAAAACGGATATCCAAATAGAAAAACGGATATCCAAATAACAAAAATAGTGACTCGTGAATCGATCACCCGCAAAGCCAACAAAACGGAAATCCAAATAAACTAAATAAACAAAAGTCTTGAAATTTGCCCACCAAGAGGCCTAAAATAAGTTCACAATAACGGTCCAAAAGAGGCCACACAAAACAAGCATGAGCTTACGGTCTTCCAACTCGCGGAAAGCCATACTGACCAACATCCTACCAATTGGTGCAGGATGACGTCACGCCCTTTTCAGGCCCCTCACAGTCTCCCGAACTACAGCATTGAGACCAAGAAAGCATACTCTCATGCTCCGGGGGCAACTGTTCCAGACCCGATCTCCGGTCCCTTCTTCGGAACGGTCATCAAACCCGGCATGTGATGAGACGCCCAAACAACGCGCTCCTCGCCTGACCATGAAACGGCTAGGAACTCCCCAAATCCTCGACCTCGATCGGAAAAACCAAACAACGATCTCCTTGCCAAACCACAACGGCGAGGAAAATGATTCTCCAGCGATGAGACCGAGCACCCTCACTCTCTCGCTCCGGGGGCAACTGTTACGGATCTGGCCCACGGATCCTACACCCAGAACGGTCCCCGAACCCGGCTACCAGGGTCCGACCCGCTTCGCCCTTCCAGAAGGCTCGGAACCAGCCCACTAGAGCTCCTAACCAACTTTCGAATTCAAACGTCTCCCTTATCTTAGCGAAATAAGATAAGATAAGATATTCACCATCACCTATAAATAGAGGACCCAGGTCCCTCCAGGTATTCATTCATTCCTCACACTTTTTACCTCTTAGATCCATTCTGACTTGAGCGTCGGAGTGTCTTTGCAGGTACCACCCCCCATTGCTTCAGGCAAGTGATCCGGCATCTGCCTCAACCCGCAAGTTCTCGATCTATCTCTCAACCCGTACCAGAGACATCTTGTACACTATTATATATCTATTATTCTATTATCTATTATATATCTCTAATTTTACAACCAAAATGTGCCACATATTACTTTCTCATTCCAATTATAATCAAATCTTTTTCTCCAAAATTAAGAAATTCTCCTCTTATTCTTACTAATTTTACAACTAAAATATGCCACATGTCACTCTCTCATTATAATTGAAATTAAATCTTTCCCTCCAAAATTACAAAATTCCTCCCTCCTCCTTACTAATTTTACAACCAAAAGTCCAAAATGTGTCACATGTCACTCCCTAATTGCAATTGAAACAAATTTTTTCCTCCAAAATTAAAGAGTTATCCCCTCCTCCCTCCTCCGTTCTCTATTTTTCTCATTCCTTCAACCACTCTATTTATTTTATATGTCATTATCAATATGAATGACTAATTACTAATGTGACAATCAAAATGTATAACATGACATTCTTTAATTGCATTAAAATTAAAATTAAAATATTAAAATTAAAATTGAAATATACATATATTATGTATCATATATTACTATCTAATTTAATAATCAAATGTGTCACATGACACTCTCTTATTAAAATTGAGAGAAAATATTTTTTTAAATTAATAAACTTCCTTTCTAAATTCTCTCATCTACCTCTCTCCATTTTTCTACTTCTTTCTACTATTTTTACTTTATAACAAATTAAAATATATCATCCGATATTTTTTTACAATTAAAATAAAAAATTTCTTCCAAAATTAACACACTCTCACTCTCACTCTGATTCTTCACGTTAAATTATTTTAAATTTTATATAACGAATGTTAAAATTAATTATTAAAAAAAATTAGACTTTTTCATATAAAAATAATAACTAAAAATCTTATTATTTGATTTTTTATCTACAGATACTTTGGTCTTCTTAGCCAGAAACTTTTGTCAATCTACGACGTTTTTTTTTTTATAAAAGTAGTTTGATTTTATAAATCTTTTGTGCCATGTATATTGCATAATCTATACTTTCATAACAAGGTTGAACAAAATTTTAAAAAATTTATATTTTCGTAATATTATTACGGGTAAAAATACTAGTATATCTCTAATTTTACAACCAAAATGTGCCACATGTCACTCTCTCATTACAATTGGAATCAAATATTTCCTTCAAAAATTAAGGAATTCTCCTCTCCCTCTTACAAATTTTACAACTAAAATGTACTACATGTCACTCTCTCATTTTAATTGAAATTAAATCTTTTCCTCCAAAATTAAAGAATTTCTTCCCTCCTTCTTACGAATTTTACAACCAAAATATGCCACATGTCACTCCTTCATTGCAATTGAAATTAAATCTTTCATTTCAAAATTAAAGAGTTCTCCCCTCCTCCATTTCTCTTTCTTTATTTCTCTTATTCCTTCAACCACTTTATCTATTTTATATATCGTTATCAATATCAATGACTAATTACTAATTTAACAATCAAAATGTGCAACATAACATTCTTTAATTACATTAAAATTAAAATTGAAATATTAAAATTGAAATTAAAATATACATATATTATGTATCATATATTACTATATAATTTAATAATCAAATGTGTCACACGACACTCTCTTATTAAAATTGAGAAAAAATATTTCTTTTTCAAAATTAATAAACTTCCTTTCTAAATTCTCTCATCTACCTCTCTCCATTTTTTCTATTTCTCTCTACTATTTTTACTCTATATATAATTTATATTTTATATTAGTAATTTGACAAATCAAAATATGTTATCCGATATTTTTTTACAATTAAAATAATTTTTTTCTTCCAAAATTAACAAACTCTCACTCTCACTAGATGAGAGAAAAATTATTATTTTTAAATAACAAGTATAAAAATTAATTATTGTTATTTGTGCAACAGACTTAATAGTTAACACTTAATTAAATATAAAAGTATATACGTTAAATTATTTTAAATTTTAGCTAACAAATATTAAAATTAATTATTAATAAAAATTAGATTTTTTTATATAAAAATAATAACTAAAATTTTTATCTATTAATATTTTGATTTTTTTAGTCAGAGACTTTTATTAATCTATAACTTTTTTTTGTAAAAATAATTTGATTTTATAATTTTTTGTGTTATGCATAATTTATATTATCATTTATCAGAACTAAATAGACTATAATTTTAAAAAATTTATATTCATTACGGATAAAAATACTAGTTTTACCTCATTACCATAGTTAGCAAAACCGGACCGGACCGGCCGATTCGATCGGAAAACCGATGAACCGGACCTAACACCGGTCCGGTCCAAACTTCTAACTGCTTAAGGTAGAGAACCGGAACGAACCGATCAAACCCGTACTAAACCGGCAAAAACCAGTCAAACCCGGTGAGCATCGGTTCGACCGAACCGCTCGGTCGCAATTAAAGGAGAACCTACAAAGACGCTAGCATGACCACCAGGCTGCAATGTTTCTTGTCATTATATGTACAAATTATAATACATATAGAATGTTTTAGTTTACTTATATTCAATTTATTTTCATTTTAATGTCACTCATTTTTAAATAATTTATATTTTATTTAACTATACTTTTATATTTAATATAAATTTAAAAGATAAATAAATAAATTTTATTAATCACAATTTATTTATTTTTTCATGATTATACGATATCTATTAATATTATTTTTTCAACAAATATTTATAGTATATAATAATAGGTAAAGACTCACATACATTTGTCTTCATATGAAGTTGATAATTGAAAATCGTTAAATGATAATTTAGTCAAACTTGTCAAATCATCTAACGATTCTTAAATATAAACTTCACATGAAAACAACTGTACGGGAACAATGACAGAGACAGAGACAGAAATTGACAAAGATCAACTCCTGATTAGGAATTTAGGATGGCTTCATCAAATACTGATCATGCATGGGGCCATTTGTTCAATGCAGTTAATTCAGCTTATTTTCATTGTGTTAAATTGAGTTGTTTATGTAATAGACTAATAGTACTAACAAATTTTATGTTTATTTTGGTATTTCTACTTATTTTTAGGATTTGAGACTTAATGTTTATTAAAATGTTATTGGAGATATGTTTTTTAACCGTTAATTTTTAAGTTTTTAGCTATTTTATACGTTTTATTTATGCGGGACCGGATTAACCGGTTCAACTAGTGACCCACCGGTTAAACTAGTAATCCAGTGACCCAATAGCCTGATCGGTTCGATCACCGGTTCGGTTCTGACAACAGTTATGTTACTAAATTTAACTAGTGTTAAAAGCATAAATATATATTAATGATCAAAATCAAAATCCTAATATAAAAACATAGTCATAAAAAATACAAATATATAAAAAATTACAAAGCAAATTACATAACAAGATCAAGAAAGTGGGAAGAGGTGAGAGGAATTGATATGGGAATAGGAGTATTGAAAAGAAAATGGGCATGGCGGTTTGGTACAGACATCAGTAGAAGTGTTAGCTTTTTCGATTTGTGAAGGTGGTATCGAAAATATAAAATATCTTGGATACTGAAATGGATACTAAGAGAACTGTTGTAGTAGAGGCTGAGCTGGTGGCACACTCGACGATGAAATTGATAAAATAGTAGGTTGACTAGAGCAAGAGCGTAGTTCATCTGTACGCGATTAGCTGTTCGACACTCATCTTGTTCAATATCATTAGGTAAAGATTCAATAAATATTTGTGTAAGAAGTGCTGGCTGGCTAAATTGACGATGGAGGGTACGATCACCCCCCCTCGCCTAACAACGAGTGCCTGGTCCATGGATCTCCACCATATGCATTGGAGATATGATATTTCTATCATTCTAAAACTGATGGATTTAATGCTGCTTGGATAATATATTCAAGTGCTACCGATCATAATATCATATATATTACTTTTTATTTGTCTTGTTTATTTTTTACTCCAAAATTAATCCCACAATTATTAATATGCCTAATAGTTTGAGTTATTGCACATACATTGTTAAATTTTTTACTTTTTTTTATTTTATCTAATATTCTTTATTTGGCTCAATTTCATTTTAATTTGATTTTCATTTTTAAATTTACTTTGACATTATTTTATAAATTTATTTTTTCTCAATTTTCATGTATTTTTTTTTAAAAGTAAACAGCTCAACACAATAGTAGTGGAGCAGCTATATCCATCAACAAACTAAAAAAACATACAAACTTAACAAGAACCACAACAACACGAAAACGATCTCCATGTCATCTCTGGTATAAACATCAACAACTAAAGAGATCCCCACCGCTCCACTCATTAGCACTATTCGAAGACATGTTGACAATTTCTTCAACTCCTTTGCTTGTGTGCTGAAAGATCCGCCTATTCCTTTCCAGCCATAGGTTCCATACGATCGTGCAGAAGCACCTCAACCGGTGATTACGCACTTTCATCCTCCTCGGTTCCTCTGTCCAACTAAGAAAATGCCCTTTCATCGATCCCGGAACAGACCATCGTCGGCCAGTAGTACCTCTCCGTTCCTCTTCATGTACTATTTCATTAAAGTCTCCTATAAAACAGCACGGAACCTGACATAACCCCGCTATATAGCTCAACTCCTCCCACACATGAATCTTTTCATCTCTATTATGTGTACTATAGACCAAAACAAACGCACAGTTGAAACTATTTTTTAATATCACTCCTTCAACACACAACCACCTCTCTCCCTTATAGCAATTATTTAATTTAAACACCATCTCATCCCAAATTAACAACAGTCCACTAGACGCCCCCTCAGAACCTACATATTCCCAACCTGGACTACCTTGTCCCCATATTTTTGCAACATCAAAGCTCGTCACTATCTGCCTTTTAGTTTCAATCAAACCTAGAATTTGTAGTCTATGTTTATTCTTTAGGTCCTTCACCATTCTCAACTTCCCATCTCCTCTTAACCCCCTAACATTCCATGAACTAAATATCATTTTAAAGTTGTTTTGCACACCTGTTTTGCATGTTTAGGTCTGCACCGTCTCATTTTCGCTCTCTGCTTTGCCACTTTTTTTACGAGCTATTTTTTCATTCTGTGCTTGAAGAATTGCCATAATATCATCTTCTTCGTTGTATAATATCGCTCCTGACTCGTGTGCCAATTCCCAGGTCTTTCTATTTTCTAGCAGTTGCTCCTCCTCATCGGTCTGCTGATTGTCACTTGTTTCCGCATCATTCCCCCTTTCCTCATGGCCCAGTTTGGCCCCTTCAATGCTACACTCATTCATCCTTCCTGTTTTCAAACAGTACTGATCCCTACCAGACATTCGTTCGCTCTATGTATGGTTCCTTGCTCTGTCGCTCTGCTGCCCGTGCCTGCTGAAATCCAAGCACTCCACACCTGCCAAGCAAATACGCACCCTAGAAACAAGTGATGTACATGTTCCACATCATTATTACAGAGAACACAAATAATATCTTCCTAACTGATGATTCCAAATCGGCTCAGCCTGTACTTTGTATTCACTCTTCCTGTCAGAACAAACTAGACAAACAGCTCCACTCTAGGCGGAACCAGCCCTTTCCAAACAGTCCTAGTGAAGCTGTAACTAGTTACCTCCTCTGGGATCAGTTCCTCCTGCATCACCTGCACAAATGAGTTAGTTGTAAAAACACCTCGCCTATCATATTTCCACACCACTTTGTCCTCTCTGTTATGTACTAATTTCACAGGTCTCAAAGCCTCATGCAATTCACTCAGAAGTTCCAAATCCACCCAAACCCATCCCAAAAACCGCATTCCCCTATAACAGATCCACATTGGTTTGAGACAGAGAAGAGCCTCGGGAAGCGATCCTTCAGAGATCCTCCGAGCAACCATACATCCTCCCAAAATCGAGTTCGACGTCCATCACCAACCTCCATGGACAAGCCTGCAACCATCTTATCCTTTAAATGTTGATTCATGATTTGTAACTGGCAAATATCCTTCCATGGTCCTCCTCTAGTAGGCAGCTCTTGAGTTGACAGTAACTCATTGGGATTCAGATTATTACAAGAACATACGACCTTTTTCCATAGTGGGCACTCTTCCTTTATAAATCGCCACCACCACTTGAACAACAACGCTGTGTTACGAACCAAAGCATCCCCAACTCCCAGCCCACCTAGTCTCTTAGGCGCCTGCACCACTTCCCACCTTACTAATGCCATACCAGTCCTACCTTCTTCCGTACTCCACAGGAATATTCTTTGTAACGAGATCAATTTCTCAGCAACCGCTTTCGGCATCTTGAGCAGGCTCAAATAGTATACTGGCAGACTGTTCAACACTGATTTGATAAGTACCAACTTTCCAGTTTTGTTTAGCACCTTAGCTTTCCACAAGCTGAGTTTCTCCTTCACCTTGTCTATTATAGGCTTCCATGTCTTCACCAACCTTGGATTAGCTCCTAGAGAGATTCCAAGCTATTTAACTGGAAGGGCATCCTCCTTATAACCCAGCAAGTTACACATACGCTCGACCCACTGCTCCTCACAATTAATTGGAATCAGGCTGGACTTATCAAAATTGATACTCAGGCCTGACATCAACTCGAAGCATCGCAGAAGCCTCTTGTAATTCTTAATAGTCTCCTCTTCTGGTGGGCAAAAGAGGATAGTATTAGGGGTGTTTGCGGTGCGGTTTGGTTCGGTTTTGAAGAAAAAAGTCATCCGATCTGAACGCTTAATTTATGTGCGGTGCGGTTTGGATTGGATGAACTTTTTTTGGAAATCCAATCCGATCCGATCCGATTACAAGCGGTTTAGATCGGTTTGGATCCGCAGTTTTTTAAATACAAAATAATAACTTAATTTATAAAGTTATATAACCTGTCCAACAATCCATCATAATAATAAAGCACAATCCAACGTAATAATAAAACAAAAATTCCATAAAACATTATAAACCAACATGTCCAATTGTCCAACAATCCAACATATTCAACAAGTCTTGATAAAATAATAATTCTTCAGCATCAAAACAACTAAACAAGTCTCAACAACACAAAATTAAATAACATAGCAAAGTCTTAATAAAAACATAACATAAAAAACTCCAAACTGAAAGTTGAAGCACTGATCACTAATCAGATTCATCACCAGAGTCTTCTTCATCTATTAGTTGAGGAATTGGCTCAAGTTCTACAATAAATGTAATAAAATAAATATTAGTAAGTTAAACATATTATCAAATAGTAAAGTTAATCACTATGTGAAGATAAAATAAAACATAATATTAAAGAACATTACCTTTCTCAAGTTTTTCAAATTCTTCAAAAGACTCCTCAAGGTCAATTAGCAATGAATTGGCTCGAAACCAATTTTGTGCACAAATAAAAGCTTCAACAGTTTTTGGAGTAAAAGAGCTCCTATATTGATTAAGCACTCTACCTCCAGTGCTAAAGGCGGATTCAGAAGCAACCATTGACACCGGCATAGCTAGAATATCCTTCGCAATTTGACTTAGAATAGGATATTTGTAATTGTTAGAGCTCACTTTCCACCAAGTTAAAATATCAAAACTACTTGGATCAACTGGTTTCTCTAAGGACTCCATGAGATATAAATCCACTTCATTTGTGTTGACATTCTCACTTGCTTGTACATATTTTCAAATGCTGCCGCAAAGCGAACATCATCAAAGGAACTATCATCCATATCCACATCTTGGCTGTGTTGTGCAGATTGGTGTGCTTGATCACTATTGAGAGCAACCCTATAGCTGTTAAACAAGTCATTAAATACTTCCTTCACCTTACCACATAAGAAATCAGCATCCTCCTTCTCAAACAACCTTTGAAAACTCCACTCAACAAACTTAATCTTGTATCTAGGGTCAAGTACCACAGCAACAAAAATAATCATATTCATGTTCCTCAAGTTACCCCAATATTTATCATGCTTAGCCTTCATTTTTGTAGCCATACCCTTAAGTAATATGTTATTACTATCAGCCCAAGTCTTCAAAGAACTAAGAATTGAACAAAAGTGATGAAAATATGAAGAAGAAGTCACAAATGTAGAACCCGAGACTTTTTTGGTTACATCAAAAAAATCTTCAAAAACCTCACAAAACATCTTGCATTATCCCAATCTTCATTCTTTGGAATGCCCCCTTGCATCATTACAAACTCAGCATCCCTCTCACTTAATCTCTTGAAGGCCTTTTGAAATTTTAAAGCACTATCAAGCATTATGTAAGTGGAATTCCACCTAGTGGGACATCTAATTACACACAAGAGCAGTTTTGGATTCTAGCCTCTTTAATGCAACTTTTAAACCTATCCATACGACTAGGAGAAGCACGGACATCTAATAGCATTTCTAATTTTACTAATTGAAGAATGCATATCCTTCAAACCATCATTCACCACCAAGTTCAAGATATGAGCACAACACCTAACATGCAAATGTTCACCTTTTAAAGGATGTGAATTCCAATCTTCCATTCTACCTTTCAAGTAACAAATGGAAACATCATTTGAACTAGCATTATCAACTGTGATGCTAAAGACTCTACTTATTCCCCAATTCAAAAGACATTTTTCTATCTTCCTACCAATTGTTTCACCTTTATGATTCGTGATGAGACAAAAATTAAGAATTCTCTTTTGCACTTCCAATCTTGATCAATAAAATGTGCAGTGAGGCAAAGATAGTTTAGATTTTGTACAGAAGTCCAACAATCAGTGGTCAAACACACACTTTGATTTGAGTTTATAAAGACACTCTTCAACTTATGTTTTTCATTCATGAACAAGTTCCAACAATCCCTAGAACTGAAATTCTGCCCGGAATATGGAGTTTTGGCTGTAAAACACTCATGAAATAACGAAATTCCTCCCATTCGACAAATCTAAAAGGCAACTCATCTATGATTATCATTCTAGCAAGAGCTTATCTACATAAATCAAGATCAAATGATACAGCAGTCAAACAATTACCCAGCCCATTTCCTTCTTCTTTTTTAAGTTGCTGCATAACAAGTGTTTTTTGTGTGGGATCAAGTGAATCTTTTGGAAATTTTCTACACTGACTCAACAAGTGACTTTTAAGCTTACTAGTACCATTTTTATGTGAATCAGCCGCATAAGATGCTCCACACCACTTACATATAGCCCTAGGTTTGGGACCACTATCATCTTTTTTAAAATGCTCCCAAGTCCAAGATCTAGGTCTGACAGGTTTTTTAGTGTTACCTGTACCTTGTTCCTCAGACTGGCCAGGATTAGGTGACTCATTAGCAACATTTGCTTTGCCTCTCCTCCTCTTAGATCTAGTTCCTTCATTGTTCTGATCACTGTGCGACGGCAGTGGCGGCAGTGATGGTGGTTGTGTCTGCGTCTGAATTTGTGGCTGCAATTGTTGCTGTGGAGGCGGCATTGACTCTGACTGTCCTGAAGATCTGACTGATTCAAAAGTGGATGGAGTAGCACTGGTAAATCCTGGCTCACTACTTTGAACATCCTGTGATAACAGAGAATAATTAATCAGTTTATGTTATTTCAATATTTTTCTCAATTAATTAACATATTGAGTTGTTACCAACATACACATTACACAATAAAAAAATTACCTCAGGATATGAAGCTGACATTGTTGACCTTCGAATTAAAAGCTAAAAACAACCGAACAAATATAAAATCTGCAGAAGATAAAAAAATAGAATTCAATTTCAATCAACAAGAACAAAATACTTAATTTAATACAAAGTTTAACCAATTTTAATAACAAGAATAACAGTACAACAAGAACAAAATAAAATTAAAACACAGTTTAACAAGTAAAAATTAAAACAAGTAAAAATTAAAGCAAGTAAAAATATACATTGAACAGTTTAACACAGTTTAACACAGATTAACAAGTAAAAATTAAAATTAAACAAAATCTTAAAACAACAGAACAAAACAAAACAAACAAAAGCAAGTAAAAATATACCTTGAAGGCTTGAACAGTTTAACACAGATTAACAAGTAAAAATTAAAATTAAACAAAATCTTAAAACAACAGAACAAAACAAAATAAACAAAAGCAAGTAAAAATATACCTTGAAGAAGAGGCGGCAGTGGCGCCACCGAGGGGAGAAGGCGACAGCGGCGTCACCAAGGAGAGGAGGCGACGAAGGGCATCATTCAGAAGAGGAGCGGCGGACGGCGTCGGTGTGTGTCAATGAGAGTGACTGAGAGTGAGTGATGTTGTGATGGTAAGAGTGAGTGATGTTGTGATGGTGAGAGTGAAGAACGAAGACTAAGAGAGTGAGAGAGGGCAGAGGGGTTTCTTTCTTTAGATTAGAATTTGAAATATTTGGCCATTTGTTTGGTTTTGCAGAGTGGAACCACAAACCGAACCGAACCGCAATAAAACCGATCCAAAATTTAAAAAATATCCAAAATAGAGCGGTTTAATTCGGTTTTCGGTTTGGATCGATCCCGTTTCACAGTTTTTTTTGGACCGATTTGGATCTGAACACCTCTAGATAGTATCATCAGCAAACTAAAGGTGTGACAACGCTACACTATCTCTACCAACCAGCAAAGGTGATATACAACTATTTCTCACTGCTTCTCCAATCATTCGATGCAGCACATCCATAACTAGTACAAACAAAAACGGAGATAGTGGGTCACCTTGTGTCAGACCTCTTTCCATGTTGAAAGGCTTAGACGGCGAGCCATTTATCAACACCGACAGAGATGCAGTAGCTACACACTCCATAACCCACGCTCTCCATTTATGTCCAAATCCCATCTTCTACAGCACAATGTTCACGAAACTCCACTTGACCCTGTCATATGCTTTTTGGAAGTCAAGCTTGATTATGGCAGCCTCTTTTTTCCTCAGTTTAAGCCAGTTAACTGTTTCACACGCAATAAGCGCCCCGTCACGGATTTTCCTTCCCTGTACAAATGCGCTCTGGGTCTCTCCTACTAATGCTGGCATCACTGATCTCATCCTCCTATCTAGTACCTTCGAATAAACCTTATACACACATCCCACCATACTAATAGGTCGCAAGTCTTTAATCTCTTTCGCACCTATGAATTTAGGTGCCAGCGCCACCCAAGTAATATTGATGATGATTGATTTGAGTAAAGTAAAAAAAGAGTTGTCCAAACTTAAAAGAGACTCTTGACAATAATCTATTAAAAACACATTCAATAAACTTCACACATATACATATTACTCTTATGACACCTTTAAATTTATGGCATTTTTATTTAGGTCACTTTTTATAGACATAGGCTCAATTTTTGTATAAGTAATTTTTCTTTATTTTCTTATACTATGATAAAATTTGTGATGTATGTCATTTGTCTAAGCAAAAATAACTACTTTTTTCTAATAATTAAAACAAAGCTAATGGCATTTTTAATTTTTTACATTTGGATATTGAAGGTCTTTCTGTCAAAATTCAATTCATAATCATAAATATTTTTTAACTATTATTAACGACTTTAGTTGTTTCACTTGGGTCATCATGTTAAAAATCAAAGAGTGGAGTTTCAAAACATATTAAGGATTTTGTTGCTTTTGGTAGAAATCCAATTTAATTTAAAAATTAAAACTATTCATTTTGATAATGGTCCTAACTTTTTTTTAATAATTTTTTTCATCAAAGAGCATTCACCAGCGTAGTTGTGTTAAAACTTCCTAATAAAATAGACGAGTTAAATGTAAACATTAACATATTTAAATATTTTTCGTGCTCTCATATTCCAATCCAATATTTCACTTAATTTTTGCTCATATGTTGTCAATCACGTTTTTTCTAATAAATCATGTTCCATCTCTCCTTTTTAACTTTAAAACTCTTTTTGAAATTTTATAAAATAAGAAATTTGATTATAATGATCTCGAAGTCTTTTGGTTGCTTATGTTATGTATCAACTAGGGTTCCACATGAATCGAATAATATTTTCATATTGACAATATTTATCCGCATTCGATTCATATTTTGCGGATATTATCCAATCCACATAATCATCAGATTTGATACACTTTGATAGCATCGAATAGAGGATATTGCACTTATATCCACAAATCTGATCCACAGATTTGCAAATATGCACACTTAATACATAAATAAACAAATAATTGAATAATATAAAAAACAAAGTTAAAAAATTAAAAACTGTAACACCCTAACTTTTAGCACCTCATAACCGTACTAAAAGTTCGAGTGCTACTTACCTCTAATCCTTTAATTTCTTACTATATTTATTTAATATTGAGCCTTTGCAAATACNCAAGTCTTTTCCCTCTGAAAATTTTCAGAACAATAAATGAAGAGGAAAAAATAAAATCTAAGATTACACCAAAATCTAGAAAATACAAAATATATATGTATAAAACTCTGTGGACCGGTCGCGGCTCCTTGCCAAGGGTTTCCTGAACCTGTCGCTAAAACATAAGATCTGTAGGGGGTGAGAACGTCGCCTCGCATGTTCTCAGTAGGGTAAGTGAATGCCATAAGAATATAGAATAAAATACAAATAGTTAATTCACGTCCCAAAAATAATTTTCTCTATTAAATCCTTAAAATTTTTTCCTGGGTATTATT
This sequence comes from Arachis ipaensis, assembly GCF_000816755.2. NCBI lineage: Eukaryota > Viridiplantae > Streptophyta > Magnoliopsida > Fabales > Fabaceae > Arachis > Arachis ipaensis. The sequence continues at coordinate 137,953,828 of NC_029789.2, read as the reverse complement.
TAAAACCAAGCCCTTTCTTTAAATCACACTACTTAAATAAAAGTCTCTGTCACGTTAACAGTTCATCAGCCACAGGCAGCATTCATCAATACATACTAAATTTGCAATATCAACAAAATGTCCAATTAAGTACACAAGCAAGTCACCAAAGCAAACAACACAATCACAGAAAAATTGAATAAACAACCACAATCAAATGCAAGTGCACAAACAATATGATGCATGTATGTCCTAAGCAGGCCATGAGCTCATGCATCGGTTGTCTACCCGCAACCCAACGTTACTCGGGGCGAACCCCGAATATGGTTTCTTTACAGTGTCAGTTAGGCACAATTATCATCATGGGCGAATCCATGTCAGTTAGGATATCTTGGCATCACAGTACGAAACAGGCTATCAGTTAGGCAAACATTCCCGCATTAGCAACCTTAGGCTATTAGTTAGGCTGACACTTTCGCATTAGCAGTTTGGCACAAAAGCCCATTCAACATATAATATGCTATCAGTTAGGTAGACATTCCCGCATTAGCAATCTTAGGCAATCAATCAGGCAGACACTTCCGAATTAGCATTCGGCACAAAGGCCCATTCAAACATATAATATCCAATTATCTTTTCATTCCTAGTTTCTTATTCCTTTTCTTTTATCGTACCTCTGCATCACCAAATAATCAATCACACCTCCGTATCACCACATATTTATTCACACCTCCGCATCACCATATTATTATTCATACCTCCGCATCTCCAGAAAGGTACACTTTTGGTCGCTCATCTCTCATAACATCAAAATACTTAATTCCTATGTATTTAAGCTTCTTTAACATTTAATCAAGATAAAAGTCATTTTCTTAATAAACCTAACTCAATTCATAATTTAAAACAAAATCTTTTCTCAATAGATTGAACTTAAAATATTATACTTTTCTTAATAAATTGAACTGGAAACAAGAATCTTTTCTTAATAAATCGAAATCAATTAATACAATTCTTAAATCAAATTTTCTTTTAAATAACGCTTTAAACAAAGCCTCGATGTTTTATCAAAATTTCTGCAGCATTTCTTCTAAAATTCGGACTTTGCCACCCTTCAAGGTCCCAACCTAACCACCTTTCAAACCCTTTCTAAAACATTTTCAAGTAACAAATCATTTTCAATAATCGCTCCGTTCAAAATATCAAATAAGTTTTCAATAATCAAATCGTTTTCTTTAAAGTTAAGTCTTTTTCTATTTCAATAAAAATTCAGCTCCTTTTCAAATCTTTTGCTATTAAAATAAAAAAAGCCGCACATTTATTCAAACTTTACAAAATCTCCCGACCATGTTCTTTTTACATTTAATATTAACCAAAGCCATCTTTTCGTTTATTTTTACAAGAACTCGGACAGAACCTCCCTTTAAAATTAGCTTTCACCATCTTTATGGGCTCCTTCACTTTCATAATTTTTCAATTCATATGTCATTTAATCAAGGCATAAACATAAAGTATTTCCAGCGACAATTCAAACCCGTTCATCAAACTCAATCAGTCCAGACAATCACAATTTATTTATAATTACTCAATAAACTTTATGGCATTATTCTTAAATTAAAAACTATTAATAATAAAATTTCCTACCTCCTTATGAAATCAAAACAACGAAAATTTTGGAAAAATTTTCTGACCGAGCTGCTGAAGAAAAAAAACATCAGAAATCGTCTGTGCCTCCTAAAACTCCAATTGGCCGAACTCAAGAAAAAGGGAAGTTATGTCACGGTCATCAGCTTTTACCGAACAAAAATAATGCCAATGTGTAGAAAAGAAAAATACGAACATTTTTACCAGATTACATTTTTTATTAGAATTACGAATAGCAAAAAATCGAAGTCGAAAATCATGGAGGTTTTCACGGTTTTCTCTCCCTCACCGTCGGTCACTTCCTTCTCTTATCTCTTCATATTGGTTCGGTGGTGATACTAATGAAGGATGGATAGGTGCTTATATGTGTGTATATATATGTGTGTGTGTAAACAAGTCACGTTTGCCTTTTCTTGATTTTTGTTTCCTTAATGGCTTAAGCCAAAGAAAAGAATCAAGGAAATTAATATTAAATAATAATACTAATCAAAATGTCATAGGTTAACAAGATGAAGGTGGCATATGTGCTCATTGTATATATATTTATACATGCATATAAAACCACATTTGATTTCCTTTTTACTTTGTTCCT
>NC_029789.2:137937534-137951599 GCF_000816755.2 Arachis ipaensis | reverse complement strand
AATCATTCATTGTTTGATTTTTAAAATCTGGGATCTTACAGAAATTCTAATCCAATAATCATACAAAGTATTTGACATTATTATGTTCTCTCTCACCCAATGACTTAGACTCCCCTCTCTTCTCTTCTCTTAGTCTTAGAGCTCTCTGTTGATCGAAAAATATTTTCGATTAAGACAAGTTAGTTCGAAGTAGTAAAGAGGTCGAAGATATAAGTAGTTCTTGAAAAGATGCACGTGCAAGCCCGCATTGGCTGGAGGTACTCGATGCGGATTCGATTTCGAAATATTTTATCGAATCAAACAGGTCAAACCAGTCAGGTATTCGAAAGAAGTAATCGAATGAATTATTTCGAAGAGAAGATCGAGCGGTTATGTGAGTAGGGAAGTTGAAGACATTCATCATGTGGAGAATTTATGAGTAACCGTTTAATTAGCCAATGATCGGGAACGGTTACCAAGGAGTGCGCATTCAAGGTTGTGTTTTTGTAATTAACTGTCAGTTACAAAAGTGGATTATAAATACTAGAAAGTTTTAGGGAATAGAGGTCGGAACTTTAACTCAGAAAATACTCAAGCACACTCACATGCCAGAGAATTCCTGAGTCTGCGATCGAGTTATTTTTCAGTAGGGTTCCTTCCATGTTTTACTCTTTCAATTTATTTTCTTGTAAACTTTATTTTTCAAGCAAGTTTATCTTCCAAGTACCATTTAATTTCAATGTCCAATTTATATTTCTGCACTTTTAATTTCATGTCAAAGTCCTTTGACTCACTCAAAGGCACTTTATTGCTTTCTTTTATTTTCAACGCAAATCTTTCAATTTCAATCAATTTACCTTTCGAAATTGTATGTTTTAAACTTCTTTATCCTTTTACAAACCTTTATTTATTTGTCATCTCGATACACATCTAATCGAAGATACTTTGATGCACTTTTAGAAAACTGGTACCTGCACAGAGGAGTAGGTTTCGCTCCTAGACCACTAGATATCGAACCACCATCGATTTGCTAAAAATCGACAAAAATAATTGGCACGTCCAGTGGGACAGTTTTTAAAATTGAAGTGTGTCAAAAAGTTGTTATATCATTCGGTGTATGCGATTGAGAAGTGGGAAAATCATTCACATGGTTGATGAAGTGTCGAATGTGAATGGTGGTTCTTCCACCAATGATAGCATACCAGTAATTGTACAACAAGCAGACATGACGTCACGTTCGGAAAGTACAATTGGAAGTGAAAACATAGCAGTTACAACCGCGCAAACTAGGAATGTTGGACGCAATATTCGTCCACATAGTACTCTACCACCAACCCAGCCTCCATTAACTGCTGGTTGGCCTCCTTATGGTCTTCCTCCAGGTTATGTTCCACCAGTGGGTAATTTTGTGCCTCCCATTCGATTTGGGAGTGTAAATGGAGGAAATAATTCCCAAAATCCACAACAACATTCCGAGTACTCTCGTGATTATAATGTGGGCTCTACTTCGAATGCTGCTAATTCGATGGCAGTATATCGATAGCAAGTAGAAGAAAATCATAATGACTTGGTCAATTTGCTGACTCAACAGATGACCACAATTCTAAATCCTATGATGGCTGATCACGAATCAAAATTCGAACGTCTTGCTAGACAAGTCAAGCGAATCGCTTGAATCGTAGATTATGAGGAAGGTGAAAGGCATAATGCCAGGAGAAATAATGAAGGATTCAAAAATATATTTTAAAACGAAAAATAATGCTTTTGATCGAGAAAATCCTCATGTAATTCCTCGAGGTCAAAATGCTGATGACTTTCTAGCCAGATTACGTGCTAATCATGGCGGTGAACGTTATCAAGTCACCAGAATTGTAGAAGAAGTGCTCAATCGAGTTGGTTTGAATGTCAGTTTCATGAATCGACCTCACTTTGTGTCTGCTTTTCTTCAAGTTGTTCAAATGGCCGAAGTGCCAGGGGGTGAAAAATCTAAAAATAATCACAAAGTTTATAGGGGAACTTGGAGAGTCAACCACTGAACATGTTACTCGATATTTGGTCGAGATTGGAAATTTAGCCAATGATAAAAATTTGAAAATGAAGTTTTTTCCTTCTTCATTAACGAAGAATGTATTTACTTGGTTTTCGAATCTTAGAACAAATTCGATAACGACATGGAATCATTTAGAAATTGCTTTTCATGCTCAATTCTATCAAGGGGAAATGAATGTGGCAGTTACTGATCTAGTGCCTCTGAAACGTGAAGATGGTGAAACCATCGACGATTATATGATACGTTTCAAGACCGCTAGGAGTAGGCACTATGTTTCATTGCCTGAGAGTGAAGTGGTGAAAATAGCAACTATGGGGCTAGGATTTTATATGCGTAGAAAGTTGCTTAATGTACATATCCCTGATTTAGCCCATTTGGCCGAAAAGGTTTGCCAGACTGAACTTATGAAGAAAGAGAAAGAGAAATATAGGAGTGAGCAACGATCAAAGAGTAAACATTTCATTCGAAAAGAAAAAGTTGCTTATGTGACTATGAAGTCCTTAGAAGAGGAACTCAATTTCGAGACAGAGGTCGATTTGGCCGAACTTAAGAAGGCCCCCATATGTCTGTTCCTTACTTAAAAAGCTTCCTAGTAATGAAAAGTCGAATGATTCAAAACTAAAAAGTGGAAAGAAATACAGTTTTGATATTTCGAAATCTAATCAGATTTTCGATGTGTTGCTTAAAGATAAATAGTTAATTCCGCCTGAGGGCAGAACTTTACTTTCGGTGAAAGATTTGAAAGAAAAACCTTATTATAAATTTCACCAAGCAACAAGTCATTCGACTAACAGTTGTGTTCGTTTCAGGGACTTAATTCAGGAAGCAATAATGGAGGGACGGTTGAAATTTGATGATGGAAAGAAAGAAATGAAGGTTGATGTTGATCCCTTTGATGCTGGGGCTAGTTTCGTCGAACCATGTTTCGAGGTGAACATGGTAGGAATGTCTTATGATTTTGATGTGGCTCTTGATGATTTCGAGTTATAAGTTCTATCGGTGTATCCCCGTGCGGGAGATGGTTTGTTGGACTTTCTGGTGCAGCAAAAGATTGAAGACTGGGACATATCTCTGTGTCCACGGTGTAATGCCGTTTTTGATGCTGAAGTAGCGGCAATTTTTGAAAAAGAGAGAATGAAGAAAGAATTAGCTCATAGAGAAGAACAGGTACGCCAGAGGCAACCGATTCAGCGTGTCGAAGGTTAAACCTCTAAGGCCTCTCAGCAAAATATGGTTACACCTTTGAGCCGATCTCAGGCTATAGGTGTCCAATGGATTCAGAACTGTCAAGAGTTCCAGAAGCGGGATGCCCTTTATCGACACAATCCACAATGGGGACATCGAGGACCTCCTCGAAACCAATATTCCCATTTTCGTGGTAGAGCTAGAGGTTACTCGAGAGGTCGAGGGGGAAGGAGAAATTTCAATCAAGATAAAAAGTCCCAGGTAGAAGTAAGCAAGGGGGCAACGCCCTCCGTGCAAATCGTCTTTCCTTCTGATGGAGAGACTTGTCCAAAGAGAATTCCATTTCCTACAAAGATGGAAAAGGGCAAAGGAATAGCCCAATCATCTGGAGTCGACAAAGGTAAAGAAGTTGATGTCGACAAAGAGTACTTTGAAGAAAGGGATGATGATATGATTGAAACAATTTCGATCATTCTGACTGAGTATCTGGGGGAATATGAAGGTGACCCAGAATAAGATTATGATTTGGAGGATGAGGAAACATTTTCCTTTATCCGAATTGAAGATGAGCCGGGGTATTTCCTTCGGCCTACTGAAAAACAAATGTCTCATCTCCGTCCGCTCCATATAACTACTAGTTTGAGTGGGATCAAAGTAAACAAAGTCCTTATCGATGGCAGGGCGGCAATCAGTTTGTTGCCTGAGAGGATGTTAATCAAGGTGGGTAAGCATCCTGATGACTTGGTCCCCACGAACATTGCCGTGACAGATTTTAGTGGGGCTTCGACTCCAGCAAAAGGGCTGGTTACTCTGACTGTGAAGGTTGGATCATTCGAACGAAATACTGTGTTCGTGGTGGTTCCATCAAAGGCTTGTTATAATGCTTTGTTAGGGTGAGATTGGATCCATGGTGTAGGGGCTGTACCGTCTACTGTGCATCAAAGTGTGCTTTTTTGGTCAAAGGATGGCAAGCCTGAAGTCATAAAGGCAGATTCGAACCTTTATGTTGAACAACTGCACATTGATTTCAGGATGTATAATCCTAAGTTAAAACCTTTGAATGTCGACAGGACACTGAACTCTTATAATTATGAAGGTTGTTACTTGTCGTCGGAAGGTTTGTTCGTGAAGTTGCGCTATCCAGAGTTGAATTTCGCTCCGATTGGTTGGGATTGTCTCTCCTGAAAGTTGCTCTATGGACTAGGTTGAGGCAGTTTCCGATTACCTAGTAACTCTGCGTAATTATTTAAATAATTGTCTTTCTGTAGGAAATAAAGATGATTCTTCTGATGAAGTAGAATCACATAAGGTACAAAGTTCTTTTAATGATAATTGTATCAACTCGATATCTTCAATCGAGTTTAGTCATAGTTTAGTTGTTCCTTCTTTATGTAATGGAAGTAATGTTGCTAGGCAAACTGCTGATTTAGTGGCAGAGGCGCATTGTGTTGAAAATCGAAGTAATTTCAGTTTAATAAATGATCAAGTTCATCCAACTTCCAATGAGTCTATTGATTTTTCTTTTGATTGCATCTATGATCTAGAACTTTTGGGTTTCGAGAGATATTCAGTAAAAGATGATGACCATTTTAAAGGGTTTGAATCTCAAGATCCCTTAGAAGAAATTAATCAAGGGACTCTTGATGATGTTCGAATTACATATATTCGTAAAGATCTTGTCGATCCATTTCGAACTGAACTGTTCCATCTTTTACATGAGTTTAAAGATTATTTTGCTTGGGATTATCATGAGATGCCTGGTCTCGATCGTTCTTTGGTAGAATATCGATTAGCATTGAAACCAAATGCTCGACCTGTGAAGCAAATCCCTCGTCGTTTTGCTCCAGAGATTAATAAAAAGATTAAAGAAGAGATAGAACGGTTGATTAAAGCAAAATTTATTTGAACTACGCGATATGTGGAATGGATTTCGAATATTGTTCCTGTGATGAAGAAGAATGGAAAGTTAAGAGTATGCATTGATTTTCGAGATTTGAATAATGCTACTACAAAGGATGAATACTTTATGCCAATTGCAGATATGTTGATCGATTCTGCAGCGGAGAACGAAATTTTAAGTTTTATGGACGGTTATTCAGGATATAACCATATCTTCATTGCGGAAGATGATGTGTCCAAAACTGCTTTTCGTTGCCCTGGCGCGTTAGGTACTTATGAATGGGTAGTTATGCCATTTGGTTTAAAAAATGCTGGTGCTACTTATGAGCGAGCGATGAATGCTATATTCCATGAATATATTGGAAAATTTATGGAAGTATACATTGATGATGTCATGGTCAAGTCGATTTCGGTAAATGAACATATTGATCACCTAAGACAAGCATTTGTTACCATGAGGAAAAATGGATTGAAAATGAACCCTTTAAAATGTGCTTTTGGGGTATCGGCTGGAAATTTCCTAGGTTTTGTTGTCCATAAAAAAGAAATTGCAATCGATAAGAATAAGGCAGATGCAATATTGACGTTATCTGCACCCAAATCAAAAAAAGAAGTACAATCTTTTCTAGGAAAGGTGAATTACCTCAGGAGGTTCATTTTGAATCTCTCTGATCGAACTCGAGTGTTTGCTCCTTTAGTGAAACTAAAGAATGACTCACAGTTCGAATGGACGAATGAGCATCAATTAGCATTCGATTCGATTAAGACTTATTTATCTAAGGCTCCAATTATGGCGACTGTTCATCCACATGAGCCTTTGAAGTTGTACATTGCAGCATGTATAAATACAATTGGGTGTATGCTGGCCTAAGATGATGAGGATGGGGATGAACAGGCAATTTATTACCTTAGTCAGATTTTAACTAATATCGAGACAAGGTATTCCCCGATAGAAAAATTATGTCTGTCTTTATACTATGCCTGCATGAAATTGAAATGTTATATGGTGGCTAAATCGATGAAGGTTATAGCACAGACTGATCTCATCAAATATATGTTAAGTTTTCCAATGTTACGAGGACGTTTAGGGAAATGGATGCTAGCCTTAACAGAGTTTGATTTGTAGTATGTCCCAGCCAAAGTTGTGAAAGGACAGGTCATTGCAGATTTTCTGGTAGATAATTCGAAAGATCTGAATGACCAGGGGACAAATGTAATCGATGTTGGAGTCGATTATTGGAAGTTATATTTTGATGGATCGAAGTATAAAGATGGTGCAGGGGTTGGATCCTTATTATTTCGCCAGAAGGAATTCCATCAGAATTTTTATTCGAATTAAAATATCCTTGCTCGAATAATGTGGCAGAATACGAAGCATTGATTCTGGGTCTCGAAGTATTAATCAGTAAAGGGGCTTTGGAATTCCAGATATTAGGAGATTCCCAGTTGGTTTTGAAGCAATTATCGAAGGAGTTTAAATGCAATAATGAGAAATTGTAAAAGTATTTAACAACTGCTTGGGAGTTGTTAACCTCCTTTCGAAGAGTTTCTTTGGTTCATATTCCAAGGATTCATAATGAAATTGCTAATGAATTAGCCCAAATCGCTTCGAGATATAGAATCGGTCCAGAAACTATTAAAAAGTTGGCTAGTATCCGTCAAGTATTAGTACTCGCAAGTGAAAGAGAGGTTTTGTGCGTTGATGAATGGGAAGATACTGATTGGAGGAAGCCTATTGCTTAGTATTTAAAGGATCCTAATATTCCAGTTGATAAAAAATGAAATTGCGAGCAATAAATTTTGTCTTGATGGCTGATGAGTTGTATAAGAAAGGGATCGACGGAAGTTTGTTGAGATGTTTAGGTCAAGATGATCAAAATATTGCTTTGGGTAAAGTCTATAATGGGATATGCGATGCCCATTAGGCTGGAAAGAAAATGAAATAGGTGTTATATCGCAATCACGTGTACTGGTCATCTATGATAAAAGATTGTATTGATTATGCAAAGGCGTGTCAAGAATGCCAGAAACATGGTTCAATACAGCAGATTCCAGCATCTGAGTTGCATTCGATAATAAAACCATGGCTGTTTAGAGGTTGGGCTTTGGATTTGATTGGGTTGATCCACCCTCCTTCATCAAAACAACATAAGTTTATCTTGGTAGCAATTGATTACTTTACAAAATGGGTTGAAGCAATTCCCCTAATAGAAGTTGGTAAGGGTGAAATAATAGATTTTGTTGAGGAACATATTATCCATCGATTTGGAATTCCTCAAACATTAAGTATCGATCAAGGAACTATGTTTACTGGTTAGCGAATTAAAAATTTTGCAGTCTCGAGGAATATCAATATGATTACCTCAACTCCTTATTATGCTCAAGCTAATGGGCAAGTTGAGGCATCACATAAAATCCTGATAAGTTTGATAAAGAAGCATATCGGGAATAAACCTCGAACGTGGCATGAAACTTTAAGCCAAGTACTATGGGCTTATCGAAATTCACCAAGAGGGTAAACAAATACTTCACCCTATAAATTAGTTTATGGCCATGATGCAGTGCTACCATTAGAAATTAATTTGAATACTTTGAGAGTATCAAAACAGAATAATTTTCCAGTTGATGATTATTGGAATGCAATGTTTGATGAGTTGAATGAATTAGACTCAGAGCGAATATTGGCACTTGAAAATATGGTTCAACAAAAAGAAAAGATAAGTTATAATCGTCGAATAAGAGAGAAATATTTTAATATAGGCGAGTTGGTTTTAAAAGTTATTTTGCCAATGAAAAGAAATCGAAATTTCTTGGCAAATGGTCCCATACTTGGGAAGGCCCTTTTCAAGTGATAGGGTCATATTCTGGAAATGCATATCAAATTAAGGATATCGAGTCAAAGAAAATAATTAACTCGATTAATGGAAAATATTTGAAGCAATATTTTTGTTGGCTAAATTAAAGTCAAACATGCATAAGTCCAGGAAAGATAAAAATCATCACAAAAAGTAAAGCTTGAGGTAAAAAAATTCAAGGTGCCAAGAGTCTTTCCAAGTCTGAGCGTAGCTTTGCCCTGTTGTTGTCCAAAGTTGAAATTACCTCAGCATGCCTGAACTTTTCAAATTGGACCTTGTCAAGTTTTTTCTTATATTCTTCTTGCTTGGTTTCAATAGAAACAATTTCTTGAATGATTTGTTGCTGTTCTTACTGGGCAGTAGTCAGAGGTGCGGCTATTTCAGCCCGTCTCTCGCGTACTTTGGCAAGCTTTTCATTGATTTGGGCTAACTTTGTTTCGAGCTTGATCTTTTCCTTGTCATAAAAGGCTTGAATAGAGATGGCATGAGAGATTCTCAGATCGAATTCTTCCCGAGAGGCTTTCTTCGATTAAAGAGTAGAGGCACAATTATCGACTTCAGTTGTGATCTTAGCCTCTTCGTTCTCGATCTCTTGGAATTTATTCTGAAAAGCTACATTGTTGTTGGCAAGTTGCTTGAATTGTTAGATTATGGCAAAGTATGGAGTAGAAGCCGGGAATTCAAAGGGAGATTTCAAAAGATCAGATAAAAGCTGGTTGAGAAGGGGGTCCTTGATCCATGTGGCAGGTGGGTGATCCAAGAGTTTGAGAAGTGATCGAAGCCATTCTCGAGTGTCAACATCCAATTCAAATAGAGGACTGGATGAGGATGGTCTAGGAAGTGTTGGTACGGGAACAGGTACTTCATCCTCTTGGATGACTCGATTTAAGATAGAGATCAGGTTAGCCAAAGACGCACTTGTGGGTGTAGTAGAAGTGCCCAAGTCTCTAGACTCTTGACCGGGAGGAGTTTGAAACTCGGTTTGTTGAGGGGGACTAGAGAATCCTTGAGGAGTTTCTAAGACTCTGGATCGAGGCGAGTCTGAATTAGTAGTTTCAGTGACTCGAGAAACAGAATCAGAGTCTGGGGCTACTTGATTTTCAGTAGAAAGTGCAGCTTGGTTGTTTGGAGAAGTTGGATCGAGAATTTGTGTTGGTGTTGGAGAATGTTGTGAAGGATCTTTTGTTAAATCAATCACCGGTGTTCCGGTGGGAGGTAGGAAAGCAGCCTGTAGTGGTTCGATAGATCCTGTCACTTGAATCAAATCATGAGATGTGGAATGACCCAGATCAAGGTGTTGTTGCGGAAGTAGTTGATCGGGTGCCACAGGAAATGTAATTGAGTGAGCAGCAGTGGTAGGCTGACATAAAAGGTACACAGTTATAAGTTAGGATTTATTCTAATTTAAATGAAATATGTGTTGAAGTGATAGTGTTACCAGAATGAGTCTTGGTTTTTGAATTAATTGAGCACCGGGATATAAATCAGCTGTATCCTCTGATTGAGAGGAAGCAGCAAGGATGTTCTTGATGGTTTGTTCACTTCCATCAGAGCTTTCACTTGATGGTTGCAATCGTAACTAATAAAAATCCAAATTCAGGAATTTTTGAAGAAATATAGTTTTTGAAATATTCTATGCATAGGTATGTGTAAAAGTAGTTACCCTTCTGGAAGTCCTGGTGGGAGTTCTTCGACTTTTGTGTTGTGTTTGTCGAGAAGAGGCTGCGGTGTCAGCTTTTCTTTTGTGGGATTTTTTGGGGGAACCTTCAGCAGCAGGGGCTGTCCGGATGGCGAATTGCTGGATTTCCTCTAAGGTACGACTGTACCTAGAATAGTAAGCCATCCACCATTCGAGACAAGACTTGGTGATGTACAAACTGCGATCATAAACAAGAAAATTGAAATGTTCCATGTGTTGTTGATTTTTTGAAAGGAGAAGATCAAGTTCACTTCGAGAGGTAAGAATGATGTGGCAGAATGACTTGTTGTTTCGAGGAAAAGGGGTTGGAATGACCTGTGAGAAACCCAATTACCTGGCTGTGAAATGAGGGGCATATAGGGTTATTTTGAATTTTTCTTTTTTGTGTTGAGGCAGCCCTGTAGAAATTACTTGAACGGCCAGCAAGTTTGCCCAATTCCGATTAGCCAGTTCATTTTCCTTAGCATCATTTGGGAAGAGTAAACGATCAAGCCATGCAGGACCACAATTTCAACGCATAAAAGGGGCAAAATTGAGGTTGTCATTGTAGAAATCTTTACAAGAGTGGAAGAGAGAAAAAACAGCCCAGAATCGGTCTTCATCTGATTGTGTATTTGGGAAATTAGGCTTGTAATCAGCCAATCGGAAGCCTTTGATATGTTGCTTGTCAGTAGCACCACCTCCAGGCTTTGTCATATACTTTTCAAAAATGGCATTGAGCCATAGTTGGAGAAGCCAGAGGGGGCCACCTACACTAATCAGACAATTATCTCGGAGACAATGTACAAATTGACCAAGCTCTTCGAAGATACGCCCTAGAAGAAGCTTGGCCAAATTCAAAGTATTTTCTTCGTGAAGCAGAGCAGCCAAAGGAAGGAAGAATTTTGACATTTGAACACTCCGAGAACAGAAAACGATTGCATTTAGCCAATAGAACAGAAAGGCTACGTGTTCGTCGTCTGTAACAGGAGTGCCTTCTGCACCCATGTTGTGAGCAATGAAATCACTGTAGGAATTGGTGGTGGAGGCAATAGTATATTGATGCTTGGGTTGCATGTCAGAAGTATAGTCAGGAGGGTTTATTGGAAGCCCTGTAATAGCGACTACATCCAGAAGAGACATACCAATCATTCCACATGGAAGGTGGAAGTTGTTGGTCGTCCTGTTCTAAAAATAAGTCACAGCTCCAATCATCCAAGGGAGCGTTATAAGTGAGAAGTGAGAAAGTCTTAGGAGTTCTTGGATCCTCAGAGCCCCCCAGGCAGCGCTTTTTAAAGGAGCAAGGAGTTGGTACCAGGCCGTGAAGTCAGTACCTCGAGGGTTAATCTTTGGATTATTCCTGAAGGGTTTTTAATGAATGAAGAAAGAGATATCAATAGCTTGATTGATCAATAAGTCTTCCCCTTGAGCGCTAGGAAAGAAAGGTAATTTCTTATTCGCTCTTTCTAGGGATTCGACAGGCCCAAGGAAACAGTGTGTATCTCCGTTCACTGTGAAAGGATCAAGATTCTAGTATCATTAACCTGAAGCTATGGGTCGTCAATGACTTCATCATTGACTTGATTTAGCACATGGAGGGCGGGTGGAGCTGGTGGTGCTACTTCGAGACCTTTACCCTTGTTTTGAGCAGCGGCGTGAGAAGAGAAAGCGGCCCTTGCAGAACATAGAAAAGGAAGTTTTGAAGGTTAAGGGTTATGCAAGAAAAACTGGTGCGAAAGAAATTCAGAGAGCGAGGGTTCGAAAAATTGAACAAGAGCGAAAATGTTGAATTTAAAGGAAGTATTGTTGTTCCCGTTATTGCAGAAGGAATGCGAAAAAAGGTAACTTCCCAAAGAATGCGAAGAGGTGGAGAGAGAAAGCGTACGTCTCGAGAAACGTATCGAGTGGATCAGTATTAATGAGAAGTTAAATGGTAATTAATACTTATTTAAGAGATTGAAATTTGAATTTAGATTAAGAGTTTTATCTTCCAATAATGTTGTTGTTAAAGACAAACACATTAATCCAAGGGGACAATTTGTTGATCGAAAAATATTTTCGATTAAGGCAAGTTGGTTCGAAGTAGTAAAAAGGTCGAAGATATAAGTAGTTCTCGAAAAGATGCACGTGCAAGCATTAGCTGGAGGTACTCGATGCGGATTTGATTTCGAAATATTTTATCGAATCAAATAGGTCAAACCGGTCAGGTATTCGAAAGAAGTAATCGAATGAATCATTTCGAAGAGAAGATCGAGCAGTTATGTGAGTAGGGAAGTTGAAGACATTCATCATGTGGAGAATTTATGAGTAAGCGTTTAATTTGCCAAGGAGTGGGAACGGTTACCAAAGAGTGCACATTCAAGGTTGTGTTTTTGTAATTAATTGTAAGTTACAAAAGTGGATTATAAATACTAGAAAGTTTTAGGGAATAGAGGTTGGAACTTTAATTCAGAAAACACTCAAGCACACTCACATCCCCAGAGAATTCGTGAGTTTGCGATCGAGTTACTTTTCTGTAGGGTTCCTTCCATGTTTTACTCTTTCAATTTATTTTCTTGTAAACTTTATTTTTTAAGCAAGTTTATCTTCCAAGTACCATTTAATTTCAATGTCCAATTTACATTTATGCACTTTTAATTTTCATGTCAAAGTCCTTTGACTCACTCGAATGCACTTTACTGATTTCTTTTATTTTCAACGCAAATCTTTCAATTTCAGTCAATTTACCTTTCGAAATTGTTTGTTTTAAACTTCTTTATCCTTTTACAAACCTTTATTTATTTGTCATCTCAATACACATCTAATCGAAGACACTTTGATGCACTTTTAGAAAATTGGTACCTATACAGAGGAGTAGGTTTCGCTCCCAAACCACTAGATATCGAACCACCATGATTTGTTAAAAATCGACAAAACACTCTCTTTCTCAAACCTCACTTCTGACCTCATCCATCACTACTGTTCACCACCGCATCAAAGTCTCGTTCATTGTTGCATCTCTTTTATTGTTCCCGTCAGATCACATCTCCTTCATCATCTCTATTGTCGCATTGCTCTCTCGGAGCCATTTTGCCTCATTGTCTCAATGTCCCGCAGGCCACAGCCGCGTTATCACTGTCTTCTAATCTGCATGACTGGATCTGAGCCTGAAAAAAGTGTTATATCTAATACGATCATTTTTTATGATATTTTGAAATTTTGTTTTGTTGATTGGTACAATTACATATTTGATACCCAATTCGATTTTTATGATCGGATCTGAACCTAAAAAAATGTGGATATGGGATCCAATTCGATTTGTGTGCAGTCTTAGTATCAATTTTAACAAATCACTATTCAAAATTTAACCCAAATCACAAAAGGCTATTTTTTTTAAGGTTATATTTTTTTTTAATTTCTTTTTGGCCAGATTGAGAAATTAGAGATTTTGTAACATCATAGATGGATAGCATTTTCAGTACCGTGGTTCGAGAACCCTAACTCTAAAGGTTATTTTTTTTTTGTCACTGTTATATTGTTTATCTTTGGATGATAGAAAAATCAGTGTTTCATAAATTAATTTTTCCATTAGCCTCAAAAGGCCCGCTTCCAAACTTTCGCAGCCCAAACATCACTATACCTCAAAAACCCAATAATCCATCCACTTCAACTATCCCTTTTCTCCATATTGGACCATCTCCCATATCATCAGATATTACGGACCAACCAAACAAACACTCATCCAATATACACCCACTAAATCCACCTAACACACATCGTACTCACCCAATTCCCATTTCTTCTTCCTTTTTATGATTCAATCCCTCCGTCCCTTTCTCAGCAAAATGCACAACCCGAATCCACCTCCCACAAATCATCACCAATTCACTATCACCGTCACCATCTAGTCCGCAATCATTCTTATCTGACACCACTCTTCCCACCGAACAATCCCTCTCCGCTACTCCTTCATCTTCACATTCTTCTTCTTCCCCAACCACACATGAAGCCGCTGCCACATCCCCTGTAACTGCCATTACCGATGCTCCTCCCGTCCAAGCCCCTCGCAGCAGTCAACGTCACTCCAAGCCTCCGATTTGCGCCTCTCTATCTTCATTTGCAATTCTTATCTTACTACTCCAACTTCTACCTCCTCAAGTTGACCGTAAGCTATCGTTGTCTTCTCTCTCCCCCTCTCATTAACATTTCATGTCATCCTTGCATTTTTAATCATGAGCCTAAGTCGAGGAAACTACCAAAAAAATATGCTAACCTAAAAATAGCAACTAAAAATTGAAAAATACAAAAAAAATAGATATTAAATATATATTTATATATTATATTTTTAAAAATTATCTTAAAATTTGATATTTTTTTTAAAAAAATTATTGTGAATGATTAATTTTTTTTAGAGATTAAACTCTGAAATCCTTTTTATAT
>NC_029789.2:137936954-137937446 GCF_000816755.2 Arachis ipaensis | reverse complement strand
TCTGAAATTCTTTTTATATAATTTTTAAATATTTATCTAAATATTATTATAAAAATTTAGATAAAATATATTAAATATTAAAAAATTATTATTTAAAAAATATAATATTTATTAATTATTTTTATCCTATTCTCAACTTATTGTTATTTTTTATACTAAAGTAATAGTTAACGAATTCCAAAGTCTCTTTATCCTAAATTCATTGCCGTCTTCACATGGAAGAGGAACTTGATGACAACGAGTTCAGAATATGGTATGCGATTGAAAACGAGGATAAACTGAAGACGGTAGAAGATTTCACATGTTATTTTACAATTCATGTTATATATAAAATTTAAATAGCCCGTCTAGCTCAGTCGGTAGAGCGCAAGGCTCTTAACCTTGTGGTCGTGGGTTCGAGCCCCACGGTGGGCGTGATTTCTTGTCTTGCGAGAAGAGAGTAACATCTTTTCTTAATTTTTTATTTATATATTTTACTTATCAATAAAGAGA
>NC_029789.2:137930353-137935943 GCF_000816755.2 Arachis ipaensis | reverse complement strand
ACTGTCAAGAAGCCTTTGAACTTTACTTACTGGTAACATGCCTATTTTCATTGTTATTAAGTTCTGGTTGTTAGAAATCAAATTCTAAAAAATTGTAGTAAAATCAACCTATCAAAAAAGAACCATAAAAAAAACATTAAGCAAAAATATCTACCAAAATTCACAGAGAACTATGACTTTTACTATATGTGTGCTTGTATATAATGGGCTAAATTTGAAAAAAGAAAATAATGCATAAGAAATACCACTAAATAATCAAATCTAAAATTAAGGAAAAAAAACAAACAAAAAAATACTAAAAAAAAAATCAAACAAAAACTCATAAATAAATGACAAACTATTAATAGATTAATTGGGAAAACAAACAAAATTTTAACACTGTCGAGAAGCCTTTGAGCTTTGCTGTCTGGTAACATGCCTATTTTCATTATTATTAAGTTCTGGTTGTTAGAAATCAAATTCCAAAAAAATGTAGTAAAATCAACCTATCAAAACAGAACCATAAAAAAAATATTAAGCAAAATATCTACCAAAATTCATAGAGAACTATGACTTTTACTACATGTGTGCTTGTACATAATGGGCTAAATTTGAAAAAAGAAAATAATGCATAATAAAAATATTTAAAAGAGAAAAATTACATTCAAAGAGAACCATGACTTTCACTATATGTGTCCTTGTACATAATGGGCTAAATTTGAAAAAAAGGAAATAATGTATAATAAAAACATTTAAAAGAAAAAAGTTACAGAATTTAAACCCATCAATAATCTCTATTACTAACACAATGACTCACATGACACTAAATTAGGGAACTCTTGTTTAGTAGATTCAATCAATTCAAAGAATTCTAAATCCCAAAATTTTAGTGTACTATGTGCTGACCCTGCAATACAATTTGTGATATTCAAAAGCTTAAGAATAAAATAAACATTGAAACTTTTAATCTTTTAGGCATCAAATTATAATTAAATGAACCAAAATTAGGAAAAAAAATATGTATAAATGCCAAATCTACGTAAATACATATTATGCTTTGTATGAAAAAGTTAATTTGTGAGTGATCATACATTTACACTCTCTACGTCGGTGATATATGTTTGGAGCTGCATTGAAATAAAAAAATAAATTAACTTCTTATTTAATTAGATCCTTATATAGAAAAGAGAAATTTGCCATATCTAATAAAATATTTAGATAGTACCTATATTAAAATTGGCGGTAGTAAAATAATTAAGAAGTAAATTGAAATTTACATCCTGAATTATGTACTTCTATTAATAATAAATTTATATACTGAAAGCACCCATCACTGTTAGTATCGAAAAAATTTTCCTAAAATAAAAAAAAATAAATAAAATAAAAAATATCATAAATTAAATTTAAATCTTTAACTCTATTATCATTAATATTATATAAGTTGATGTTCTATGTTTGGTTAACATATAAGTTGACTACATGTATAGAGTGCATCCTATATCTATTTTTAAACTCTAAGAAAACATAAAATTTGAATACAAATCTATGTAAATATAGATTGTCATCTTTTAAAATAAATAGAATTTAATTAGATGGTAAATAAAGACTACCATCATGTTTATGCTTTGAAATCAGCAGATTCAAGTTGTTCCCCCACCTTGCACCCCATACTAATTTATTTAAAAAAAAAATCACAGTGACTAAGATCACAAAATTTAAAACTTTAATGAAGCTGCAAGATAAATAATAACTGGTGCGGATTTTAAATACCACAGATTTACCGGCAAATGTATCGGGTCGTACTAAGTAATAATTTAGGTGAGTGAGTGTCGATCCTACGAGAATTAATGGATCAAGCAACAATAGTTGGGTAACTAGGCTAGTCAGACAAACTAATTTGAGTGTTGTGAGTTTTAAATAGCACAAAACAGTAATTCAAGAGAATTCAAGAAAGCAAACAGAGAATGGTTGGTGAAAATAGTATGAAAAAACAGTTAAGGTTTTAGAAATGTTAAATTTTCGGATTAACAATTCTTATTATCCACTTTAATCATGCAAAGATTCAATTCATGGCAACCTTAAGTGATTAAACCCTAATTCCTTTGCAATTTAATCTCCCCTAACTAAATCAACTGCCAATCCCTTGGTCACTTAATTTAAATTAGAAGTTTAAGTCCAATTCTATTTTATGAGCCACACAAACCCTAAACACCCAAAGATAAGACGATTATATGTCATATATCACGTTAAATCCAGATATATAGAGAATTGTGAGGAGTTAATTTCAAGTTGTAATTCAAGTGAGTTAACTTTTCCAAGATTCAACAAGAATTCAATTAGAAAAAGAGTTATCTTCCAATATACTCTAATCCGTAGGATGAAAAACGAAATTAATCCTTGAATATACAACAGTGCATTGATTAAGAGTAGAATGACAATAGTATTAATCCATCAAAATAATAGAGCTCCTAACCTTAATAGTGGTGGTTTAGTTACTCATGGCTCAGAGAAAAACCTAGAGTGAAAAAATGAAAAATGCGGAACAAGAAAAAAGAGAAGAAGAGAGCCTACAGGGCTAATTCTTGTCTCCTTTTATGTCAAATCCTAATTTTTCTAAATTTATTAATCAAAAACCCTAAAAACTATAAAAGAAAATCAATTAAAAACTAAATGAGGCCTTCCGTGGAGATTTGAGGATGCTATTGCTGCTAAACGCTGGGAAGTAGCGTTTAGCGCTGCTGGACAGAGAGCTTTCCAATGTTTCTGGGTACCTGGCTTAGCGCCACTATCGCATGACCTTGGCACACTTTACGAAGCATCTATCGCTAAATGCCGAGTCATGGTGTTTAGCGCTAACAAATAGAGGCACGGGGCGCTAAACCAGCTTGACAGCATCAAAATTTTTTCTTTTTCTTCTGCACGAACTCTGTCAAACTTGTCCGAACTTCACCTGAAATCATCAAAATAACAGTGCAAATCAAAGTAGCATCCAACATGGCTTAAAACACCAAATTCTCATAAAAACTCAACAAATCCACGTCTAAATTATTAAGAAATATAGAAAAGATGCTCAGGCATCACAACACCAAACTTAAATTGTTGCTTATCCTCAAGCCACTGAAAATAATATGAACTTGAGATGTGGTTTTGCCTAAGAATTGAGTTTTCAATTAAGTTCCTATATATTCTTTGAATGGGGTTAATGACACTGTGATACTAAATAGTTTCAGCACCTCACTATCCTTTGAAGCTTAAGAATGCCAATGTCATTTGGAACTAGAATCTGGATAATATTATGAATTCTCTCTCTTTTACCTTC
Organism: Arachis ipaensis; assembly: GCF_000816755.2. NCBI lineage: Eukaryota > Viridiplantae > Streptophyta > Magnoliopsida > Fabales > Fabaceae > Arachis > Arachis ipaensis. The sequence continues at coordinate 137,932,645 of NC_029789.2, read as the reverse complement.
CAATTAATCCTTGAACACAGTTTTTTCTTTTCTTTTCTTTGGTGCTTTGCACTTTGAGTCTAGCTGTGACTCTAAATATTTTGTCTCAAGCTTTGCTTGACACAGAAACACAACAAGCACTTAATTGGGGGAACTCTTTGAATTCTGATTTTTCTATTGAATTTTTCTAGTCAGTGATGTTCAGAGCCTTTGGCATACTCTTTATTTGCAGTTGGCTTTGACTCTAAGTGCTTTGTCTCAAGAGTTCTTTGACACATTCACGCCACAAGCATATAGTTAGGAAAATAACTGTTTGAGCTTTTGATCATTCTTAACCTTCCTAGCCATTGATGCTCAGAGTCTTGGGCCTTGCTTTTTATTTTCTTTCTCTTTTGCTGTTTCTTTTGCTTCAAGGATTAATTTCTTGTTCAATTTAGAGAATTTCATAATACTTCTCTCAATTTTTGTTCCTCACGAATTAACATCCTTTACTCCAAGATCAAACATGCACTGCTCTTTTTCATGCATTCAAAATCACACATAAATATCGCCACATCTACTTAAATAAAACAATTCTAAATATAAACTCAACTACTCATGCATTACACCATTTTTCTCTCTTTTTTTTGAATTTAAGCTCAGTGAGCTATACATGAGATATATTTTCAAAATAAAAATAAAAATAACAATAACTGAATTAAAAAAAATAACCTAAAAAGACTAGATATAATAAAGATCATGCAAAAGACAGAAAATAAAGCAACAGAAAACAGAAAATAGCAAAATAACAGCGAAATGGAAAAATAGAACGAAAGAAAACTTAACCACCTCAGTCATCCTGGTGGTCATCTCCTCTATTAGGCTGAGCTCCCGGATATCTTCTCAGTCGCCCAATGTCAAGTCTCATCTGTGTAAGCTCATGGCACTGACTTTACTGCTCAGCTAGAACCTACAGAAAGAGAGCACTATGACTATCCTAGCTCACTCTCAACTGCTCAATAGAGGAAGTCAGCTAATGCCAATACTCCTGCGGAGGAAAGTAGTGTCCCTTAGGCATCAAGGGCTGCTCCTGCTGGGGAGGGAGAACTGGTTGTCCTTGTGCTGCTGGCTCCTCTCTCGGGGCTCGTGCATACTCCTGGGGATACTCCATCCTCTTCCTAAAGATCGGTCTCTTTATGGGAATGAGGGTGTCGTGCTCTATGTGCACTATGTGGGCATCGCAGAGGCAGTAGATAAGATGTAGGAATGCCAGCTTGGCGTGGGTGGAGGCATTGAAAGCAATGTTGTATATCTCCTGTGGAATCACTTGCACCACCTCCACCTCATCCTCGAGCATAATACAGTGGATCATCACAGCCCAGTCTATAGTAACCTCAGAACGGTTACTTGTCAGGATGATGAAACGTTGGATAAAATCCAACCACCCTCGGGCTACTGGCCTCAGATCATGTCGTCCCAACTAATAAGGTTGCCCCTCTGAATTCAGCCTCCACTGGGCTCCTGGAAGGCATATGTCTGTAAGAATCTGATCCGGCCTCCAGTCACTATTCACTCTCTCAGTATAGGAGTGAGGATCATCTCTTAATTGCAGCAGTTGGAGTGCTTCCCTCACACTCCTCGATCTGAAGGCCATAGTCCTCCCTCTTACCATAGCAAGCCAATTCTTGGAGCTGGGATTCACGCCCCTCACATGCTTGTATGTAACCCAAGCATTAGCATAAAACTCCTAGACCATCAGTTGGCCCACTTCAGTGATCGGGTTACACAGTGTTCCCCAGCCTCTTCTCTAGATCTCCTAAATTTTTGGATACTCGTCCGACTTGAGATCAAACTGGACTTCCGGAATAACCTTCTTCTTCCTAGTGATCTCATAGAAGTGCTCTTCGTGCACTTTGGAACTGAACCGGTTGGCATCATATGGACCGGTCACAGGGGCCTTCTCTTTCCTCTTTTTTGAAGAGGATTCTCCTTCCTTGGGTGCCATATATAAAGATCAAAGAAAGAAGCGGTGCAACCACACTAAATTTAAAACTTTTGCTCGTCCCCGAGCAAAGAAAAAGAGAAAAAGAAGGAGGTGTATGTGGGTAGTAATGGGAAAGAAAAAAAAAGAAAAAAGAAAAGAAGAATGGAAAAGGGGAGTGGATATGGTAATTAATGAAATAAAATTGATAAAAAGGGGAATGTGGTAAAAAAAGAAAGGAGGAATAGTGGGAGGGGTAAAAGAAAAAGAAGGAAGAAGAATAGAAGAGGGAGTAGTGTGGGGTGGGTAAAAGAAGTAGCAGTAGTAGGGGGGTTATTGTTGTTGGTATGTAA
>NC_029789.2:137928223-137930061 GCF_000816755.2 Arachis ipaensis | reverse complement strand
GAAAAGGGAATGGAAAGGTAAATTGAATGTGAATTAATTTGGGGTTGGTGGGGGGTAACGGTTAGTGGGGAAAGGGGGATTGGGAAGAGAGGTTTGGCGGTATGGAGGATGGTGATTGGTGGAGGGGATGGTTTTGGTGGGGCCCGCAAATTTTTCAATTCAAAATTCAAATCCCCTCAATGAAGGGGTCTCAAAACACGCTACTGGTACTAAACGCCAGGCTCAGCGTTTAGCGCCGCCTCCGTTATTTTTTTATTTATTTATTTTTATTTATTTTTATTTTTATTGGATGAATGCTTGGAGCTAAACACCCAAATGGTGGAATTAACAGAACCTAAATTCCAAATTAGAGCACCTATGGTGCTAAACGCCAGCTAGCCACGTTTAGCGTCAGCAAACAGAGCCATTTTCTCATTTTGTTGCACCATCAGCGCTAAACGCCAGCTCTTCGAGTTTAACGCCACAAGACAGTGGTTGGCTTCTCTAAATGTGTTCATCATGGGGCTAAACACCACGTTGTGGTGATTAGCGCCACCTCACAGTGGCAAACTCCACAAATTTCGTGCCTTTTGGCACTAAACGCCAGGTTGCGGCGTTTAGCGTCGACGAATCTGGATAAAATTTCCTCCAGAGTGTTCTGAGCGCCCATCTGATTGCACCTATTCATCAAATGAAGGAAAACCATAAAAAACTAGAATAAAGTAAAAAAAATACACTAAATATAAAATCTAAGGATACAGATAATTGGATTGCCTCCTAACGAGTGCTTCTTTAACGTCACTAGCTTGATGGTTGACTGTTGTTAGGGTGGAGGTTGATCATAACGCTTCAACTCCTCACCTCTCATTGTGAATTGTCTCTCTGCGTCCACATAAATTAGATCAATATGCTCAAGAGAGAGGATTTTGTTTACTGTATAAGGCAACACTGGATTACGAGTCAACACCACCTTCAACCCTAAGGAAAAACCTTCAGTGGAGATCTTTTTGTTTCTCCATTCCCTGAGCACTTTCTTCTTGGGAACTTCCTCCTTGGTGGATGACGCACACCCGACACGAAACTTAGGTTTGATGTAAGGGGAAATTGTATTGATTCCCACCAAAAGAGGATTGAGCTGCAAACTCTGTTGTACATCATCAGGGGGTTCTTAGAGATTTAGATCAGTGAACTCAGTCCATGCAGTTGTCCTCTTCACCAGAGTGATGTATGGATTTACAAACCTTGAGGGTCAAATTCTCCTCATGCACCATCAGCATCAATTCACCTTCTTCCATATCAATCAGAGCTCTCCCAGTGGCTAGAAATGGTCTACCTAGGATTATAGAGGTGTAACACCCTACCACACATAGCTTTACACTGAAGATGTAAAATAGAGGTGGCGAGGCGTTACGAACTCTAAAAATAAAATATAAATATACATAATATAGTTGAAAAGAAGGTTCATCTAGGAACCTTTGAAAGAAAGTTTAAAGCAAAGCTTTAAACAGAAAAGCGCATCACTCACATAAGCAATAAACGTAACAAAGCTGGATAAGAGTAAAATAAGCATGAAAGTATATATACAAAAGAGTTCCAAGATACATATAGCAAAGCTTCTGATCCAGCTCGCGAAGTTAAAAAACACACCAGAATTCCAAAAGTTCCACAAGACAGCCTACAGAACCTATTTTTCCACACACACACACACACACACACACACACATCAGAATTCCGAAAGTCCCACAAGACAGCCTACAGAACCTATTTTTCCAAATTCAACCTCTAAGAGGGATAAAACATAACATACATATGTAGTGGAGATAAAAAGTATATATATATATATGTATATATATATATAT
>NC_029789.2:137922768-137928084 GCF_000816755.2 Arachis ipaensis | reverse complement strand
TAAGTCCCAAAAGTACAAAAGAATCTTCGCTTTCAGAAGCTCCCAGAATGCTTCAGCGAGGTGCCACCTGACCTGCATCTGAAAACCACAAATATCCATATAGAATGAGAACTAGGAGTTCTCAGTATGGTAAAGGTACCGCATACATGAGATATAAGGTCCTGAGAAAGCCAGAGGCAATCCTAGAACGCCGACACTCAGATTATAAAGCTTAAAGAACTAAAATAGAACCATAAACCAAGGTAATCTTCTAAGGGTTCCTAACTTAACCAAAACTTAAACCTAAACCATCAATCCTCCTCCTTTCCTCCAATCCTCCAACACCAGAGAACCGCATAGACAACCAAGTAGACAATAACAAACACAGGTAGAATACAAGTACTGTAGGTAGCAAATATAAAAATTAACATGGTAAGTTCACTTAGGGATTCCCAAATAATGCACAAACAAGCAATTCAAGCAATATGCATATGATGCATGCCTGTCCTATGGCTGATGAGTCTCATTTGTCGGTTATCAAGCCAACCCGACAAGTCCGGCTGCCAAACCCTGGATTGTTCCCCCGATGCGCATCCCCAAGAGTCTATGCATAGCTTTTTCTCATATATAAAATTGCTCAATGGGTGTTATCCTTCCCAGAAATTTATAAGTACTCAGTCACCCTTACGTCGTAAGGTCAACAGAGTATCGAGTCTCAACCTAGAACACGTGGTGGCAAGTCACGGTACTTTACCCAGGGAAACTCGTATCTCAGATAACATTTAGTGCATTAGTCTCATTTCATTCATATTCATTCATAATTATTTCATAATCATTCATTATAGCTATAACATCACTTATACATCATATATTTGCACCTTTATACATAGTTTATCATAACCCGGAGCAAGTAGGGCAAAACTACAACCCTTGCGTCTACCCGAGGAGCCTCTATATACTAACCAACCTGGAGCAAGTGAGGCAAAATCACAACCCTTGCGTCTACCCAAGAGGTACGTTCTCATATGCCCTGGAGGAACAAAGGAGGGGATCCTAACCTCCCATCATCTTGCTGGGGGAGATTTTACAATCCAGGAGGAACAAGGAAGGGGATCCTCACCTTCCACCATCTTCTGGGGTCGCACTTTCGAAAAAGAGTGCTCAGATACAATGTTTATTCCTTTCTTTAGCCAGTTTCATAATTTAAGTAGTATATATATATATATATATGCACCCTATCTCCTCATACCTAATTCGTCACTTCTCAAGCTTTCTTCATCTCCAAGTTATCACCCCCTACTAACTTCTTCTCATCAATCAACACATAACTAAGGTTTAGGGGTTAAAAGAGTAAAAATAGAGGTTTAGAGGTTTGAAATTAGGTTTTAAAACATAAAATTAAGTTTGCTGAAAATAGGTGTCACGCGTACGTATGGGCCACGCGTATGCGTGGGAGTGAAATTCGCCCATCACTCGTACGCATTACCTCGTCCGCATACACATGCATGCCAAACAGAAACGCCCATCCGCGTATGGAGGGGTTTGCATACGCATGCATTGCAGATTAGTAAAAAATGGTTAAGTCTGCAGAATTTCAATTTTACATACCGAACTTCTGACGCACATAACTTTCTCATTTGAAAACATTTTTCATCTATTCTTCGAACGACGTAAACTTCACGGACCCAAATTTCATGAGACAAGTTTGAAACAATTTGGGGGTCCGGAAGTAGAGTTATGGCTCACCGAAATTCGGCAAAAAATCAGATTTTAACAAGAATCTTCCAAACCTCTATTTTCATAAAACATAACTCATTGCTCACACCCACACAAAAATCCCCTGCCCAAAACATAGCCAACACAACTCCACACCCTACCATAACTAATCATACGTCAATATTGCATAATCTCATACAAATTCATCAATTTTTACCAACAATTCATTACATATACATATGCATGTTTACCACTTTATCAATCATCTTCAAATCATCACTTAGCATTCCACTTCTATCACCAACATCAATTACCAAGCTAATAATCAACCTATTTCAACAATTATTATCAAGGTACTAAGCGTTTAACACATTCATACATTCACACCTAGCCTATGGTCATCTAGCCTAAGTTTTCACAAGACATTATATATTAAATACGAGAAACCAAAACCATACCTTGGCTGATTTTCTCGTATAACCCAAGACAACCCACTTAGGCAAGATTGCAAGCCCTCAACACCAAAATTCAGTAACTAGCACTAACTCCAAGCTTCCAATAGGCTTGTTTGAATTGTGATGCTGTGTTTTTTATCATGGCTGTGTGAGGTGAACCAGCTGCTAAATATTGTTAATGATTGCTTGTGCAGTGATGATTTTGCTTAATGAATGCAAGTTGTTTTTGCTTCTGTCTTGTTCCAATTTGAACTCAATCACTTGACCCAACATGCTTATTTGTTTAAGTTCATGTTGAACACTTGTGGTTGGGTATGAACTTCAGTGAATAGCATGCTACCTGAATTCATTATCTTTATGCAATTAGGCAGATTTGGAGCTGTATTTTAAGCAAGTATTTTTGTTCATCGTTCAAAGAAAGAATGTTAATTGTTGCTGGCTGATTTAGTTTAATTTGCTTTTTAATGTTTTGCTGCTGAAAGATTGGCTTAATTGTTCAATTCATATGAACTCATATATGATTTTTGTGCTTTTAATTGTTAATGAATTCATATGGATTAGAATTGCTTGTTTGAATTTGGGAAATAGCCAATTTACTGCTGAAATGCTGCCAGATTTTTTCTAACCATGTTTCATGAAATAACACTGTTTAATTGATGCAACAAGCTTCTATTTGATGATTTCTGTGTCAATAAGGTTTTGTTTGCTAAATGGTTTTGGAAACTCCTCAAGAACATGTTTATAGGTTTTGGTCATGCTTGTAGTACTCTTTGCTTGCTTACAACGCTAATTTGCTTATATGCATTGCATAGTTAGGTAAGCTTTCAGATTGACCATAACTTGAAACTCTTTCAAGATTTTGTGCCTCTTTTGCATAAACTCACAAGTTTGAAGGTTTTTAATCTGTGTGATTAATTGATTCATTCTATTCATGCCTAATTTGCATTAAGTCGCATAGATCATGAGATTTTCCATTCTGGTTTCAACTTGTGAATTTTATACCTCTTTGGAATGGGTGTTGAATGTTTCTTGATTTTCTTGTTCCTCAATGTTCTGATTTTACCAACACCAATTCATACAATTCTAGTGATCTTCACAATTGACTGATGACTTGTTTTCATAATTGTGTGCTTTTTTGGCAATATCATATTTCATCATCAATGACTATATACATTTCATGGTTGTGAGTATTCTTGCATCCATACTTTGTACACTGCTTTTAATTGAGCTAATAGCAGTCATATCACTAATTTTTAAACTAATTTCTAACTCTAACTTGATTAAGCAACTGATTTCTTCCATTTATTTTGAACATAACTCCTTTAATCATTCTTTTGAATATGGCATTTATTAGGCTCAATGAACAAGCATTGTGCAATTGTGGTTTGAATTCTTGATTTGTAACTAGAATTAAATTCTGAATTTTGTTACTTGTATTTCAAGCATTCTATTTTCTTCACTCACTTCATGAGTATGCCTTACTTTGAGTGCTTCACATCTACTTGGCTAGTTGCTTACATCATTCTACATCTGTTTTTCAGGATGTCAGACAAAGGGAAAGCTATAGCCACTACTTCTAAGAAGAGAAAGCGCTCTAAAACCTCTACCTCTTCACCCTATGAAAATTATGCTAAAAATCCCCTGAATGAAGTGGACAAAGAAAATCAGCTACTCCCATCCACTGATCCAATCAAATTCTCCAACCTCTACTGTGAGCTTCGCTTCCCTAAATTCCGGAAGACGAACCTAAACATTGAAAAGAAGCTGGTCCTTCCCAATGATGTGAGACGCACCATAAACACCCGTATTCTGGAGTTGGGATTGGACTTTGTTGACAGAGATTTGGGAAGGATAAACATTTCATGGGTGAGAGAATTCTACTGCAACTTCTTTCGTGCCACTCTCGATTCAGTCCAGCTGAGGGGTAGAGAGATTCTGATCACTGAGGCAGCCATTGGGGAGGCGTTGCTTTGCTGACCTCGCACTGATGGCACATGCGCCTATCAGTAGGCAGAGGTAGCCATCCACTGCATGACATTCGATTATGAGGCACTTAAGCGCGTGATTGCCACACCTGACGCTCCCTGGGTGATGGATTCTACTAACAAGAAGCCTAAGGGGATGCTTTTCACCTATCTGTCGAGAGAGACCAAGACTTGGCAGCATATATTCGCCCATTATGTCCTGCCCACCACTCACTTCTCAGAGATCCCGATGGATATGCTAGTTTTGATTGGATGTGTGATAGAGGAGAAAGAGGTAGACTTCCCCCGACTAATTAGGCAGAGTATGTGGTGCGCGCACATTCGTGGTCTATTGCCATTTCCTACACTGGTTACCAGCATGATTGAGCTGGCTGATGTTCCGTGGGAGGACGATGATGTGACACCACCACCCCTAGATGACGACGATAAGGAGCTTACCATTCCATGGGGTGGGTGGGTGCACGAGAAGCCTCCACCCAAGCGCCGTTCTCGAGCCAGAGTAATGATGGAGGCAGCTCAGCCCTTATCATCAGCAGCAGCAGCAGGACCCCCTCTACTTCAGCAGCCGCAGCATCCTTACCACCACCTCCTGCACCTGAGTCGACATACCTGTTGGTACAGTGCCTATTTCGCTCTATGGAGCGCAGCGAGCGTCGTATCATGCGACGTCTCGACTGCATAGACCAGGTGTTTGTCTCCCAGGGTATTGAGCTACCTCCGCTCCCAGACTCTCCCGCCTCCGACGAGCAGGATCAGGAGGAGGAGCATGTTGAGGAGCCGACTCAGCAGGAGGCACCACCAGAGACACAGGCCGCCACAGAGATTCCACAACCTCCTAAGGATCCACAGCCTGAGTCACAGCCTGAGCCTGAGCCACAGCCTGAGCCTGAGCCACAGCCTAAGCCACAGCCCGGCGCAATTGTTGACCCCATCCCGAGCATCAGCAGTAGCATCGAAGATGATGTTTCATCCTAAAGTGTGGGGAGGTCACCGTTCGTGACCGGTGAATAGCATTTATGTAGTGAATTTTTAGATATTTATCCTCTAGTTTTTGCTACTTTATTTTATTTCGCATTTTACTCTTGCACTTTATCTTTGAGATCATTTTGGGATTACTGTATATATTTGTCATTGTGGATACCCTTATTTTGGTTGTTGTACACTTTTATTATATATATATA
>NC_029789.2:137868069-137922738 GCF_000816755.2 Arachis ipaensis | reverse complement strand
TTGCATCTTGGCTTTTGATTATGATCAGAAAAATTTTGGATTGTTAAAACTCAGTTGACCCTTTTTGTATAAGAATTGTGTTTTGATTGAGAAGAGGGTAAACTAGGGAAAATTTTTAAAATTTTTTAAATCACAACCTTGCGTTAGAATAAGCTTAATCAATATGATGAAAATTTCCAAGAATTCCAGTTCTGAGGTACCACCCCAATTGGTTGAAAAAAATTTTTTAGAACTTGTTTGATTAATACACTTTGTGGATCATATTTTGAGTTTAAGAACACAAGCATGTGAGTTTTGAGCCTTAATTGTGTGGTTACATCATACATAACCACTTATTTTCATTCTTGTGTGCATTATTCTCTTCCTATGATTGTAATATTTGATTTGTTTGATTCTTTATGTCCATTATTTTGTGTATACATGCATTTTTATGATTGAGGCCATTGTTCAAATAGCTCACTGACCCAAATAGCCTACCTTTTATATTCTATTGTTAGCCAATTTTGAGCCTATGCTTAACCTATTTGTTCTTAATTGTAGCACATTACAAGCCTAAGTGAAAAACAATAAATATTCCTTGTTTGGATCTTTGATTAGCTTAGGCTAGTGAGAGTGTTCATAATTTGATTTTGGGAAGGTTGGGTACATTGGGTAGAGATAAAAGTGTGTGTGTGTTTTTGTTGAAAAATTTTAGGAATTGGGTGCACACTCATGTATTAATCATGTATAAACCATATGCATTGATATTCTTGTATATATTTTAGTAAAAAAAACTAGAAAAAGAATTGTAATAAAAAGGGGACAAAAATGCCCCAAAGCTCAAAGTTTAATAATGATCAATGCATATGTGTGGTGATCTAAAGGAAATGCATGAGTGAGTGAAAAAGTGAAGAATGGATAGCTAGGTTTGTTTAGAATTGTTTAGGTTGTCATAGATTAGGTGGGAAGTTTAAGTTAATCAAGGATCCAAATTTCAAGCTCACTTGACCATATGTATCCTACCTTGACCCTAGCCCCATTACAACCTATGGGAAAGTCCTCATGATATTTGTATGCATGCATAAAGTAATTGTTGATTGTTAGATGAAAAATAAATCTTGGAAAGCATGGTTAGGGGAGAATTGAGTGAATCAACCCCATACACTTGAGTGCCTAGAGCGGATATACCTCCGGCGAGGGTTCGATCGCTCAATTACATGTTTCCACCCATGATTATCTTTTCTTGCAAGTTTGTAAAATCTTTCAATGATTCAATCCAATTGTGGTTTGCTTTGATTGCTATTGCCTTAACACTGGGGCTTGCATGCGTATTCTTGGAGATTGATTTATTTTGACTAAGCCATTGCATTCATGTAAATAGGTTACATATAGATAGATTGCATTTAGTTAGTTCGCATTGAATAAATGTTGATACCCTTTGCTTCTTTCTTGATTTTAGCATGAGGACATGCTTAGTTTAAGTGTAGGGAGATTTGATAAACCCCAATTTCATGGTTTATCTTGTGCTTATTTTAGGAGATTTTATCACCTTTTTCCCACATTTTTATTTAATGAAATAGCGTGATTTTGTAATTCTCCCTTGAATTGTGTTTAAGTGTAAAAACATGCTTTTTAGGCCCTTAAATTGGTGATTTTGATTCACTTTAATTCCATTCGATGCCTTGATGTGTTTGTTGAGTGATTTCAGGTTCATAAGGCAAGTATTGGATGGAAGAAATGAGGAAAAAAGCATACAAAGTGAAGAATGCATGAAGAAACAAAGATTAGGAATGCATCAATGGGCGCGCACGCGTATAAGGTGCGCACGCGCATAAGTGATTTCACATAAGGACGCGCACGCATATTTGCCGCGTCCGTGCGGATGAAGAAACAGCCAATCGACGCGCACGCGCACATGGCGCGTACGCGCCGATACTAGCACGTGGCCCACTTAAAGGCAAAACGATGGGGGCGATTTCTGAGCTGCCCAGGACCAAATCCAACTTGTTTCTGAGTGTATTTCATGCAGAATTGAAGTCCAAGCAAAGGGGGGAGCAATTAGTTAGTCAACATGAGCCTTTAGTTAGTTTTCTAGAGAGAGAAGCTCCCTCTTCTCTCTAGAATTAGGTTAGGATTAGGTTAAATTGTCATGGATCCATGTTTAATTCCTTTCTTTCATCTTGCTTCTTTTATAATCTCTCCTGTCTACATCTTGATTTTCTTAGTTGTAATGTTAATTTCTCATTTTTCTATCTTGTTTGTGATAATGAACTCATGTTAGATTTGGTTCACAATTAATGTAATTTGGTGTTGATGTCTCTTTCATGTTGCTCTTGCTTGCTATTATTGATTTCTTGCTTATGAAGTTATGGTTTTCCTTAATTTTAGCATTTTGTGATGTTTACTTTTATTACACATTAGGTGTTTGATATAATGCTTCCTATAGTTTTTGAGTAGTTCTCTTGACCCTTGGCCTAGGCTAAGGGGATTGAGTGATCTTGAGTCCTTGGGCTTTGTTGAATTGTCAATCTTAGAATCCTTGGGGATCAATTTGATAACCATTGACTCTAGCCTACTACTAAGTCAATTAGTAACTAGGTTGGGACTTATGGATTGATGTTGATCAAGCCATTTGAAGTACTTCAAGCCTAGGAGTAGACATTACGTACTTAAGGCTTTAGTGAGTAGACCTAATGAGCTCGGTTCCGCATAATTATCAATGTTTGAATTGCGACAAGGATAGTGATCTCAATTACCTATGTCTTAGCCAAGAGTCCCTAATCTTGCTTCTTTTAATTGCTTGTTTGATTTACTTTTCTTGCCATTTATTTTATTGCCCTCTCATAAATCAAACCCTCCTTGCGTTCTCATAGCTAATAATTGACCACTTCCTTGCTATCCTCGTGAGACGACCTGGAGTCTAAATACTTCGGTTAATTCTTATTTGGGGTTTGTACATGTGACAACTTAAATTTTTGATGTGGGAATTGTTTGTTGGTGTAGAACTATGCTTACAACGAAGTTCTTATTTCTATAAGAGAAATTCTAAACCGACACGACAAATCTCATTTATCAAATATCACTCCCCTAATCTAAGTCAGTAAAGCCATAAATTCTGCAGTCACTTGACTTTTGAAACCTTAAGCCATGTTGGGTTGTGTCAGCTAAGTACCTAAGTATTCTTTTGACAGCTCTCTAGTGAATTTCTAGAGGGTGGTGCATAAATTGTGAGACTTCATTGGCAGCAAAGGTGATGTCTAGTCTTGTGATTGCATATTGGAGGCCTCTTACAATGGATCTGTACAGTGCTAGTTACTGAAATGCTTCACCATCAAACACAGAGAGTTTCAAGTTGGATGCCATTAGGGTAGGCATGGTTTTTACATCGTGCATTCCCGCTCTTATAAGCAACTCCTTGATGTACTTGGTCTGGCAAAGGAGTATTTCATTGTCATTTTGCTTAATAGTTTCAATACCCAAGAAATAATTCATTTTTTCTAAGTCCTTTAAAGAAAAAATTGAGTTAAGCTGACTGATTAGTGTGGTAATTTCAGAATCTGAGCTTCCTGTGACCAGGATCGTCAACATAGACAAGAATATATGTTGCTGAGAATGCTGTAAATCTTGTGAAGAGAGACGTGTCTGAGATAGTGTTATGGAACCCAAATCCGTTGAGGGTTGTCTTGAGCTTGGTGAACCACGCACGAGGTGCCTACTTTAACCCATATAGTGACCTCTGAAGTTTGTGCACATGATTCAAATGGTTGGGTGAGAGAAACCCTCTGATTGAGTCATGTATATTGTTTCTTCAAGATCCCCATTTAAGAAGGTGTTATTGAAGTCAAATTACTTTATCCTCTTCCTTTTGCCAATGCCAAGGTCAGCATGATTCGCACCGTGGGTGGCCTTACTAAGGGACTGAAGACCTGATCAAAATTCATGCCTTCCTTCTAGTGAGAAACCTTTGCCACCAGTCTAGTTTTGTACTTCTGAATTGTGCCATTAGGGTGTCTCTTTTTCCTGAAGACCCATGTACAACCAATGATAGGGGATGAGTTAGGAGTGGGTTTGGGGACTAGCTGCCAAGTGTGGTTCCTCATTAGGGCTCATATTTGTCTTCCATTGCTCTTTGCCAATGGGGACAGACAAGGGCCTGTGCTACTGTCGGAGGCAAGTTCTTTGAGAGGTCAGTATACCTTCTTGCACTATTGCTACATATATTTTGGGTTTGAAAATTCCAGATTTGCTTCTTGTTTGCATCAGATGCAGGTTTCTTGAAGCTGGAGCTGCCAGCACAATTTCAATCCTGGCTAATTGATTAGCACCTGTAGTAGGAGTGACATTGCTAGGAGGCAAATTAGTAACATCAGCAGTATTATCAGCAAGAGCAGAGTAATCATATACAGATATAGGTATAGTAGGTAATGATGCATGTATGTCATTGTGTATATTGGAAGTATCATTTATAGAATGCAATGTATGAGGTGTATGCAGGGCATGAGGATGAGGGAGAAGGTTTAGGGTGTGGTGAGAGGAAGAGGTTGAATAAAGGGAAGAGGATTGAGATTGAAAGTGGGGCTGGGGACTGGTTGTAGGGTGGCTAGATGAGGTTGGGTCCTGAATAGTTGGGGGTAAGGGAATTCAAATTCATTGAAGAACACATTTCTTGAGATAACCTTTTTTCCATTTGGGGATAAGCACATGTATCCTTTGTGGTATGTGGCATATCCAATGAATATTGATTTTTCCGATCTGTAATCAAACTTGTGTGCATTGTATCATCTTAGCAAGGGGTAGCAAATGCAGACAAAGGATTTTAAAAATTCGTAGTCTAGTTTGTTGTTGGTGAAGGCTTCTAATGGGTTTTGTTGTTGAGAAGGTAGGTGGGTAACCTGTTTATAAGATAGGTGGTAGTCATGGTTGAGTATTCCCAGAATGTGAGAGGTAGGTTGGCTTGTGCTAGTAAGGTGAAGGATGTTTCAGTGATGTGTCTGTGCCTTCTCTCAACAGTGTCATTCTTTTGGTAGGTATAGAGACAAGTAAGTCTGTGTTAGATGCTATGTTCAGTAAGAAATTATTTGAATTCCAGGGACATGTACTCTCCTCCATTGTCTGTCTATAATGCTTTAATTTTCAATCTTGTTTGGAGTTCAATAGTTGCTTTATAGTGCTGTAAGGCTTTAAAGGCCCAAGCTTTGGTGTTAAGCAAGTAAGTGGTGGTATATCTGGTATACGCATCAATGAAATAGATATAATAATGAAAACCTGACCTACTTTATACTGGTGCTACCCCCAAACATCAGAAAATAGTAATTCTAAAGGTGCATAAGATGTACAAGAATCAAGATATGGCAATTGGTGTATTTTGCTTATGCAGCAAGCACGACACAATGAAGGAACAAGACTAATTTTATTTATTGTATCAGCCAATTTTGGCACATTACATTGTTTTATTACAAGAATAACTACTTTATCAGAGGGATGGCCTAATTTTCTATGCCACTGCTGAGTTATATCACTAACTCTTTTACAAGTGATATTTGTTGCTATAAGATGCAGGCTCCTTTGTTACTGACTCAAGAGGGCTATTGTTGTTTGATATTTCTTTTTCTTTTTCATATAGACTAGAATTTTTAACTCTTTTACAAGTGACATTTGCTGCTATAGGATCAGGCTCCTTTGTTACAGACTCAAGAGGGATATTGTTTTTTCATATTTCTTTTTCTTTTGCATTCAGACCAGAATTTTTACTGCAAATAAGATTATTAGCAATTTGGTTTTTTTATTTGTCTTTTTCTTTTTCATACAGGACAGAATTTGTTTTGCAAGTGACTCCAGCTGAGTTTGTTGAATTTGATTCTACAGCAGGTGAGTGTGAAGAATTAGGACATTAGTCAGGTGGATTTGGTTTTTCTTTGGGATCATAGGTTGGAAATTTCGGTTTTTTAGACATATTGGTAAATGCTTGGTTTCAATGACTCTTGGGATAACTTGAATCCCTTTAAATCTGTATAGTCCTTCCTTAAGTAGGCCTTGAAGGAGTATCTTCTTGGATATCTAACGTTTGAGATTGCAAAAATAAGGCCAGAATTCAAAAAATATACAGTTGTCTAGCACAAACTTAGCAACATTAACAAGGTTTTTAGATATGGTGGGTACATGTAGTAGGTTTCTTAGTGTGAAAAGTCTATTGGATAAGGATGCATGCATAAAAGAACTTCCAATATGCTTAATTTTTATACCTTGGACATTACCTTCATACACTTTCTCTGTGCCCTCATAATCTGATCCTGTGGCAAGGTTTCTTTGGTCGAATGTGATGTAGTGTGAGGCTCCTTAGTCCAGAAACTAGGCTGTGTCAGGGAGAGCTGATGGTGGCGTGAAGAGTGCTTATGGATTCACTATTGTAGGTGACTGCATTTTTGGATCTTAATAACATTTCTTATTTCCTAAGGCATTATAGAATGCCATTGAGGGTGGTTGAGCTATGGTTAGGGGTTGCAGTTGAGGATTCATGAATTCTGGATTGAACTTGTGGTAACACTGTACAACTATATCTCCTATCTTTCCACATAATTACACTGAGGTTTGCTACCTTGCCACCATATAGATCTTCCATAACCTCTGAAGTAGCCTCTACCTCGCGTTCCTAAAAAACTACTATGTTGTAGTGGTGATAGCTTCTACTTGAGCTTTCTCTTATTCCTCATTGCTTTGAGCAACATTTGCATGAATTAGCCCTAGATCTATCTTTCTGAACCTATCAATCAGCTCTTTTTCTGTGAGCAATTGTTACTCAAATTCGCTTTCTGACATGTGGTCCATTCTTGTCATTGTAACTGTAATAAATGCTCTATATTTCTCACTGAGACCTCCTACTGCATCTTCTATGTATTCTTCCTTGGTAAGTGGTGATCCAAGAGCATTTAGATAATCTGCCACCTAATTGAACTTTGCGATGTATTAAGCTATGGTTGATCCTTACTTCTTGAACATTTTTATTTGTGTTTTCAAATTTTTTATTTTCGCTTTGACTTTGGCTTCGAAGTATTCATCTAGCATATGCCAGATCTGATACGCACGATTGTATTCAATCACTCAATTCACGAAATTTTGCTCCATTGATGCGATTAACCAGGCTACTAAGCATTGATCTTGGACCTCCCAGTCCATATATTGTTGTGGTTCAATTCCATTGCATCTGTCTGATTCTGAGCTGAATTAAGCTAGAACCTTTCTCGGATTGAGATGCTTTTGGAATTTATTCACCTTTATACACGCTAATGCCTGTTTCTTCCACGTATTGTAGTTGTTTACATTGAGCTTTATTGCTGAGAACAGTGCAAAAGTGTTTTGGTTGAACAAGCTCATTGGATCTTGTGAGATTTGCACAGGATTATCCATGGATTGATGTGAGCTCTGATACCATGTGAGATATCAGATTTCTTACGAAGAAGAAAAGGAAGTAGGTAAAATAAGAAAAAGAAGAAGAAAAAGATCTTTAGAAGAAGAAGATGGAAGAAAGTGGAAGCAGAGAGAAACTGAAAGATAGAAGATGCTAGAAGATTTCAAAAAGGAGATTATGAATTAATTCAACTACAAAAAGTTGTTACAGGGACTGGTATATATACATGGAGTTTTAACAGAAAAAGGCTTAATTGACTCTACTTTTAACAACTTCGCTAATTTGGTTTGATAGTTCTAACTAACTCCACGTATAGTTCTAACTATCTGCACGTGCTTCTGTATGTGAAGGGTCATTGCTATTAACATCAACTCTGCTGCTAAACTCTACTCTTTCATTGCTGCTAACATCAACCCTGCTACTATTAACACTTCTTACATATTGCCATTGCTCACTCCTAAATACTGAACCAATCTTTGTATTTCTGCTGCATGCTCTGCTGCTTCAATATTGGTTTTGATATTAGGCTCAGAAACTATCTCAAGCAAAGGTGCCCTGCTCTACT
Source organism: Arachis ipaensis (assembly GCF_000816755.2). Lineage (NCBI taxonomy): Eukaryota > Viridiplantae > Streptophyta > Magnoliopsida > Fabales > Fabaceae > Arachis > Arachis ipaensis. The sequence goes on along the minus strand of NC_029789.2, from coordinate 137,914,789 downwards.
TAAATCAACTTATCATTAAAACACCATGAACTTCAACACTATTTTATCATGGATACAGGTGGTTGAGCATATTATGCGTGATCTAATAATGAAATAACTAAAGGTAGTTGAGGGATTGTCCAAATATAGACATGTTAAAAAATATGCAACTCAGTACAACAGATGCACAGCAAATAAAAACAACATATTAAGCACTGACATTAGAAATAATTAAAGTTCCAAAAAAGAAGAAAAAAGGATTACCTGTAAGTAATTTTACCTGTGAGTAAAATCAAGACATTTACTAAACCCCATGATCAAAACTAAAAAAGGAGATACCGAACCATGTTTCACAAACAGTAGCCAATTTGATTTTGTCATCGAATACTGCTGCTCCGGTATTAGAGAGCGAGAGCAAGAGTGATAAGAAGAAAAAATTGAAAAACATGATCTGTAAGGATAATGAAAATGAACATATGCAGATGATTTTTTTTTTCAAATTAATTTTCAATTCAAAATTTAAATTTTGAAACAATAAAATTTGTAGATTAAACAAATAATAATCATTTACATCATTTATCTAATTAATTAATTAAAACAAAAAATAAAATTCATGCAAATCTGCTTTGAACGCTGGTTAGATCTCACGGCTCTGTTCTGGTCGTCGCTGCTGTGCTCTCGACTTTCATAGTCTCACTGCATGTGCTCTCTGTGGCCGCCACTCAGTACTTTCCAGCGATATGCTTTCTTCCGCTGCTTCCTCCTCCATATCCATCATCACACATCGATGATTACCATGAACTCCACTGCACCCACTACGACCACCACGCCATACCATCGTCCACCACCAAAGCAATCAGCACCTCATCCACCGTTGAAACCCTACCACCACTGCTTGTGTTGCCTCTACCATGATGACTCCCCTAAAGGATGGAGCCGTCAGGTACAATGACATACTCTGCCTTATTGAGTACATGAACTTTATGACCTCCACCTCCAACTTAGATTAGGAAGAAGAAGAAAATTATACAAAAACATAATCAGTGAACAAAGAAACAAACGGAAGAAGAGGAGAAAAGAAAAGAGGAGGAACTGACAATGAAGAAAAAGCATCGAAGAAGAGGAGGAAGAAAGAAAAATTAAAACATAGAATGGAGAACTTAGATGATAGGAACGAATTCCTTTTTTAATTGATTTTGAATTCAAAATTTAAAATTTCAAGGGAATGTATACATGTAAAGTAAGTTGTAAAAGGATGATAAGAAAATTAGGTACGATGATCAAAAGAGTGGCATAATGAGGATGGTTTGATGTAGGAGTGTTATTGTAATAAAGATCATACATAAAAAATTTGAAAGAATCTGGAAGATGCCATATAGGAATTTCACTAGTGAATAAACCTTCTTTTCAAGGATTATTATAGGATAGGATAAATACATACAACTACTTTTAAATTTTTATATCCTTGGAATATTTTTTATTTTTCTTATAATCTAATTATTTCGGTTAAATATGGCTTAAATTTCTAGTCCTCTGAACCAATAGCTAAATCAGTTTGACTTTGTCCAATTCGGTTTTAATTTGGTTTTAGAACCTTAGTTTTCATACAGGAGATACAAACTTCAGAAAAGGCTTCCATAATTTGAATTGTATGGTATTTATTTGGTTTGAAATCCATGTATGCATCATATTTTGTGCACATTCGACAATAGTTTCAATGAAACTAGATTCACTTACATTCTTGATAAAATATATGTGGAAAGGGGAAGTATGAATTTAAAGCAACAATTAATCTCTACATTTAAGTCATTTAACCAACTAAATATAACCAAGTAACTTTAACCTAATTCACCTCCACGTGCCACTACCTCTAACAAACTTTTGACTTAACGTACGAATATATATAACTGCCTTTTTCATGCGGATTTCATTTCTTTTTTTGAATTTTCTCAGCATTTTTTGCGTTCTCTTCCTGCTCTGTGTTCTCTTCGTTCAAGATCAATGTTCTTTTATTTGGTTTGAAGATTTGGATCAAATTTTTTGAAATCAAGCAGTGAAATCAGATTTGAACAGGTATTTTGTTTTCAAAGACAATGAATGATTCAAGTTCAGACTATCAATTGAACCAGAGCAAATTGAATTATTATTTTGAATCGAATCAAGTGGCTAATGTGTGGTTTGAATCTAGTTAATGTAGTTCGTTTATAGTTTATGATTCTGTAGCTGAATAATTTTGTTTTTGTTTGTGAAAATTGGTGTTCATTATTGATGGTTTGAATTTGAATGTAATGAAGGAGTTTTGAATTTGAATTATTATTTTGATGAATCTGTTTCATTCCCAGTTTGGTGCATTTATAGTTATAATTTGGTTTAGTATGGAAATGCTTTCGGTGTTTTTCAATTTCTATGTGATGTTGATGAGCAGCTTGTGCCAAATGTTGGGATGACTTTTAACACGCTTGAAGAAGCTGGACAATTCTACAAAGATTATTCTAAACTTGCAGGTTTTTCTACGAAAATTCAGAACACAAATAAGAAAAAAATGAAATTAAGAACCAATTGATTACATGTAGCAGAGAGGAGAAATGGAAATCGAACATACCTCTAACTCATAAGACAAATCCCTCAGCTAGATTAAATTGCCCTGTAAGAATTTATATACATATATTAAAAGATGTTGATGTTTGGATTATTTTGAAGGTTATTTTGCATCATTCATATCCATGTTGTCCAAATCAAGCAGAGATGCTTAAACAACACAGGCAGTTAAGCATGCTTATACGTCGTACAATAGAGAATAACGACGAAGCTAGAATCAGACCAAGAAAAATATATCAAACATTTGTCGCAGCAGCAGGGGGTCATTGTGAATTAAGTTTTATTGAAAAAGATGTGAAAAATTACATTACGAGAGAAGTACATAATGTTTCAGAACTATAGGATGCAAAAGAATTTGGAAAATACTTATTAAGAATGAAAGAGAATAATCAAAATTTATTTTTTGAGCTTGAAGTTGAGGTTGATCACTCAATTATGATTGCTTTTTGGGCCGCCACAAGAAGCAGGGCTGCTTGTCAATATTTTGAAGATGTTATTTCATTCGATAGTACTTACAATACAAACACGTAATTTGCTATTCTAGAATATGTGTTTTTTGAAATTATTTTCAGTGTATATGATAGCTATTTTTGGTGTATACATGATTTGTTTCTGTGTTGTTATTTTCAAATATAATTTGGTTTTTAGTTCCTTTGTTGGTGTCAATCAGCATGATCATTCAACACTTCTGGGATGTGCTTTGATGAAAAATGAGGATATTCAATCATTCAAATGGTTATTTGAATGTTGGCTTCCTTGTATGGGAGGAAATGCTCCAAAGGGCATTCTTACCGATCAATGTGCATCGATGCAAAGGGCTATTGAGGCTTGTATGCCCACAACAATTCACAAGTGGTGTATTTTGCATATCATGAAGAAGATTCCACAAAAATTAAATGGCTACAGGCGACACGAAGAAATTGAACACGAGATGAGTCATATTATTTGGAACTCTTTTACAAAAGAAGCATTTGATAGGAATTGGAATGATTTTTTGATGAAGTATAATATTGGCGACAATAAGTGGCTTTTAGGTAAGAGTGTCTTTATTAGGATTAACTGATGTTGTTACTTTTAGTGTCTGGATATTTATGTGTTTTTCTTGTGTAGCTTTCTCATTTTTCCAGAGCTTTTCGAAGATCGTCATTTATGGATCCCAATTTATCTTAATCACCACTTCTGGGATAGGATGAGAAGCACACAAAGGAGCGAGATCATGCATGCCTTTTTTAAAAATTTTATTATGTGCAATAGCTCACCTATCCAATTTGTCAAATAGTATGATAATTGCCTAGAAAGTAGAGAGCGGAGAGAGAGAGAGAGAGAATCGGATGATGCAAATTATTTTACTGTCATATCGTGTGCAACAAAATCATTAATAGAAGCACAATTTTAACATGTGTATACTCATGAAAAGTTCACGAAAGTCCAAGCACAATTTAGAGAAAAGGTGAATTACATTACAAGATCAACGCATTCTGCTCTAGGTTTTACGGTATATGAAGTTGTAGAACAAGTTTCTAACTCAACCTTTAACAAGTTTGTGGTTACATATGACGGGATATCAGGTGAAGTTAAATGCCAGTGTTTATTATTCGAGTCTAGAGGGATATTGTGTCATCATTCTCTAAGCGCATTAAGCTTTGAGCGAGTAGATAAAGTGGCACCAAAATATATATTAAAAAGATGGAGTAAGAACGTAAAGGGGAGGCACACACATATCAAGAGTAGCCATGACGAGCCTTTATTGGAGCCAAGAAGTAGGAGATATGATTATTTGGTGTTTCGGTCACAAAAATATTTGTGAATTTGCATCAGAATCTAAGCAGTTGACTTCGATTCTGCACTGCACTTATGATAATGCGATAATTGAGATGCAAGAATACAAAGCCAAAAGCAAAGAAAAATATTCGTTATCTCATGAAGATGCTTCCTTGAAAGATATTAACGAGCTTTAAAGCCTTCCATGCGTGAGAACAAGAGGACGTCCCAAAAATAGATTTGGATCAAATACGGAAAAATAAATTGCAAATGCTTCAAAGAAAAAGAAAAATAATGCTCTAAGTGAGGTAAAATTGATGTGATTTAAATAGGAAAAATTGAGTTTGTGCATGTTAATAGTTGTGCAAATTTATGATTTATTTTTTGCAGTTGAACCTTTTAGATGATGGATCAGTGGTGCAATCAAATTTCAGCCATTGTCATGGACAAATAATGAATTATCAGTTCACATATTCCAGAGAATAAGATAGACTTCTCGGTGTTTATCTGAAGGCATTTCGGTGTTTTGTAATATAGTTTCGGTCAATATATATATGTTTTTATTTTTTAATGAAAATGCGGTTTACTTTTTATATTTTCTTGTTTTGTTCCATTTACCATGTTACTGTTTGTTTTGAAATTAGTTTCTTCAATTTTTTCAAGGGATTTGTTTGTTTTAAATATACAGTACGCAAACAATTCAATAGTTAAGCAATGTAGAAATTCAATCTACACAGTTTTTATATCTCCTAATGAAAATTTACATAAAAAATTGTAAGAATTTTCTCGGTGTTTATTTGAATAATTTTTGTGTTTTCGGTTAGTGATTAAGTGTATTACATAAATTTTTCATCTTTTTCTGCAATTTTGTGAACCCGGATTCATTCATATTAATAGGATTTTAATACTGTACAGACAGATTTATAGAAGTTTAATCTTGCAAAAAAAGTTTTATAAAAAGCTTGGATTGAATATTTATAAAGATACAAAGTATGTGTTGTTAATTCAAAATTGTACACACAATTCAAAACAACATTGAAGAGATATTGTTAACAATTTACATTATACAATCAATTGACTTTCTATATTCCCTTATGTAAACCTACAGTAAGAACTTACACAGAAAATATTAAAAAGAAATTTTATTAAGTAGAACTTACACATTAGGAGGAGCTACATGTTGAGTTTCCTTTTGGAGAGCTTCCTCGTGAGATTCTTGTTGAGGTTGTTCTTCCGAATATTCCTTTATGGGAGACTTTGCATCAGGTTGTTTAGGTTGTGGAAGACTGCAGGATTACACAAAAATAATTATAAAATAAAGCACCAAAAAAGAATTATACAACAATAAAGAATTTAACTAGAACTTACGCTTTAACAGGTTCTTGTGACAAAAATTCTTGCATTGGAGACTACGCAGTAGATTTTTGTTCAATATGTGGAGGGCTGGAGACAGGAGTTTCTATTAAAGGAGCAATTGCTTGTAGTGACACACTCTAATGATGGCAAACAATGAAAAAATTAATATGCAGTAAATATTAACAAATTTTAGTGCAAACCATTAACTCAATGATTGCAAAAGCAAACTAAATTAGAAAACTCACATGTCCAGCAATTCAGATTGAGAATGAGTTTGTTTTTGAAGAACAATCATTTGTTCTTTAGGATCATTATCATATCAACAGTTGTGCTACTCATTCTTTCCTGTAATTGGGTTTTTTTTTCTATTCTTGCTTCCTGAACAGGGTTTGGTTCATCTAGTGTTTCTTCTTGTTCTTTGAACTAGTAATGCACATAAATCATCTCACCACAGCACCTCAAGCATTGAATAAAAACACAACTTCCGTTGTATGAGAACTTACATAGTTGCAGGCTCTAAACTGTTTTTTTTTTCTTGCCCTTTTTTTCTTGACAATAAAATCTTAAAGGGCTTTTTATTCTAAAAAAAGATATGAAATCAGAAGCAGATTATGATAACACAAGAAATAAAATAATGGTAAGAGAAACAGAAATTACATGGTATCACTTGGTTGATTTACAGAGCTCTGATAGCTTGACTATGATTAAAACATAGGATCATTTTTGTAACACCCTAATTACCCTAAACCTTACCTCGCGTCGTAAAGCAAAGGTTAATCAAAGGTTACAACAAGTCTAAAGCTTATACGTATAATATATAGAAAAAGTAATATATTCTAGAAGCCCGATGAAGGATACAACTCAAAAACAGGATTTGAAAAACGCAAAACGTACTCATAAAGCTACAAACTTAACGCACAAGAAATGGATATAATATAACAAAATATAAGAATATAATAATATGAAGATCTAACCATGACTCGCGGAGTTTAAGACGGCTAGCTATATGCAGACCATACAGACATCTAAAAGTTAAAACAACTTATACAAGTTTTTCTCTCAAAGTAAGCCTCTAGGAAAAAGTAAATACAAAAGTGAGAGATAATACAAAATAAGCAAAAAGACTCCAAAACGGATAGAGATCCTCCGTTCTGTCACCACCAAAACAACTCACCGAGGTGGGTTGCGACCTGCATCTGAAAAACAACAACAGAATATGGTATGAAAACCGGAGGTTCTCAGTATGGTAACAGTGCCCAATAAGTAAGATGTAATGCTCCGGGACGCCAAAGGCAATCCTAGAACTTCACATCAAATACGGATATTCAAGCTTAGAATAAATTAAATAAGTAAAGAACTTAAACCATAAACAGGGTTATCTAAACTTAGGGGGAATTCTAACTAATACTAATCGCACCGCTGTATCCCACAGCCTTCACCAACCTAACCTCCGTGCAATCCCATCGCCACCCCTACCTAACCTCCTCAGCACCAGACAATCACAAATAATACAAGCAAGTAAAACGCAAGTAATATACATGTACAGCAAGTAAAATAACTAGCAAATAAGCATATTATTCATTTAGGCAAAAGATGCAATTAGGCAAAGCAAACAAAACACATAGTAGATGCACATGATGAATGTCTGTCCTACTGGCTCGTGATATCACTTGTCGGTCTATGAATGCTAACCCGACACATCCTTGCGGATGTCGCCTTTCTACCACGTCCGAGGATATAGCGCCAGACACGCTTTTGTTCCGAGGATATAGTGCCTGGCACACTATCGTTCCGAGGATATAGTGACTGGTACACTTGCATGCTCATTCCGAGGATATAGTGCCTGGCACACTCTTGTGGCAGAGAAGGAAAACAACAACAACATCTATTTCATCATAAATCATTCTAAGGATATAGTGCCTGGCACACTATCATTCCAATGATATAGTGTCTGGCACACTTTCCACATCCAACAAGTCCATCCACCTCAATCATCACCAGTCATCACCAGTTCTCATCTCAATCCACTTTCATTTATCATTTATCAATTCTCAACATTCCAAGGATATAGTGTCTCGCACACTTTCCTTCAAACACTATCATTCCAAGGATATAGTGCCTGGCACACTCTCCACATAATTCAATAATTTCATCATTCCTTTCCAAGTTCTCAACTCATCACAACCATTATCATTTCATAATTTTCCATTCTAACCTCATTAGTTCATCAGTTTTCTCAATTCGTTGTCGGTAATCACCAAGTTCACTACTCTTCCTTCTCTCTCAACCAAACTCATCCTCAGTACGCCGGAAACCTAAACCTCCGTTTTCTAACTTTCCAAGGTAATACCCAAATCAACTCTACCCAAGACCTTATCTATGTTTTAATATCCAAAAATAAGCCAAAAATCTTAAATAGGTGTCCCAAAAGTTTACAAGTTTGTTGGGAAGGTGAAATAGTTAAAAACAAGGGTTTAGCTGAAAAACAGGGCATGCGCGTACGCACAGGGGTGTGCGTGCGCACGCCCAGGATTTTTAAAAATGTGTGCGTACGCATAGAGGTGTGCGTACGCACAAGTGTGAAATTTTTCAATTCTGTTCGCTCGCACAAGACGTACGAACGCCCTCAAAAGATTGCACCTTCCAACGTGTGCGTGCGCACAGGGCTGTGCGTACGCACAACTTGCAGAACTTCATTGGTTATGTGCGCGCACAGAGCGTGCTAGCGCTCTCATCAGTAGTCGTGTCCCCGTGTGTGTGTACGCACAAGGTTGTGCATGTGCACAGGTTCAAAAATCCCCGAGGTGTGCGTGCGCACAAGGCTATGCGTGCGCACACAAACCAGTAATCACAAATTCTGCAGAATTTTGATTTTGACACCAAACTTTGAATGATCATATCTTTCTCTACATCATTCAAATTTCCACAAAATTTAAACCATTTTAAAGCTTGTTAAATTATCTTTTATTGGATATAAAATATATCAAATTCCAATAACCATAGCTCAAGATATGATCCGTCAAAGTTAACCTAAAACTCATTTTTACCAAAAAGTCACAACTTCTCAACTTTCCAAAATCTCAACCAAAATCAAATCAAAACCATACCAAACTCCAATTTACCTCATAACTCACCCTTTGTGTCACAAATAACCCTTCATACCAAATTTTCCTTCACATTTCATTATTCTCATTCTTAAATATCAAATATACATTATAATCATTCCTCCACCAACACATTCATCAATCATCATTCTATCACTATCAATCTTCATCATCAACCTCATTCATACTCCATATCAATAATCAACAATATTACTCATCCAAATTCATCATACATCATACAATCAACAACATTATTTAACAATATTAACAACATCAATAATTCCTCATACATAAATACTTCACTTACCACCCATCATTATCCTGAAAGTCACCCAACGCCAACCTTACACACCATCAATAACCCACCAACCTTAAAACAACATCAACCACAAGATTAAAAATCCAAAATTATCATCAACATCTATCATCACACATCCCAATCATCAATATCCTTTACTCCAAACCATCACAAATATTTTACATCAACTTATTATCTTAAATTCTCATAATCCTCGTTATTCATCAATATAATTAATCACCATCAATACTCATCAACACCAATAATCCAACACAACCAACAATTACATCAATTCACATATAATTATTCATACGCCAAATTTATTCAATCCTATCTTAGGGTCAACTAGCCTAAGTGTCCAGAAACATTACATATTACATAAAGGAAACTGAAACCATACCTTGACTGATTATCCTCCACGCACGAAACCACCAAAAAGCCAAGACAACTCCAAAAAGCACCAAAGCTCAAACTAACAACACATATATCGTCAAAATCAAAACCTAGAAACCACAACATACAACACTACAAGGGTTTATGAGCCACTTTACCTTGTCTAAAGAGGATTTGGACAATTTCCAACAATTACCCGCTACTAGAGATCACCTAAACAACCAAAACCACAAAATCTCCTTAAAAATCATAACAAAAAATGCACACAAACTAGAGCAGGAAATTGGAGTGTGAGCTTCTAGTTCTTACCAAATTTTCTTAAATAGGAACGAAGATCTTGACAAGAGCTTCTCATGGCCGCAAACGGCTCGTCAATCGGAGTTTCGTAGCTCAAGTTATGGCTCCCGGAAAGTGGATGTGAATAGTAACATCACCTCTTCTCTCTTCTCTCAAACTGCGCCTCTCTCACTCTCTAATCATCAAATGAGCTGAAATGCTCATTAAATGAACATATATATGTTGGGCCTTGAGTCCGGTTTGGGCCCGGTCCAACCCGTTAGCGTTTTTTGTTCATTTGGTCCACTTTTGGCCAAAACCCTTAAGATTAGTACCCGGTTTTTAATTCTAAATTATTTTGCCTTTTCAAAACAACAAATCAATTTTCCAAAATCTTATTTTCCAAAATACGCGGTACTGGATAGACTAGAGCCGGTACTGCCGATTTAAGCGCCAGTACGCAATTTTTAGAGAAACTTTTTGAAGAAGATACATTTTCCAACTTAGTAAAATTCATTGAAACCAAATTTCACTTTTATATTTTCAAATTAAAACTTCTAGACTTTGAATCTATTACGGGCACTAAAATTATTTTATAAAAACGGTTTTACATGAAAAATTCCGATTCTTACAATTTTCACTTGACAAATTTACATGTGGCATTCTAAAGACAAAATAAATATTATTCAGTAAAACTAGAGTAATTACATCAGGTTTTAAAAAATTTTAGCAGAGAAACAATTTCAAATATTGAATCTTACATTTGTGAAGGATCAAAATGAGCTTCTGTCGAGTGGAGCCCACTTTTTGAAATATCTGTGGTTTTTGTTTGCATCCTGGAAAGGCAAAGAATCATTAGGTAAATAAACACAATAAAATTGGCAAAAAGCACCGAAGATTAACACATACTTTATGCAGGCTTATCCATTTTTTCTTCAATCTTGCTTTTGTTATTTCTTGCATTTCTTGGCTTCTGATAATACATGCAAAAAATTCTGTTTATAAAGAAAATTTTGATCAAAAAACAAAATATAGCATTACAGTGATAATTTCTTAGTCTTACTCATCATCAGATTCAATTTCTATTTGAGAAGATGAATCCACAATAACACGTTTCATCTTTTTGGAGTTCATCTTGGAAAAGCAAACAATCATCAGGCAAATAAACACAATAAAATTGATAAAAAAAAATTGAAAAATAACACATACTTTTGTGCAGGCTTATCATTTTTTTCTTTAGTCTTTTTTTTTTGTTATTTCCTATATTTCTTTACTTCTGACAATACATGCAAAAAATTCTGTTAATAAAGAAAATTTTGATAGAAAAACAAAATATAGAATTACAATGATAGTTTCTGAATCTTACTCATCATTAGATTCAGCCTCTGTTTGGGAAGATAAATCCACAATAACGCGGCTCTTTTTTTTTCGGATTCCATCCTGAAAAGGTACAAAGACACGAGATAAATAAAGATAATAAATATTTACAAAAGACATCGAAAATTAATACTTACTTCTTTGCCATTCTCTCAAGTTGTTTTCTTCTCATCGGTGTCTCCTCTAAGTCATGTTTAGATTCAAACTCATACTCAAAATCACTTTTACTTTCCAAAGATGAGTGCAATATAGCAGTCTTCTTCTTTTGTTGCTTCTTTTGTTGCTTCTTTTTTTCCTTTCTTTTTCCCTTCTTTTCGTCTTTTGATTGGTCTCTCAGTTGTGCTCTTCTCACGAGGCCCTAAATAGAAAAAAACATTAGTTAGCATAATATATTTAAAACAAATGCACCGAAATTAAAGAAAAGATTTCTATTAAGTTACCATTTCATCCTTCACCTTACTTTCTATTCTTTTAACCAGCTTCTTCCTAGTCCAACGTTGCACCCACGGTGGTCCAAGAATTCTATCCACCGGCCTATTCTTGTTTGTGGATTCATGAAAATATATGATCATCAGTACAAAGAGGCAGCCATCAACTGCAAATTTATTTTTTAATTTATGCCCTCTGATGCTTTTGATGAGAAAGTTGAACACATGAGCAGCCCAATTCCATTCTTGTATTATATCTACATGAAGAATAAGCGGCATGTGAATCGAAAAATTTTTGTTTATTGTTGTCGGCAACAAGAAGCACTTCTGGATGAAGAGGATGAATATTCTCTTAAATTTCAGCTGATTTTCTGGCCCATCAACACTCATGTCAATCAAAGACTTTGTCAATTGTGACAAAGTACAACCTTTGAAATTTTCAATAACTTCCTTTTGCTCCTCATTAATTTCTTTATTTTTAATTTTGTTTGGATAGCACACCCCTACAACAGCAGTAAAAATATTCTAATAACACATAAATAATGTAAAAAAAAAAATACCGAAATTTAATTTACAGAATAGATTACAAAATAGATTTTTACTAGATGCATTCAAGCCAAGAGAATCTCCTATTTTTTCCGGGGTGATCTCGATTACACCATACCGGGTCTGCAGTGTGCTATTGTTCAAATCAAATGAATATGCCAATTCTTTTAGGAGCTTATGCGACACATTCAAGGCTGGGATATGCGTCATAGCAACAAATCTCAATTCTTTAACAACAGCTTTCTTGTCATTGCTCATGTTGTGAAATATATCATAAATGAATCTTGTGGAGCATCTCAAATCATGAATTTTCTGTAAATAAATGAAAATTATGTTACATAACTATATTTATACAAAAAAATTGAGTTGTTCTAACATATATCTACTTACATTATATTTTGGTCCTTTTTTTGTGGTGCTCTTCTCAGCAACTTTTTTAATTGTCATTTTTTCTGAAAGAAATTAAAAAATTAGGTTAATAGGTAACAACAACGGTAAATACACCTCAATTCACATGAAATACACTGAAATACAAATCAAATACACTGCTATTATTTCTTGATTGTAACACAATGTTAGTGTAAAAAGACACACAACTCAATCAAGCATGCACAAAATGACACCAGCAGCATTACGACAAAATTCTATGGACTAGTTACAACAAATCCATAAACAAAATTCCTCAAAAAATAAACAAAAATACATGCAAATCACTCAAATATGCAAAAATAACATCAGAAGCACTACAACAACATTCCGTTGACTAATTACAACAAAAAGACAACACCACCAAGTGCACCTCAAATCACATGAAATACACCGAAAGACAAACCAAATGCATCGCTATTATTTCTTGATTACATCACATAATGTCAATTCAAAAAGACATGCAATTTAATTAAACATGCACAAAATGACACTAGAAGCACTACAACAAATTTCTATGAGCTAGTTACAACAAATCCATCAACAAAATTCTCAAAATGGACAAAAACACATGCAAATCACTCAAACATGCACAGAATAATATCAGAAACACTGCAACATTATGTTGCCTAGTTAAAACAAAAAGATGACAACACCACCAAGTGCACCTCAATTCAGACAAAATACATCAAAAGTTGTTACTGAGAACTACACACGAACTCAATTCAAAACATGCAAATACTCAAACATGCACAAAAACACATTCAAATCCATCAAATAATATAGGTTAAAGTATACGAGAAATACTACGTAACATTTTTACACCGACCTAACAATGTTATCAGCAAATGAACAGTATGAGAACAGTAGTATGTACTTTAACGCAAGAACACAAAATCTACTAAATAAACAAAAATATGACTATCTAGTGTTTTGCAATTGAAAATGCGAAAGAGAAAAGTGAAAAAAACTAGACAATTAGTGAACAATACCTTCAATAATCTTTCGTCTTTTTTTTTTTTGTGTGTTTTTGGGTGAAGATTTGAAACATAACTTTGAAATTTCTTTGAGTTTTTACAAAGATTTAGAGAAATTTTGAATATCGTTTGAAATTTGATCATTTCAGTTTTGATCGAGAGAGAAAAAAAGTTTTTCATATTAACGTTCACACTATTGAACAGTTGTGGGAACGAGTGTTTACATACTCTCTAATCCAAAGTCGACTTTTGTTGGACTTTGACCAATTTAGTTGGATTTTATTGCCAAAAAAGTTTGTAAGTGCAGCATAACTGTTAAAACAAATAGTTTAAAATATGAGAATTAATGGAATAGTTAAATAGGTTATGCTACGTGTACACCAAAATCAGCCACCAAAGTCAGCCACCAATATAAAATACATGCTGAAACACAAATACACATTGAAAATAAATTAAATCACACATATATTTATACACAAATATATTTGTGACTGATTTTAGTGGCTGATTTTGGTGTACAAATAGCATTTCTCAATTATTCCAATGTTACCTATACTCTTTATGATCTGTCAAAAAATGGATGCTAAAAACAGATTATTCAAACCCTAAATTCTAATAAACTTATGATTTAAGAACAGCTTAAATAAACCTATGTATCAAGGCAACGTAAAAATATTTGTTTAATATATATAGTCATGTAAGCCAAAAAGTATATAAGATTACAACCAAGATTACAACCCTCTCAAACTGCAATATTTTCACTATGCCTATTCAGTATTCACAATCTGAATTTAACTCGAAAAGAGTAAGACTAATAGAGACTCGACCCAACGCATAAGTTTCCCTTCATTTGTGTTCCGAAACTGAAATTGAGGCAGTCTCTCAACGCACCACGGAAAAAATGGGGTCCTTTTCAGCTTCATTTGGTCAAAAAGGATGTTCTCAAAATCTAAGAACATTAAAGGTTTTGGAATACTACAGATTTCTAATGGCAAAAGAAAAATACAGATTTCTCCGCAGTCACCATCCTTTTTGCTTTATTAGTCCCAACAATTCTGTCCAGCTGAAATGTGATTTCCGTAGCAAAACAAATATCAGAATATTATTACATTATGTTGCTGTTAGAGGAAATTGTAGGAGGAATGGCTAGCCAAAAATAAATAAATAAATAAATAATAGAACTAGAATCGTATTTCATGAAAAAAGTTAGATGTACAGAGGTTTCAGACATCTTTTTTAGAAATATAGCGATAGATGTGCAAGTAATTGGGGATTTTAGCTATATCTCAAGTGAATATGTTGAATGCGGAAAAATAATTTATAATTTATTAGAAACTTGCACCAAACTTATCACTTTCTAAACTAGAATCTACTGAGTTTCACTTTTCTTAAGTGATACATAAACCAGCTATGTCAACAAAATCCTCCCTTATTTAGCCCTTTTCTCGTACAATTCTCATTACTACCATGCATTTCAATTAGCCAACCAACAATTACATACACACTACATGGCAGCAAGTAGCATAATACTCGGTTATGACTTTTTTTTTTTTTGTGTGTGGGGTGGTGGGGAGAGGGTGTTTAAATTTGTATATATCCTAAAAGGGACATCAAAGAGAGAAAGTATTACCCGAAACTTGTCAAGGGAAGAAAACATAAGAGTGCATGCCATATTGGCAGACCCATCAAGCATATTCAGAATCTGCAAGATGTAAAGGGATAGCAATAAAATAAGAGATATATTATGTTCAACTTGTATGGACAAACTGAGAATAAGAACCTATTAAAAATTTTATCAACAGAACAACGAAGCAATGAAGTGATGAACTAATTACTGAAATGCATAGGCTATTGAAATAAATGAGAGCATAATAAATCAATAAGGTACTTTGAAGGGCAGGGCTTGTTTTAAATTCCTTGGCATATTTTGCATATTGACTTTTTCCAGGTTGTCAAGGTTAGAGACCAAGAGAATAGTTGATTTGTTGAGTTATGTTATTTATTGTTTTCTCTTCCTTCTTTTGTTTCTTTGTATCCTACACTCCCATTTCACACTATTTCCTTTCTTATGAATTCTTTGAAAGAAACAGAAAACAAAACCTACTTGATTAAGCTGCTCACCTCAGGAAAAAACTCCTTCCTTTCTGGTAGTGAATACATGATTAAGTTCTGAACTCCACGAATCTGCCATTAAGAAATAAGCTATATTTGTCAATATTGTGTATAACTCTGCCTGTATCAGGCTTATTACAAACATTTTACATAGCCTGTCCCAACCCCAAATAAAAGAGGAGGGTTGCGTTAGGCTAAACAACCAACGTAAAATTCTTTTGAATCCCGATGACATGGATCAAAGATGGAACTGCGTTAAGGCTAGATTGTTGCCAAGAAGCGACGTGCTATGTGGATGAATCATAGGGAAAATCAATGGTGGAAGTGCACAGGTAAAAAGTCAAGTGAGTCAGGTGAAGGCAATGTAATTTGGAACCTTGGTATTTGAGCTTTGGTACACAAGAAAGGTAAAGAATAGGAATGAGATAGGCGTTATCCTTTGATAAGCATTGGGAAAAAGATGTGGTAGAGGTTAAAAATGCGGGTGATTGGATCATTACACTAAAACTTGCGGTTGAGGGGGAGCACTTCCTTGTGATTAGTGCCTATGTACAAAAGTCGATTTAAAAGAACACTACAAGACAAAACTTCGTGAAGATCTAAAAGGTTTAATCCAAGGCATAAAGTAGGGAAACAAGACTTTCTTGGAACTTAAAAGGAAGTGATCCACGGAGATCATGGATTTGGTATAGAGAACACAGAAGGTACAACCATCTTGGACTTCTCTTTAACCTCTGAGTTTCTTATAGCAGTTAGCGAACACTTGTTCTAAGAAGCGGGAGAACACTTATAACACAAAAGAATGGGCGAAAAACTTTCAAATCAATTTTTTCTTGCTAAGAAATTTCAACCGGAAATTTTGTACCAACTGCTAAGTTATCCCAAGAGAGTGCTTGACCATCCAACATAGGTTCTCAACAGCTTGTTATGGATTTTTGAGTACATCAAAAGGTGAGAGAAGAACACAAGGGTCAAGTGCTGGGAAATGAAAGGTGAGAAACAAAGAGATTTCCAAAGAAGGTAGAAGAAAAAGCAAGACGGGATGGGTATGGAAGTGCATAACTGCATACGAGACGTGGAGTGAGACCACCAAGTGATTGAAAAAACAACAAAAGAAACCTTTTTGTGTGTGTGTGTGTATATACCCAAAAAAATCCATTAATCCTCTTGAATTTAGAGAAAATAGCAAAGCAAAGGCAAAAAGAGAAAAAGTGTATACAACCTTGTATCGGTGGTAGAAGTGAGACCTCTCGGTGTAAAGCATGATCTTCCTTTTTGCTTCATTGAACCAATTACGTGCACGAGAAATGTCACTTTGGGTCGTATACCTATATTAGTCCAGAAAAAAAAACACTCATAAATCATACATAATTATGAAAAATTATTATATCAGGATAAGTATACCACCTCTGATTTACAGTCAAACATAACAAAAATGATGGGCCCCACAAACAATTTAGTGTATCTTAAATAAAGTGATGGGATCCATTTGCATAGTGAATAAGCATAAATATAATGTGTTAAACTTGTATTCATGCAAGAACCTCCAATCATTAGAGATATATTCTGAAAACATGCAATAATTGACAGCTACAAAGTTTCAAAGTAAAGATAAAAAGTAGGCTTCTTACTCCCCAAGAAGACAAAATGAAGCATTCTGTGACTTCAAAAAATTTCGGATTCGAATAAATTCAAAGTAAGAACTGATAAATATCATAATGCCTCCCTGTATCAAAGATTTCATCCAACAGAACCAAAATAATTAGTATATAAATTTCATTTATCACAGGCATACACATCAGAAATTGAACTACCTAAACAAACTAACCTGATCAGAATCTTTGATCCGTGGGAAAACCTGCAAGATACAAATGACTGACATCATATCTATAAATTTGACTACAAATTGCCATAAATTTTTAACAATATGCACCTAATAAAAAATTATTTTAAACTGTCCTAAGGAATTTATATAAAGAAATTGAACAGAAGCATTTCAAACCCAGAAAAATAACACAAAATACAGAAGTATTTCTCTCATCTACCAAAATGAGATTGGGCAGTCGGATAAATCATTGTGCACCCAAATATCCAATAAATGGATAACATTGAAGCATACCTTGATGTAGTAGTCTTTTTATTAGCTAATATTATAAATATTTGTTTAAATATTGACTACAATATCATAAATATCTAGATAAAAATTGGCCAACCAGGATAAATATAGGTCTAACTGCTTGGCATTGATTTCCAAGACTATATAATTTATTTTTAATAACTGAAACCACAAGTATCCTCCAATCAGATCCTATTCCAACATTTGAAATCCAATAAGGGGCATAACTCTCCCAATGCTAGTTACTCCATACACAGAACTCAAACTCAAGTTCACTTATTAAAAGGAAGGAGCATTTGCCACTCCAACTGACCATATGTTAGCTACAAAAATGATGTTTATTTGACATATGACTTCAGCCAAGTCACACAGAAAAATATTTGGATAATTAGTTTTTCAAAAATAGTTCAACTCAACATGTAAAATTTCAAAACTGCAATTCTTAAACATATACCTTCTTAACAAAATAATCAAAGCGAGCATCATCAGCATCTACTATTGAGTCTACATGAAATCGTTCATAGATCTACAAGTCACATGATCAAGAGAATTATTAGCATAAGGAAAAACGAGGCAAGATAATTTGGAATAATATTTGATAACTCAACACCTCAAGAATAATTAAGGACTACAAACATGTCAAACGAATTAATAATAACAAGAATACAATAGTTGAGCATACATTATATATCACAACTGCCTAAAACAAAGTTTATCAAGACATTTTCAACTGTATGCCTCGTTTAACTATGGCAGTCATCCAACTAATCTATTGGCTCATTAGGACCTCCACCCAGAACAGAATACAATTAAATTATCCATGATTTTTTAAATTGTATTAGCCACACTACCAGCAAATGAACAAAGATAACAAGCAGAGAAGAATGCTAGAGAGACAAGCCAAAATAAGAGTAATCTTAAGGTCTAATAAAAAATCAGCCACTTTCCAATTATCAAGTCCTTAGAGATCTTCACCACAAGATCCCAAAAAATGTCAAAGAGGAGAAGGAGGTAGCTTTTTCAAAAGTCTACTGTAAACTCTTTCATCTTTAAAAATATTATTGTTTCTGCTTACAAGAAAAGATCAGTCTCACTAATGAGCTTCCCCCCTCCCCCCCAATGTACTTTTCAAAGGAACAGTACAACAATGAATATTGTTTTATGCATCACATAAGTGATCCAAGTAAATTTAAGTGCAATGATATTGTGATTACGCTATCAGAATGCATCTACACCCAAATGGTTTCATTCCCATCTGAACCTCTACTTTAAGAAAGTAATACTGAGAAAGCATACTTGTCTTATTTCGGGAAGAACTTTGTGTAAAACACCTTTATAATCACAAACCAGCTTCACCTGCAGATACCAAATGAAAAGACTGATATTGAATGACAAGGAATATAATTGGTTGGTGTAGTTGCTTAAGCAATAAGAAAGAAAACCTTCTTATGATTCTCATCTCATTATAAGGCACAGCATATCAACAATGCCTAGGGTTAAGTCCATATAAGAAAAATAAAAACCATATTAAAGAGAATGGCAAAAACTTGAGATTTTTCCATGAGAACTCTTTCGGCAATGATGTATCTCTAACCCTCCATGAGTGATTGTAGGTACAAACATTGAGCCCATCTAAAAGAATGGAAAGTGCAACCAGACATTTTGCATACCTTCCCTTCATAATTACAGCACTGATGATTGAATGAAGCATTTATATCTGCAACAAGGAAATGAATAAGCTGTAAATTACTCAACGTGGTTTCTTAATAATGCTAGTCAAAAAGGATTCATTAGAAAACTCTATAACTCAGCATCAACAAAGGTTACCATAAGTTAATCAAAAAAGGTCCTTCGGACAAGGAAAATACACAAAAATTTTAACCATGTATTATAATTGGAAATAGATTATCTTGATGATTGTTTATGTAAATTTTGAATGGATATTGGATGAATCCCCAATTGAAATACTGAAGCAATAAATATTCTTTCTTCCAGCAAATTAACATCCCCTATTTATCAAACAGAACAAAAGGATGAAGAATACAAAGGTCTGTTAAAACATATAATATCTGTCCTTCTATAGAGAAGTTAAAGACAAAACTATGTGAATGCAAGATTGTTCTCAACATCTTGGCCAAAATAAGGAAGGTTCATTACCTGGATTTGAATAAAACCCCAGAACAATTGTTTGCCTGTAAAATCTGGCATTATCATCAAGATACCTAAACAAAGAAAAACTAAGATTTCAAGATTCTAGGGTAGAAAAACCAGAAATGCATCTCATTTCTGACACCTTAGCTTTCAATGACCTGAGTGCAAAATGCAGTTCATGGAACAAAAATAATCATGTACAAAAAGGCAGGTTACTCCCTCCCAAATATCCAATGCATGGAAATGAAAACTACGTCACTCCCCCCCAAATTTAACAACCACCAACTAAATGGAAAGAAATGAAAATCTAAGAAAAATCCAACATAAAGTGTACCATGGTCTAATGCGCATAACATCAGTTCCAGGCTGCTTCGATGGTAAACGGTTCAAGTGGTCAATAACTGTATGTACATGATACCAATTCTGGAAGTTTCAAAAATAATAGCCAACATTTATACTCTTCCAACTTATAGTGACCTTCAAATTATTATTATAATTTAAAGAAACATGCAAGATACAACAAACCTGCATTGCTATTACATCAGCATGATCAACAATCAGCACCTACTCAAACATAATAAAATATACTTTGTCAACTTCAAACTATATGATCCAATGACCTATACACAGGGTAACTACATATTCAAATAGAATTTATAAAGCATGGTCTAACAAATAACAAGTAGAGCCACTTACCTCGATCGATGAAAGAAAATCTACATCTTTTTCCTTGTTACTCCCGGCCTCTTCAATTTTCTAACATTCACAACACTGATGTCAGGCACTTGCAATAAGGATATTAAGAAAAATCCAATTCAAATTCAAAATATGTAAAGTATAACAGTTTCTTTTTCATTTAATAAGTTACAATTTAAATGCAGCAACAAGCAAAATCTAGATTTAAAAAGTAAGCCTTTTAGAAGCCATAATTAATATAAAAAAATAAAAATAAAAATTTGAAGCCAAACTAAGGGAAACCATTTTTACAGCTACATGTTACGAACCTTCAAAATTTAAAAATTGCACAATAATATCAAGATTATGATTGAACATATATGCAGGCTGTACCCAAAAAACAGAAAACTTGCATACCCAAGTCTAGTCTCATTCAAGAAAAGTGAATATATGCCAGAAATTTTCCTTATCCAAACTGAAGAGAAAGAGTGAGTAGCTACAACACAGTCTATATGAACTGGCGACATGGACCAGAATAAGCTAACTTTCTCTTGTTTCCTTTCATTCTCCTTAATTCTTCACTTACTGATCCAACATTCTTGACCCCCCAAAAACAATATTAAACACCTTTTACTTATCCTAGAAGGTTTAGGACTGTAATTGTTAAATCCTAAGGCTATATAAAGCCCAAGTGAAGAAAATTGATTCCTAGAAAATCAGACCTAGAAAACTTGTTTGGCATAGTCACTTCCATCACTGTACCTCAGGAAAGAATCCAATCCAGACTGTTTTCATGCACCATCACCTTAACAAGTGACATCTGATTTTGATCATGTAAAATGTGTTGAAGGTGACATGACATGACAATGGTTTCAGCACGAGAACAAAACTCTCCAAAAACAAATAACACATCAAATAACATTTGGTAAATTTTAGCGGAGTAATTGTATTCTCATGACATTTCATGCCTTCTTGATAAAAATTTCTGTTTCCAGTCTATTGTTTCTTTTAAAGGATGTCTAGCTTGTCACTTGGAATTGTCTTCTATACTAATATTAATAAACCTTTACTGTCAAACAAAAATAAATAAATAAAACTAAAACATAAAACCTTCGCCATCAAACATATATAAATAAATAAGAACCAAAATATAAGGGAAAATTGCAAAGAAAAATCACGAGTGATAATATAATCTAAAGTGAGCAAAAAGATATCTAGGAGGCAAATATGAATAAGAACCTAAGAATGATTCTTTTTCATAAAAGAAAAATCCCACTTACATTAACCAAGGAAAGCGCTGAAGCAACAATGATGTCTGAGGTATGGAAATCACTGAACAACTTAATTGTCTTCCTGCAAGGAATTTTATGAATAAGAAAAAAAAATTCATTATAATATACTAAAAAATACAGATAGTGGACTATTGCATAGCATGTCTTGGGAAAGGATAAAGAATAAGCAATCCTAATCACCAAGCAGTGAAATTTGTTACCTAGTAAATTTGATGCCAATCATAAAATCGTCCTCATTATTGCCACCAAAAAGTACTTCATAGTCAGATGGTTTGGATGCTTTTTGAGGTTTTTTATTTTCAGAATCATGGTCATTTTCCTCATTGCCCTCTTCACTTCCAAATTTAGTTAAAAAACGATCCATATGCTCAACATTAACCTGAGAAAACAAACACTTCAATATCACAAAGGACTTACAGAATTGTCTATCTTTCTCAACAAAAATGTAATAAAATTAGATAATACTAATAAGCAACACTTGCAACAATGAGTCACTTATCATAAACTACAGCAGAAAGTTACATGTACTAGCATGATTTAAGCCTAACAATGTTAAATTAAAGGTCATTTGTAGACATCCACCGATTAATGATCTAGGAATTTCACTAGCATTAAAATTGATAATGTGCATTGAATTTGGAAAAGAATGGTCTTCCTTTTACAGAACCTTGTATTCCTTTTAATCAAGGAGGCACACAATTTTCTAACATCTGCAAGAATGATACACAATAACAGAAGAAGCCTATTATACATAGTTACTGAAACCACCCATACAGAAGAAAGAAACTAATGACAAATGATAACCATCAACCATGTAAAACCTTAGTTTCCTAAAGTTAACGGGATCTATTGAGAAACCACTAATAAACTAAAAGGAAAACCAAATTGTACAGAGAGAAGCCGGCAAAAACAAAAGGAAAACACACAACATAAGCCAACTATTTAAATGATATTTTCCAACACATGCAGAATATTAACCACCCAATGGAGGGATCACAATCATGAACCAGAAAGTAGAAGTCCACATAAGAGAAATATAGAAAGATAAAACTGAAAAATAGTCTGATGGGGGGTTCATCAATATATCCCGACTCTTTACTATGAGATAACCTGTAGTTGAGAAAAAAAAAACTTAAAGAGTTGAGGCAACTCCTCAGAGTCTAGATGTGTATTGATAATTTAGGTCATGTTCAAGGGGCAATACCATGGTTAGATGGAAAGAGTAATCAACTAGAGAGGTAGGTACAAAAGCACCTTGTGAGCTGAAGGTGTAAGTTGTATAAGCCTCTTCACAACACGATACACGATGCTTGCCATTGGCAATAAAATTAAAACCTGGAGCACAAGTAGATAAAGGATCATATACTTTGTTTGAAACATAACAAATTAACATGAGAAGAACTTTCTTGTATGCTTATGATTCTTCTTAGACTACATGCATTTCTAGGTTATACTAAGCTTACCAATTGAACATGATTAAGCAATAAAAAGAACAAGGCGAAAATACCAAATCTACTAATTCATTTAGATAATAAGATGCAGTTTAGAACAAGTATAGCAAAATACTAATTAGACAAGTGACAAATTTAATTATAATCAGAAATCCATTATAGAAATGATTCAGTAACGGATCCAAAAAATTTTGATAGTGGGGGAAAATAATATATATAATATAATAATAATTTTTATTATAAAAATATTATGTGTATATAAAAATCAGTTATCAGATTATCTATTAACCATTATATATTTGTGTATAAATACATGTGTTGTTTAACTCATTTTCAATATGTATTTTGTATTTTAATATATATTCTATGCGGGTGGTTATTTTTTATGTACATATAGCATGATTATTGTTATAATTATATTTTGTTATTGTAAATATGATTAGTCTTCCAAATATCTAATTTACAAATTAAAACACTAAAGTAGTAATTTAAATAACAACATATAATATAAAAGTCTATTTTTTAGGTTTCATATTTTAAAAAAATTGAGCAATCTTTTTCTTAACAATACAATCAAAATATCTCTATATATATCAGTAACAATTATTTAGAAATTTACTTCTTATACAATTAGAAGCCAACATTTATTGATATTCATAGTTGAAAAAGTTCTTTCAATTAATGCAATTGCTGCGGAAAAAACTAAAGCTAATTTCAAAAGAAAATAAATAATACTTTTTCGAGTCGATTTCTAAGAAAAAACACCAATCTCATTTAAATTGAGAATTGATCATTCTAATAGACATCTAATATAAAATTCTTAAATTGACTATTAAGTACCAAAAGTTGAGTAAAAAATTATTGTGAGGTCAAATTCAATAATTTAATGGGGGTAAATAAATATTATTATCATGTACTACGAAAAAAAATTCAAATTGTAGTGGAGGTGCTTGCCCCCACAACAATGGTAATAGATCCGTCCCAAATGACTAATGGTCCTTTACCTTTGGACGAGTAAAACCTTGATCTCGGAATTTGTCACTACCAGCACTCTCTCCAGCTCTGGATAATTTTGCATCATTCTTTTTCACACAATCTCTAGTTTTGAACACATGATTGAGCTGTAAACGATATAGCCATTATGTCATTGCTATCAATATAGCATAGGCATGGGTGTGTAATATAATCTGTAATATACATTGCCACCATGCAAAAGATTTTGACAAAATCCATAATCTTAAATAAAATGACAGGGAAATTTGCTTACAGAATGCATTATGTATGCATCCATGATGCTTGTATCTTCGAGACCTTTGACATAGAATGGTTTCTTATTACAGTGAAGTATATCCCGGTATCTGCTGCCTAGAAACATGTCAACATGAAGGCAATACCATTATAATGATGGAAGAAAAATAAATAAATAAATCACAACCTTTATGCAAAAAGCAACCAAGCATCCTCAACGGGAGTAAACAACAACAACAGCAGCAGCAGCAGCAACAACATCAACAACAAAAGTGCTTGAGTGTGTAACTTGGATAACTACTATAAAAGAATTTCAAAATACACTCAAAAGTGGTTTAGTGCAAATAAGCAGCATATTGTGGTGTCAATTATCAATTTATCATACCAAATGACAAATAAAATGGAGATGGTGACGTGTACAACAAATGTCGCAAGTGGCAAGCTCTAATAAAATGACATGACCATTGTGAATAAATTCACAAAAAAGGTAAAAAAAAATCCTAAAATTAAAAAGAAATTATAATAAAAGATTGAAGAGATAATTGTTCTCTTTCCCACTTCCCATCATCATCGTGTTCATGTGTCTATATGTAAAACCAGGTCCTTTTTTACCAAATTGCAGAAAACCTTCGGGCCGGAAAAGATATACAACCTTTGTTATTGCATTTTGATGGAATTAAATAAAGATAACAATGAGTCACTTTTAAAAACATTCGGAGCACAAATAGAACCAAAAAACATTACGGAAAACATCGATATATTTATTCTAAAAATTTTGGATAAATATAATACTTAACCATTCAAGAAAGAAGTTAAATCCTATAGCTGTATCTATACTAACTCCAGTGTACCACATGAATTTTACTGCATAGACCATAAAGGGTAGAAGGTCTACATTCTCTCCTGTTGACCATTAAAAAATTAAATTACCATAAGAGAGGATTTAGATTCCTTTGGCTTATTGCTATTTTCCAATATAGCAAATACAACCCCCTATCAGCTCAGAAAATTTTACATGAAATAGAAGAAATTTGGAAGTCTTCTAAAAAATGGAAGATATTGTTTAAACAACCCCTTAGTTTCAGGATAAAAATCAAGGGTAGTTATTATGCTAGATGCAAATAATGAGACTAGAACATGATTTATTCATTATATCTGAAAACGAACTTACAAAGGGAGAAAAATATCTTTTGCATAGATGAATTCAAATCCTTGCCCCCAGATGTCTTGTAGACATCCATCCAGTGCTCATACAACCTTGCTTTCAGACCATCGAAAGAATTGGAGTTCAAATCCTAAAAGAGAAAACAAGAGACAAAAATGTAATACCCGTAAATATTTACACACCAAATAATGTTTTTAACGAATTAAGTTGCCAGAAACAATTCTCCTTTTTAGTACATGGACTAAGATTCAAAGAGAAAAACTTACAGCAAAGCAATGGGCAGTATCAATGACAAGGAAAAGATAACAATAGAGGAAAATATTCTTCGTTGAACAATGTTGATTTTATCCGAAAAGAACTACTCCATATTTTTTTACCTTTGTTTAAAGGACTACTATTAATCAAAGTCTCCATGAAAATAGCACACAACACACCATTGACTTGATATACTGGTAGTCTAACATCAACTCTCATAGCCTTACCAAGAAAATGATTAGGATGCAAACAATAAGTCAAGTAGTTCTACTACAAAGCATATAGGTGATGAGCATTGAAATTGACATCAATGCTGTAATATCTAATTATTTTCCCCACCTAACATATAGCATTATCTACTTTGCAAAAGAAGTAACCATATGGGGAATGAAGTATCATCATTCTAGACAAGAAGGCAAAAGCAATGAATTCTATGGCCAGCTGCTAATGTCTACTATTCCCCTTTACTTTATTACAACCATTCAGCTTGTGGCCAAAATAATTACACTAGATTTAGCACTTCCACAAAGAAGCTACTCAATCTTGGATATGCCAATAGTTTTAAAAAAAAAAAAGTAAAAAATAACAAACATGAAATACCTCCAAAATATTTTCTCCAGTTCCTATCCATTTGCAACTCGACATGCCAATGGCTGGTACCTCCCATTTAAATTTGGAACCATTTTGGTTGTCTATCTCTTCTTTTGTTAAATTATGTTCCAAATGTAGGTTAAAAGAACTACAGACACAAAATATTGTATGTTAGACTATAGGATAAAAAGAATGAAAAGAGCAGGAAATTCATTTGAGTTATGTATAATGACAAAGAAATAAGTAGTTGGTACAATTTCAGATTCATTGCAGAACATCATAAGACATTGGTATTACTCGGATAATATTTTTCTTTCTCCATCTCTTCCACACCTATATTTTATTTAGAAAATAAAAATAAAAATGAAACTGAGAAAGCAAAAAATATTAACAAACCTTAAGTGCACTGAATCCTCATAATTTGGTTGACCATCAATTCCAACATCCTCTTCATCTGACTGAGAAAACTCAGCATCATATTCAGTCTCAGAGCCTGTTGATTGAGAATCATTGTCATCTGAATCTTGCAACATCCTTTCCGCGTCACTGTTTCTAGGAGAATCATCATTAAAATCTAAGACAGTAAAGAATACAAACATCAATAAATGATATCCCGAAATTAAATAACCATCTTATGCTATTGAAAATCAGAGGGAGATTGCAGAAAACAAAATGGATGTACAGACCCTAATTACAAAACTGAAACAAATCCTTAATGAACAGAAATATTGACAAAAATTTAAGTTAAAACATTGCTATTTTCTACTCTTCTCAAAGTTCTTGCCTTCCACATAATCATAATTATTTTAAATATTGCAGAATCAAACCTTCTTCATCATCATGGTCATCCTTCAGCTTCCGACGCGCAGGGAGCTCCGCCTCTTTCTTCCTTTCGTCATGTTTAACTTTTTGCCTTTTCCTGAAAATAGGGGTAAAGCAACGAAAAATTTTAAACCCTTTCTTTAAAATAAAAATATCCCAAACAAAAGGCAATGTCAAATGAGCATGATTAAGTGCTTGATCATTTAAATAAGATAGTAAACTAAATATGCATGGACCAATGTAACAATCAATACCAAGACTTTAGAACAAAGTAAATGAATTTATCCTATCTTATGTGGTTGTTTCATAGAGCATTAAAATAGTTGAAAAAATACACACTGTTACTACCTTTTAAGGTTAGAAGTAGGAGGATCAGTCTGCAGAATATTCACATTCAAATTATTGGGGTTCTGTTTGGATGATTTCTTCTTCTTCCCTACAAAGAATAGAAAGTTTAATAATAACCAAGCTTAGAAAAAACGCATACTTAATTAACTGCCATAGTGGGAAAAGCAGAGAAGAATGAAAATTGGCACCGGCGTCAGCTCTCTGCGTCATCTTTATCCTTTTAAAATCTCACTCTCTTGACCTCCGCACAGTAGCAGCGGCGGCTCCCTCCTTCGGCCGTCAAACTAGTCGTTGGCGCAAGTGTCTGGAGAAAGTATGACCGGTGAATTAGTTGTAAGAACCGAACCGGTCAGGTTACTGGTTTACTGGTTTATTGGTTCAACCGATAAACCGCTGGTTGAACCGATAAAACCGGTTTCACGTAAATAAAAAATATAAAATACTAAAAATAGTCATAAACTTAATAAATTCAAAATACATATCTTTAGTTCTTCACCAACATTTTAAAAACAACCAAGTTTCAAAGTCTAAATATAACTAATACAAAGATAAACGTGAAATTAGTTAGTACTAGTACATTAGTATCTTAATTAAACACAATAAGGATAACAATTCATAAACTAAATCCAAGGAGTGATTTCGAAGTCGGCAAGTTGCAAAAGTATAAAACAATAGCAATTCTAAATTCCCTAATTCCCATTCCCTATTCAGCAAGACAGCAACCTTAAAGGCTTAAATAGTTAAATTCACAGCAATCTTAAATAGTTACATTATTCACAGCAATCTTAAATATTCACAGCACAAGCATGTTCATAACAGAACAACATTAGATTAACATTATTCATATTCAACAAGCATATTCAACACCTCGGTTTAAAGCATTAGTCAACAAACATATTCATCCCAGAACAAATCAACAAAACAACAAATTTTCACGTTTTCAACAAGCATATTCAACACAGAACAAATCAACAAAACAACATAATTCATATTTCATAGATTCAAGCTTTCAACAAGCATATTCATCCCAGAAATTTTAAGTTTTCAACACAGAATAGAATAACATAGGAGAAGTGCAGTTTAAGGTTGCTGGAGAACAGAGGAGAAGTGCAGAACAACATTATTCATAAGTCATAACACTGTAACAGCAAGAAGTGCAGAACAGACTACAGAGGAGAACTGGAGCTAACCTGTTTGACAGAGCAGAAGAGCGAGGCAACGGCGAGGGCGACGGCGCGGCAACGGCGATGAGAGACAGCCGCGGGTCTGTCCTGTTCCTACTTCCTTAGTTCCTTCAGACTTCGGAGTTCAGACGGGCGGTGAGACGAAGAAGACGACGTCGGGCGGCTGGCGGCTGGCGGCGGTGGCTGGGTGAGTGACACTGTGACAGAGTGAGGTGAGGTGGTGGCGGAGAGGGTTAGCCGTTAGGGGATTAGGGTTGGGGGAAAAGTGGAAAGTGGAAGCTGGGCCTGGGAGTGGGGTTTGGGGGTACCGTGCGTATACGACGAGACTTTTTTTTTTTTTTTATAAACCAAAACGACGTCGTTTTGGAAAATGAATAAAAAAAAAAGCGCTTCCGAACCGGTCGGTTACCCAGAAACCGCCGGTTTTCCGGTTTTCATCAAAACCGGCCGGTTCAACACGGTTCTCTTCCTTATCCGGTCATATCACTCAACCGGACCGGTTAGGAGTCCGGTTCACCGGTTTTTTGGTCGAACCGGTCGGTCCGGTTCGGTTTTTATCGGTTGTTATTTAATGTATTGATCAAGGTTCAGAAAACTGGACCGGTCATCAAACCACTCGTCACTAGTTCACTAGTTTACTGATCTAACCGGTCCAACCGGTGGTTCAACCGAATAAATCGTTTTAGAATAGAATAATAAACAGGTAAGCTTATTAGAAATAAGCAAAACTCTAAAAACATGAGAAAGTACCAGTTGAAAACTTCTAATTACAATTGTTACCAAATATATATGTCCTTTATGTAAGGTTAAATTTGAATGGAAAAGCATCTTATGTGCAATACATCATAGAGGTCACATTCAATAATTTTATTGACTTGAAGCTCATTAAAAAAACAAATAAAAATTAAAACTCCTTGATTCTTTGGCAACCAAATGATTGAAAAGATAAGTGAACATAGACCAAATGTGCAGGGGTTGAGCACTAACATTTCAGAAATTAGCAATACTCAACATCTAAAACAGAGAGAACAATGGTACAAAAATAGATATTAACAGTTTATAATTTGTGGGAATTAACTTAATATTCTATAGTTTCTTTCTTCTCCTTTTAGTTTCTTTTTTTCAATGGAAACAAGATTTAACAATAAAAATTCAATAATAAAAATTCCATCATTCATTTTAATCAGTTCAAAACAAGATACAACTTAGCTAAATTTAACTAAAAAATTTAATAAATAAATTTAATTCAATACAACAGAGAAGACTTAATCATTCAGATAAAAGCTCATGCTTTAGTATCATTTTAACATAAATTAACAAAGAATTATCAAAGTTTAAGCATAATTTTTTTCAATATAGCATAAAAAAACAATCAAATAGAGTACAGCCCAGCAGTAGCAGTAGAGTTAATCATTCAACAATAGCATTAACCATGTTCTTAACCTAAAGCAGGAGCTAAACACAATGAAAATTAGCAGCGTGTTCTTAACCACAACATAAGACCATATCTGCCTACAGCATTCAGCCATTCAACACAACACAATTTTGCCTAGTGCCTACAACATTCAGCCATTCAACACAACACAATTTTGCCTGCCTACAATCAGATAACCCCAATCATAAACATCATTACCAAATTAAATAAAAAATCAACCAAAAATCACCTTGCAAATCAAAAACTCAATCTCTTGAACTCAATAATTACATCAGTTATCCAACTAAATAATTGCATCACAGTTATCATAAACTGATTTCAAAGCCTAGAAGCAGTAAGCAAAACCAATCAACAAAGCACTGACTGAGTATTCTGTTCTGATTCTGTGACTGGGAAGCAACAAATTCAACAAATTCAACAAATCCAAGTAAAGTACCGATTTACAGCAACATTTAGATTAGCAACAAGGCAAATTTGATTAGCAATTCAGCAACATGCAAAAATACAGGGAGAAGGGAAATCTGAAAAGAGAGAACAGGGAAGCAATGGTGCAGGGACTCACCAACGATCGACGGCGAGTCGGCGACCACCCCACGAGTTGCTTCTGCCGCCGGCGACGAGACAGACGAACCACGAGATGCCAGTGACTGAGACGAGACTCGAGTGAGGCTGGGAGGCAGAATCGAGCAGAGACAACCACGAACGACGAGCAGCAACCAACACGCACAGCTCGAGCACTCACTGGCGGAGGGAGGCGCAAGCAGCCGAGCACAGAGGAGAACGGCGAGATGCGAGCACCCGACGTGGAGGATCCGGCGAGAGGCCCGAGAGCACGAAGACGGAAGTTCTTGAGTGCGATGGACGGCGGCAGCAGTCTCTCACTCCGACAGACGGCGACAACTATTGGTGGAGGCTAGGGTTTGATGAAGGAAGGAGTTGGAGAAGGGGGGAATGGGGGATAACGCGCAACTTTTTCCCTTTCAAGGAAGGAAACGAGGTCGTTTTCTGTGAACCGGCCGGGTTTCTGGTCCGATCCGACCTGCCGGTAACCGGCCGATTCAGCGGTTCTTGAACGGTTTTTAATTTTGCGGTTTTGCACGCTGGATCGAACCGTTTTCTTTGTCGGTTCCCGGTTGAATCGGTTTGACCGGTCGGTCTGGTCTGGTTTTCAAAACATTGGTATTGATGCATTCACGGTTGATTTTGTGCCTCTAGAGCTTGTACTTGTTCTCCAAATTATCATTTTGTTCTTGTACTGTGTTGTTATGTAGGACATTCCGTAAATTATTTAGCTTTAACCTCACTGTAGGACTAAATTGATGCTAAATGAAACTTTTTTGGATTCAAATAGGACACTTTAAACCTTAAGGACTAAAATAGAATTACGCTCAAACATAGGGGACCAATTTAATTCTTTATCCTTGATTGAATTAATTATTCAAGGTGTCATCGCTATTTCTATTTTTAAAGAATTTTTTTAATATTATTTAACAATTCTAATAATAAAAATTAAAAAAAGTAAGACGGTACAAAATTGCAATGACGATAAGATTGAAATACCCGTGATAAAATTATGTTGATAATATATACTTGGGTATTACTAACAACTATGTTAGTAATTACTTAAAATGAATAACAAAATAAGTTATAGGGTATTATTTTATTTAAATTATTAATAATTAAAAGAATAAAAGGTCAGTAATTATTTTTAAAATAGACATTAAATTTAATTTTATGGTACTAAGTAAATATCTATTTTATTATGTAAAAATTAAATTTCTTCACTTAATGATAAAACTGTCGTAACATGTTTCTAATGGTGTTTTTCGATTTATTTCTTTTAACTCATTAAATTTATTTTGTTATAATAAATTAATTATATCAACTAATTGATTTGGTTAATTTTTTAAATATCATACAATTTATTATAATTTCTATCAATCAATTAATTGTAATTCAAATTGAATGATTATTTTGTTACGAAATTATTATTTCCTAATCTAATTTGTGGGTAATACATATATTAATTATAATCGTAAATTAAGCTATTTTATATTAAATGACTTATATAATGGTCATCTCATTTATTATCATAAATGCTGAATTAAATAAGTCATTATTACTTTTGATTTAGAATTAAATGAGAATAAAATCAGAGATACTATTTTATTTGGTCTTTCGGGTTTAATGGGTGTGACACTTAAATATAAATAGTGATTTCTGGATTTTGGTCTCCAACACGTCAAAGCCATCTCCGTAACTATTTTTTCATAAAAGGAATTTTGATTCAACTCTATCAGGGATACAGAAGGTTTTCAAAGAACAAAGAAATAGTCTGAATTTGTACGAATTCTAAATGTTCGAACTTATGATATTGTTTCAGTTCGTTGTCATTACGAAAATGACTTTAATCTATACGTGTCTAAGGACTAAAATAGATTAAATATTATTTAAGTAATTTATTTCTAATATTGGTATTTGATTAAATTAGTTTTAGAGAAATTTAAATTGTTGACTCAATTTATATATTACGACTATTCTTTTTGAATATATTATTTTTATATTTTTTAATATAAATTTTCTTTTTTTTTTAAGTTTATTTTCTTTCTCATTTTATATTTCAGATTAGTAATGTAATTATTAAGAAAAATGTATTTAAAAAAAGAAAAAAAATATTAAAACATCACTATAGAGAATTATTTAACAAAATTAATATATAAGGTTATAGAAAGTCTTATCCAAATTTGACAAGAACAAGACGACTTACATAGAAATGGTTCTCATGGATGATAAGGTAAATTGATTATTTTCCATTATTCTTTCAAGTTATGCTAGGTCCAATTTATAAATATTTTTTGTTCATATTTTAAGTTTATTTGATAAGTAAACCCTTGCACGCGAGCAAAAACAGTGGGATTTTATAGATTTATAAGTGCTAATAGCCTTTATATTTAATTTGTTTTATAGTGTGATAATAACTAATATATTTATTGGTAGATTTAACTATTACTATCTTATTTATGATCACATTCAGTATATATGTCTGATTTATTGAAAAAAAGTAGATTTTTAAAATTAAAATTGATTAATAACTATTTTAGAATTAATCCAATTAACACTAAATTAAAAAAAAATAATACATAACATGTTACTTTTTTATTAATCAAATTATTATAATTCAAATTAATTTTAAAAAATAATTTAAAATTATAATTTTAATCTTATCATGTGCATGGCACGGGTAATTATACTTGTTTTTTCCTTCTAACTTTTGATTAACAAAAGATATGTGTCTTTTTTACGATATTTTTAAATAATCTTACTATAATTTTGTTTTGTAATATTCTCTTTTATCATGTGTATTTTATGTGTTTAAGGAACTAACTTAAAGTTATAATATGATATATAAAATTATAGTATAATTTACAGTATGCTAAAATATTAGGACATTATCGTATAGATATTTTTGAATTTGTCCATTAAATTCAATCATATAGGATATTAAAAATCATGCAATTATGTAATTATTTATTTTTTCATATAATTATTGTATTGGTCATTTACATTAGTGAGACTATTTTTATTATTAATATTTATAAATATACTATTATCTGTATAATTAATTAAATTATCTTATTCATTTAAGTTTAATTCTATTGAATTAATTATTTGAAGTGTCATCGTTATTTCTATTTTTAAAGATTTTTTCTAATATTATTTAACAATTATAATAACATTATAATAGTTAAAAAAGGACAGAACAAAAATTTTTTAATATAAAAATAGGGCAAAAAGAATAAATTTATTTAATAACTTTTTTAGAATAGATTATTGTAAGACATCAAAAACTCTAACAATTATTAAGAATAAATGATCGTTATAAAAACAATGCCAATTTAAATGATATACAAATAAATCATGCTAAACATAACCTACAACTTAAAAGGGTTACTTACGAAAGAATATAGTTTATAACATTTATTTTTTTATTATTTATTTAAAAAAAAATCTTAATTACTTAACGATATTTATTTTTTAAATTCACTATTTACTTTTTTAGGTTATATTTTACCATTGATGCTCTATATTGTTTAACGTGTTTGTTTTTAATTTTTTTAGTTATGTGTAAATATATTTATAAAAATATGATTTTATTTTGTCCAGTATTTACTACTGCGTTTAGTAGATAAATAACAAAATTTTCATTTATTGTTACATTGATTGAGTTTAAAGATTTTATTTTTACTTTTATACATTTATTTATATTGTATAGTTTGTATTTGTGTTAGTGACATCACGACGGTTCATACATTTTAATATTTGTGTAACAAATATTATAAATTGTTTTTACAAGTTATAATTTATTTTTGTTTTATTTGAATATTTAATTTTTAATAATAATTTTTATTTATTTATAAATATATTATTTCTTATTTAATAGTTTTTAAGAGTGTTACTATTTTATGAGAATGATATAGTTTGAACTTTGGTTATTTAGGAATTTACTAAGTGGCTAGAGTAGTTTAACACCACAAACCGACAAATGCTAGCAATTGGAATGATAAAAAAGACTAGCCAATTGGGGACTAAATGGGGATCGGTAAAATTTTTACAGGTGAAGACCTGTCCACATGAAATAGGCTAGGATGGGGACATAGGTACCAGGGACACAGAGCTAGATAAAATATTAAAGGGGCCAAAAATATTTACACAATAAAATAATATTAAAATAAAATTTTAAAGGGGGCTAAACTGAAATTTACATATAATTTACATGTAAAAAATTAAAATTAGAGAAAAAATATCCATAAATAATCGTGGGTATCTGCATTCGCTAAGGAGATAATTAAATAGGGGGACTTGCGACGAAAATGGAGAACGAACGGGGATTTTTTTTTTTTAAATGGGAGCGAAGGACGGAAAAAGGGGTCCGTCGCTGTGCCCACACGAGTATCTATTACTATATCTAATTAACAACGAAAATTCAATTTGAGCCGATTTGAGATAGGACACGTGAACTTTATCTGCATCGTGTTTTAAGACAATGAACTTAATTCGAATTTAGGATCCTAACAATAGACCTAGGTTGATCTTACTCACTTGACTTAATATTTTGAGTCATTACTGTAATAAATATTATACTATTAAATATGATTATATTTAGTATAAAAAAGGTGAGTTGTTAATCAATTCTAAATTCAAATTTAAATTTAAATTTGTGTAAGAAAATATTTTAAATTTTTTTCACTAACCAGAATTAATTTTGAAATAAAAATTATTTTGTATATCATATTATAAAATAGTGTAGTCATTCATTTTTTTAATGGCAATTATTATCAAATAAAATGATATAAAAATAGAAAAAATATTCCAATCTAGGAATAATAATTTATTTTTCAATAGAATAAATTATATATTAAATAACAAAAGTTATTATAGTTTCTTTTTACACAATTTAATATACTCAACTACGGTATTTTGGTAATATTACCAAAAAATATTAATCAATCTAATAGCTTTTTTAATAACATAAGTTTATAAGTTTAGAAGCTTGAAAATCATGTCATAAAATATAAAATTTTAACCGGTAATAACGTTGATCATATTGGTTGACTTCCTGAATGAATATGATACCAATAAATAAAACCGTCACAGTTAAATTTCAACAAAGGAAAATCTCCATAAGTATTGCTATCATCAATGAGAATTGTTCTACTTTCAAGACAAATACTGTTTTCTTTCCCTGTATTTTTCAACTCGGCAGGTCGAGAACTAATCCTCCACGGATTGAAGCTCCATTTATTAAGGATCTGCCGCTAGCCAATGAGTTGTTACATACACAAGGCAGAATTCGAAACTCTAATACTTACTTAGGTAAACGAGTGAGATGAACACTCAATCAATCCAAATCAGTTAAGACAAATACTAATTATTTTTAATATTTTTAACATTAAAAATAATTAAATTTTGATTTAATAAATAATTTTAAAAATATTTACCGTTTTGCATTTTCTACTCATATCTCGTTTACACTACAAATGAGATGAAGTTTCGTGTATCTCATTTACAGTATAAACGAGATATGACACGCCAGCCAAACCACGTCTATCTCGTTTACAATCTAAACGAGATAGACCTTTATCTCGTTTACACTGTAAACGAGATATGACCGTATCGTGCCTATAAGTATAAGTCGTTTACAGTGTGAATCTAGGCCCCATTTTGACTTAGTCAACCTCTTTTTCCCCTCTTTTTACCCTTTCCTACCATATTTGAGACTGATACGATAATGGCACGGTAAGCGAGAAACGACGCGGACATCAACAGACTGAACGAGACGTCGCATTATGCCAGGGAGGCCGACTTCAATGTTAGTTGTGTTTTGTTCGGTTAATCTTAGTATGTGGACATTGTTAGGGTAGTTCCTTAGTGACAAACACTGAATTAAATGCTTTAGGGATTAGACTGTATGATGAATTTAGAACTGTATTTGCTTGTGTACGATTGTTATGACTTAATTAGGATTTGCTTACCGACATGAATAATTCAAAGATATGTGTAGACTAGACACGGAAGTAAGTTTTTAAGTAGAAGTAGCTCTATGTTCTTAGGTAGACTACAAAAAATTATGATTATCTCTTATATAAGTTAAAAAAAATTTATTCTACAGAGGCCTTGCCTTCTACTGCCCCGACGAGTCAGCTATACCCTTCCTCCACCGGACGCCATCGTCCCGTATCTGGTTGAGGCCGGATTCGGCGACACGGTGCCCCTCAGGGACTTCACTTTTGACAATTTTTTCCTGATTTCGGCACTCGTGGAACGATAGCGTCCAGAGACGCACACGTTTCATCTCCCGTGGGGTGAGGTCACTATCACCCTGCAGGACATGGCGTACCACCTAGGCCTACGCGCACACGGAAATTCCGTTGGGAGGTGCCTTCGTGACTTCGGTAGGTGGTACGGCACGAAGATGTGGGCCATGGTGGAGCAGCTGCTTGGTGCCAGGCCTCCGGTGGCGGCACAGCAAGCTGCACAGAGGAAGGAGTCCTTCACGCTGAAGCTGGTGTGGTTGCGTGATCGAGTCCGTCAAATGCCCCAACCGACGACCCGGAGACCCTCCGACAGTATGCCCAGTGCTATACTATGTTACTGATCGGAGGGTATCTGTTGACAGACAAGTCCAACAACCTGGTGCACATACGTTGGCTACCGCTTCTCCGGGACTTCGCGGAGTGTAGGGCGCTATCTTGGGGCTCGGCTGTGCTGACCTGGACGTACCAGTCACTCTGTTTGGTGGCACAGCGTGGCGTCATGGACATCGCCGGTTGCACTCCGCTTTTGATGAGCTGGATTTATTAGAGATTTTCTCAGTGGTGTCCACCAGATAGAGGAATCTACCAGTATCCGCTAGCTGCGAGGTAACCAAATATTGTTTTTGTGTTTGCGCTAAACCTTGTTGCCAATTCATATGGTTTGTTACTTAACGAATTGTATATATCTCCGTTACTGTCAGGTTGGTTGGATTGCAGCAGCAGAGTAGGGATTAGCATCAGGCCAGGGTCCTGCTTTGGAGGGTATCAATCGACCGGTTACGATTTGATGAGGTTAGTCATGAAAAAATATATTATGATTTTATTTACTATATGTGTTATATTACGGTATATTTTGGACAGTTAGATAGATAGACTATGGTTACTGATGTCGGACATATTTTTTATTCAGTTTGCATGGAGAGTCTACGATGACCCTGCGATCCAAGCCCTGTGCCCGCACTGGTTCCGTGAGGAGGAGGAGTGGGGTACCTGGTTGTCGGTCGTCCCGCTGGTCTGCTTCAACATTGTCCAGTTTCACCACGTTGATCGGGTGAAACGGCAGTTCAATGGGGAGCAGCAGGTGCTAGGCACTCCGATGAATCTTGACAGGTATGAATGGTTGATTATTTCTTGAAAGTCATATGACTGTAGGTTTTGGAGGACCCCAGGATGGTAGAGTTGCCCCCTGATGTCCAGCTCACTGCCAGCCAGCCGACAGACGATCTCACCCTCCCGAGGGGCGTACCAGATTGGAAGAGACGAGCGAGGGAGGTGAGAGAGGACACTCAACAGCTAGCTAGGAGGGAGCGGGGCTGTAAAGAGCGTTAACCAGGTGAGCCGGTTAGGAGGGAGAGGGCCAGGCCTCGACAGGCTAGGGGTGATGCAGAGTCTGAGGAGGAGGCAGAGTACAACCACCAGGAGGATGAGGGTGACATCCCAATTCACAGTGTCGCTTCACCTACGGGACCGACTCCTCCACCTCCTCCCCCTCCCCTTGGGCAAGGAGCGTGGCATTCATCCGGTTCCCGTGGGCAGCAGATATATGTGTCAAATGAATATGTGTCAAACGAATATCGATGAGTATCGTATCCAAAATATATCCAACACATAAACACAATAAATAAAAGAGTGTCCATGTTTCATAGCCCCAAACCTATTATACTTGAGTTTTCTTAGCCTCACAAAGAAGTTAAGAATGAGATTGCAAACATAAAATGATAAATGAATGGTCCACCTCTTGAAATCTTCATCATCAAGTCCCATAATCTTGAACTCACTTTTTGTATTATGAAACAACAAAGTCATTCAATGCATAAAATAAATAGATTGAAGCATTCTAATCTATTCCCCTTCCAAAAATAGAAAAAAAAAAGAGTGAATACACTACATGGAAAAAAAGCCCTAAACTTCAAAATGTTTCGGTTAGACTCTTTTATAAATACTCTCCAAATCAATCTTAAAAGAGAAAACTATTTTTTAAGATTTAGCCTATTTTATAAAAATGTAAGACTTCTTGGATAACAATTATATGAGGCCTGCTACACATACAAGTCTTTTTGGCTTACAAGTCTTACAAGTCCAATAAAACACACGCATTACACTTAATTAACGCATTACACACTTCCACATTCAAGAGTAAATAAAACGCACGTTATTCAACAACTTCCTGTTTCCAAAGCGCGCTACTCACCATGCATTATGAACGACTCTTCTTCTTCTTCCTCCATGAAAACAATTTTCTTGCCAAATTTGAAGATAATGGAACTTCAGAAATACACCCAAACGATTACAGAAATACACCCCAACGATTACATAAATACACCCAAAGAATTACAGAAATACACCCAAATGGTTACAGAAATTCACCCAAACGATTATAGAAATACACCCAAAGGATTACAGAAATACACCCAAAGAATTACAAAAATACACCCAAAAGATTTAAGAAATACACCCAAAATTCGTTGAAGTACACCTTATGCATATTTCAGAACTCTTTTTCTTTCTCCTCCTCATCTTCTACTGCTTCTTCTTCTTCAAAAATAATTTCAGAGCTTGATGTCAAAAAACAATGGAAATCGAGAATAACGAAGAAAGAAAACAGAGAGAAAAGCACGTAAATGAAGAAGAAGAATAGAAAGAGGAAGAAGAACGTGCAACAAGAAGAAGAAGAAGGAGAAAGAGAAGGCAAGAAACGAAAGAAAAGAAGAAGAAGAAGAAGAGGAAGAGGAAGAAGAACGTGCAAGAAGAAGAAGAAGAAGAAGAAGAAGAAGAAGAAGAAGAAGAAGAAGAAGAAGGAGGAGAAAGAGAAGGCAAGAAACGAAAGAAAAGAAGAAGAAGAAGAAGAAGAGGAAGAGGAAAAAGAAGAAGAACGTACCTTGCATCGCATTTTGGGGGTTTATTCGTTAATTAACTTGTAAAGCATACAAGCCCTAATGACTTGTATGCAGAGTTTTTCTGCAATTATATTATTTAAAGAGTCTCATTTCAGAATAAAATCACCCATTATATCTTTTAAATATACTCTTAAATACTACTACCAACAATACTTCATATGTTAATTATTTTTTAAGAAAAAGATAAATAAATTTTAAATTTTTTAACTGAAAGATAAATAAATGACTGATTAATAAAAAATTATAGTTATTAAAATCGAATCGAATTGACTGATTTGATTAAAAATTGACAAATAATATCTTAAATTAGTTCAGTCTACACATTTTGATCGTTTAAGGAAGAAAATCGATAAAAACCAAACAAAATCGGTAAAAATTAGATAAAATTACAAATCAACAATCAACAAAAAAAAAACTTCTCCTTAAGTTCGAACTTGGGTCTTCTTGTATTTGCAGCAGCTTGGCCTTATTACATTTGTCTTTTTTTTTAAATATATAACATATACAAATTAAATTATATTTTTAAAATTTATATTTGTTAATTATAATTTAAATGGTTCAACTAGTTAATCATTGATTGAACAAGTGAACTAATAATTTGATCAGTTTAATTACAGTTCGGTTTTGATAATTATGTTAAAAATACAAAAATATTTTCTATATTTTAAAATATAAGACATCTAAATCCTTTTGAAAGACCTATTTATTTTTGTATATTTTGGACAAAAAAATTTAGATATCACTTTTTAAATGCAAGACATCAAATTATTTAAGTCTTTCGATTTTTTAAAAGATTTATTTGTCTTTGTATATTTTAAATAAAAAACTTAGATTTCTCACATTTTTTAAAATAAGGAATTTTTTTCTATTTTTATATTTATTTATTTTTTAGTTAAAAAATCACAGATGTATTTATCTTATGAGAAAGTATGAAGAGACCATGAGTTTAGTGTAAAATGTGTACAATAGGGATAAAATTGAAATTATAATCAGTTAATAATAATTTAATAATCCCTAATCATTTCGAATTTTAAATTTTAGAAACATAAGAATTTGGTTATGGGGAAGTTACGCAATTCTCCATTTTACGTGTGCGAAGAACCTGCTACAGTTTCTTCCTTTTCGGCAGTCTCTTCCACTCTCTCCGAAACTGATGCCGCGAAGATCACCACTGTCCAAATGTAATAGAGGCTTCACAAAAAGGAACTAAGAAAAACTTACTCGCCATATGACCTCAATGCGAGTGACAACCCAGGAAATGTAATCACGCAAGTGCAGCTGCGTGGAGAAAATTATGAGGAATGGGCCAGAGCTGTGAAAATATCACTTCGGGCTCGAAGAAAATGGGGATTCCTCGATGAAACTCTCACAGAACCAGAACAAGGTGCATCTGATCTTGAGGATTGGTGGACAGTCCAATCCATGATTGTATCATGGATCTTGAACACGATCGAACCAAGCCTACGATCAACCGTTCCGTATGTTCGGAATGCACGGACACTGTGGGAAGATATCAATGAGCGGTTTTTCGCTGTGAATGGACCACAAATACAACAATTGAAGTCAGATTTGATGAGATGCAAGCAGAAAGGAATGGCCATGACGACATATTATGGGAAATTGAAAGTATTGTGGGATGAATTAGCACAGTGCGAGCAAATTTCCAAATGCACGTGTGGTGGATGTAAGTGCGGGATTGGATCTCAACTTGAGAAGTGAAGGGAAGAAGATAGGGTCCACCAATTTCTGATGGGCCTAGATGATGCGAGTTATGAAACAGTGCGGTCAAATATCCTGTCAACAGATCCTTTGCCATCACTGAATCGTGTGTACGCAATGCTAGTCCAAGAGGAGAGAGTGAAGACGATGGCTAAGGCATCAGAAGAGAGAGGGTTGGTTGTGGGACTCGCGATGTAGGCAAGGAATAGGACGAAAGGACGAGGAGATCCTAGTCAAAAACCAACAATATGCTCTAATTGTGTCAAAGTGGGCATGATGTTAAAAGATACTTTCAGATTGTAGGGTAACCAGAATGGTGGGACGATCGGCCAAGGAATGAAGGAAGAGACGGTGGCAAAGATTACAGATGACAAGCCACATGTGCTCGAGGAATTCCAGCACGTGCACATGTAGCAGTTAGCACACACCGATGGAAGTGGTAGTCATGCTATCAACACGGAAGACATGAGACGTGAGATGTCAGGATTGACCAATGAGCAATGAAAAGTATTGGTAGATATGATCAACAAGCAAAAATCAAATGACTCTGAGAAAATGACTGGTAAGAGAATTTTTTATTTATGGATCATTGATAGTGGAGCTTCCAACCACATGACGGAAATCCTGAAAAAATTTGTGTGAAAAGAAAACTATACACGGGTGTCCAGTCGGTTTACCGGATGGAGAGCAGGTGATAGCGTGCAAGCAAGGAACAGTGATACTTGAAAGAGGACTTGAATTGAAAAATGTTCTCTATGTACCTCAATTAAAATAAAACTTACTCTCAGTTATTCAATTAACAGATGAAGAACACTGTCTAGTACAATTCACTGATAAATTTTGTGTCATATAGGACCGCACTTCGAGGACGCTGATTGGAGCGGGTGAGCAGAAAGATGGGCTCTATTGGTATCATGGGGCACACAAGATTCAAGCTTGTCATGCTAGAACAGAGAATCAACTAGCGCTTTGGCATAAGAGACTAGGGCATCTATCATTTAAAATTGTGCAAATGCTCTGCAATGCAAGTGAGAAATATACAACCAATGAGATTTGTAAAATTTGTGAAATCCAAACAAACAAGAGATAAGTTTCCTTTAAGCGCCTATCAAGCTTCCAATATTTTTTATTTAATCCATTGTGACTTTGTGGGGACCCTATAGAACTCATTCCTCGTGTGGGGCTTCATATTTCTTAACTATTATGGATGATTGTTCACGAGCAGTTTGGATATATTTGTTAAAAGAAAAGGCTGAGGTATCAACCACATTGAAAAAAATTTTCACTTTGCTTGAACGCAATATAACAAGTATGTTAAAATGGTGCGATCTGATAATGGAACGGAATTCATGTGTTTAAAACAATACTTCCTACAACAAGCCATTGTTCACCAATCATCATGTGTTAATACACTGCAACAAAATGGACGAGTGGAGTGCAAACATCGACATATTCTCAATGTTGCTATATCATTACGTTTTCAAGATAATCTTCCTATTCAGTTTTGGGGAGAATGTGTCTTAACTGCTGGCTATTTAATTAATCGTACGCCATCCTCAATACTGAAGGGCAAGACTCCATATGAGGTTTTTCATGGAACAATTCCAAGTTATGAGCACTTGCAGGTTTTTGGCTCTTTGTGTTATGCTCAAAATTATAATAGACGAAGGGACAAATTTGCCAGCCGTAGCAAAAAATGTGTGTTTGTCAGGTATCCTTTTGGACAAAAAGGATGAAAACTATTTGACTTGGAAAAAGAAGTTTTCTTTGTCTCTCATGACGTCCATTTTTTGAAGATATGTTCCCTTTTAAAGCGGATCAGGCTTTAGAACCAAGGATTGAAGATATTGGATCTCCTGTGACGGAAACAATTGTTGAAGAAGACACACA
Source organism: Arachis ipaensis (assembly GCF_000816755.2). Lineage (NCBI taxonomy): Eukaryota > Viridiplantae > Streptophyta > Magnoliopsida > Fabales > Fabaceae > Arachis > Arachis ipaensis. The sequence goes on along the minus strand of NC_029789.2, from coordinate 137,871,104 downwards.
CAATGGGACAAGTTCAGCACCCACACTTGGGCCTAGTACTTTACACTTAAATGACTGTGCTGACGATGCATCGGAACCAAGTGCATCAGAAAAAATACCTACTTCTGATTTACCACTAGTCACTTTGGACGTTCCACTTGGTGGGGGTCACCACATGAAGACACCCTTAGTCAGGTTGCACGATTTTGTCTCTGCTGCCACAATACCAATAAGTCCTACCGACCAACCTCCTTCTCCATCAAAATCCTCAGGTGTGTCCTATCTTATATAAAATTTTGTGAATTATAATTCTTTTTTCTAAATAACACCACAGTTTTCTTGCCTCTCTCCAGATAGAACAGGAGCCTCTATTTTTCTCTCAAGCAGTTAGAGATGAGCGTTGACGCAAAGCGATGTCCCAAGAAATTCGTGCGCTTCAACTCAATGACACTTGGAAGCTCACAACCCTTCCCCCAGGAAAAAAAGCACATGGCTGTAAGTGTGTTTACAAAATTAAATACAATTCTGATAGGACAATAGAGAGGTTCAAAGCAAGACTGATAATTTTGAAAAATAATAAAGTGAAAGGCTTGGATTACAATGAAACGTTTTTCCCAATGGTAAAGATGGTAACAATTTGCACAACACTCGCAGTGGCAGCAGCCCAAGATTGAGAACTTTACCAGATGGATGTCCATAATGCATTTCTTCATGGAAAATTTGATGAGGATGTTTACATGAAGCTTCCCCCTGGTTTTCACGTGCCTCAACAAGGACTGGTCTGTAAACTTCAGAAGTCTCTCTATGGACTGCAGTAGGCCCCACGTTGCTGGTTTGCAAAATTTTCGTCTGCCCTCCTTCGATATGGTTTTAAGCAATCCCAAAGGATCATTCCTTGTTTAGCCTTCGCCATAATAGCGTGCAATTGGTAGCTTCAGTATATGTTGATGACCTTGTAATTGTAGAAAATAATGGTGCTGCAATTCAACATTTTAAAGAGTATTTACACACATATTTTTACATGAAAGATTTAGGCCGACTGAAATACTTCTTGGGAGTTGAGGTTGTCAGATCTCCGACTAGAATCTTTTTGTGCCAAAGAAAATATGCTTTGGACATAATCACTGTTTGATTCAACCCGTGCATTTTCAGCAGCCACATCTGGGTGCAAGTTATCTCCTTCATTAACTTGCTCCGGATTATCATTTTCCACCTGTAGACCCTATTCACCCTCATAACCACCAACTGATTCCTATGATTTTTCTCTTTTTGGCCTCCAACATCACTATACCTACTTTAGGAAATTCTTCAGCATCGTCAACCTTATGCACCACAAACATCTCAACATGACTCCTCAGCTCCGCTATTCTACACATCTCAAGTGAATATTTGTCACCCGCAAATAACTTCAGATCATTCTCTAACCATTCAATACTTGGATCCTTATACCACAAAGCTGAAATGTTTTCCTTCGTGTACCTAAACTGTCTCACCTCTACATATGCCTCAAATACGGACCAGCAATCACTCTCAATATTTTCGACCAATGTCTTTTATCCCCCTATACACTGCAATGTTCCATTGTCATATCCAAATCGACACACTCAGATTAAAGCTTCCCATCCCCTAAAACGAAAAAACAAAAAACTTTAAATCAAACCCCACCAGTTTTTGGAAACTAACGAAATCCATTACACATTATTAAGTTCAAGCTCCACAAAACCAAAACCAATGGTGAATATATACTTGATTCGAGATGAGAACAGCGAAACGACCTCCTTCCACACTCTTGCCAACGCAGTTCAAATGCAGTAACGCTACTCCTCAGGTGATGATGAACCTCTGTTAGGGCATTATTGAAGGTGAAAGATCAGTTTTTAAGTGTGTAATGTAAATGAGACACTGAAGCCTTTTCACGGGAATGAAAACAAAGCGTTAAAAGCGTTAAGGGCTTCAGGGGCAAAGGTGTCCGAAAAAATTGTCTAATGGATGGGGAGGATGATTTTAAAGCGTTTTTGAGCGTTGAGGATGATTTTAATAACAAAAAAGGTAGGTGACGAATTTGATTTTCGCCCCAGACCTTAGGAACAAAAAAAATACTTAACCTACATGGATGGTTGTTTGATGGTCGATGATGAAGCTTTTAACGCGGGAGAGCTGGGATAATTGATGATGATGGGGTAGCAGACGGTTGGGAGAGAATGTATCTGAGTAAATTTTATTGGTAAATTAAGGTTGAGATGATTAATTTTTTAAAATAACTGTTTGGATTATTTTTTTAGTATTGGACTAAATTTAAAATCTATTGTACACATTATTCCTCGTTGTCTTCCTAACGAAATTCTTATCTTATTATATTATGTGCAGGGGTAGTGGGTACCTGATTACCCGTTTGAATCCGAACCGAACCAATTAAATTAGTTCTGAAACCAATGGGTAATCGGGTTCAATCCGAACCAAACCGATGACTTTTATTAGTAATTGGTTCGGGTATCGATTTTGGGGGTGCGGAACCCGAACCAATCTGCGAACCCGATCATATATTAATTAAAGAAAAAAATAAAAAATATATATGACTTTTTCATTAGACAATGATTATTCATTATTAATATGTTTGGATTTTAATGAGTTCAGTTTTTAATGCATTTGGTATTTAACATGTTTGAATTATTTCTATTGATGTTACATGTTTATTGTACTTGTTGAATTTTTAAGATAAAAATTTGATTTTTTTTATGAATTTCGAAGTCATCGGGTATCCAATTACCCGAACCGAACCAATCAATTCTTAATCGATTTTGTTTTGTTTAGGTACATGTACAAAAAAATACAAATTCGAACCAAACCAAACTAATTACATTTTGATCGATTCGATTCTAATTTTACCATAAATCCAAATCAAATCGATCCGTGCTCACCCTACGCTACACCATAATATTTGCGTTGACTCACTAGTCACTAGACGAAGTTACCACTTTTACCAACAACTTCGTTGGGATCCCTTTATTTTAGCGCCAACTTCTTTTTATTTTTCACTTTTTTTTTTTTTGGTGACT
>NC_029789.2:137861329-137867226 GCF_000816755.2 Arachis ipaensis | reverse complement strand
AGACGAAGTTACCACTTTTACCAACAACTTCGTCAGGATCCCTTTATTTTAGCGCCAACATCTTTTTATTTTTCACTTTAAACGGAGGAAAAAACATAGGAATCTTTTTCAACAAAATAATAATAATTCTCCCTCTTCCTCCACAATACAATAACACAATGAAAAATTACAAAAGGAATCCCTCGTTTTCAACCCAAGATACTAACGCCAATCAAAATCTGCCACGTAACCCAAACAAGACTGCATCGCAGAAACGCCACGTGTCATGTCTAGCTACCTCCGGTGGTGGCAGCCGCACCCGATAAACCCTCACGTGAGGGAAATACCCCGCTCGTGCTTCGGCCCTGCAAAACTATTTTTAATCACTCCTAAATCCAACGGCCGAGATCAAAAGTTGGACAACCCTTCTATGAATTAAGACCGTTCCTTTCATTTCCGCATCTTGAACCGTGCGATGGAACAAACGCGAAGATCTAACCATTGAAAATTTACAAACAAAAATTGAATTTTCAAAAGCTTCGGAGAGAGAGGGAGTGTGTGTTCTTCTCTTCTCTCAGCTCCTCCTCCTCCTCCTTCTTCTTCTTCCTCGAAGCCCTTCCCTCTGAAAATCGCAATTTTTTTTCCTCTTCCATTTCTCTCTTTCAAGGCTTTGTTTTTCTCTCTCAAGAACTTTCTGGTGCGGCGTGTTTGGATCGAGGTTCCGTCGAATTGTTTGCAGTTTATCGGGGGACTTCTGTTTGGAGCTGCGGAATCTCTGGTGTGAGAGTTTTTTAGTTTAGGGTTTTTTTGTTCTTTCAGTTTCTGAGGTAATAATCGGAATCGGTGGGTGAAGTTTTCATCTTTTGGCGTTTTTAGATTTTCGGGTAAGAGGAAAGGGAGGAATTTGGGACTTGGGGTGTGAGAAAAATTTGATTTTCTTCCTTACATCTTTTTGCTTTTCTTGGGTTCTGAGTGTGATGGGGGAAGGTGAAGGAGGAGGGGTTGATGGCGGTTCAAAGACTGCAACGTCATCGGTGGATGCTGCTGTAACGACGCCGGTGGAGGCTCCTACGGGGAAGAAACTCGCCCGACAGCTCGATTTTACGGCCTTGCCGGAGAAAAAATCGCAACAACAATTGCAACAACGATTGCATTCTCAGGTTCAGGTGCAGCAGCAGAAGCAGATTGTGGCTCCGGTGATAGCGGCGCAGCCGCAGATTATGGCACAGCCGTCGGTGGTTGTAAAGCCGGTTCCTTCGCCGCAGGCACCTGCAGTGAAAGTGGGGTGAGTTCTTGTTATTACTGTGATTAAAGCTGTTTGAGCTAATTCAGTGCTGTTTCTGATGTCTGAAGGTTTTTTACTGTAGAACTTGGATTGTGTGTTTTCTTACAAGGTTTGAATTTGTGTTAAGAAAGTGGTATTTTTTAATTATAGGATTGGATGTTGGGTTTCACTCTCTTTGTATTTTTGAGTTGCATTTGTTTTAACTGAGCTAACTAATTTGTGTGGCTGTATCAGGGTGGGATCGTGGCTTTGTGAGGAAGATTTTGATTTTTCTGTTTGGGGTACCAATGCATGTGCAATGTTTTGGTTTGCACTTTGCAATTTCCTCATGCACATCTCTTAGCTTTGATGTGTTTCTTTCTTAGTTCCACTCTGCTTAACGAGTTGTTTATTGACTTATATTGGTCTGTTTCTGTGTGAAACGAAATGGTGGTGGTAGTTGAATATTACTTTAAGTAGCTTGTTAGTAACTTCAAAATTATAATTTTCTTGCGACGGTGATTTCCGAATTATGAAGTGTATGCTTGTTTAAGATACTTCTCATTCTCAATGCAAACAGCTGCAGAGCTGAGGGAAAAGTAGCTCGCTTTTGATAAAAGTGCCAAAGTGCATTGAATTCATGTTTTTATGTCTGCATTACGAACCAAGCAAGCTTGAAGTTGTATATAGTAATTTTTATTTTTGTTTAGCCTTTTAATAGTGGGGTTACGATTATGAGATATCAGCGACATGATTTTATTAAACTTTCCGGTCTCGTGGCTGTGTTAGTACTTTTGAACACCGAAATCCCGGTCATTTAATGCGGTTTGTTTCCCTCTTGACTGGGAGCAACGGTTATGGTAACCGGGGATGGTGCATCCGTGCATGTTTTTCTTTACTTTAAGGTTTACCTGATGTCTTTTCAAGGCGAATATTTTATTAGAATTTTTTGACTATTTAATAATATACTTCTATTGCTAATATTTTCCCTAATTTTTACACCAAGTTTTCTATGTTTTTGTGTCTTACAGTAGTATTTCTCATACAATCTGATTGATCTTCATTCAGTGTAATTTCATAAGTTACTTGTTGAAAATTGAAGCATGTATTTCTCAATTATGGTAAAATGGTAGGTCGTTTGGTATTATGGTTTCTGATTGAACTGATGTATATGTGAATAATAAATACAAAGATATGCACTTTGACTACATTGCATGCAAATGGCCTTAGGAAAAGCTCAAGCTACATGTTTTGGTCTCGTATTAATTTATCTTTTCTTTTCTTTTCTTTTCAGGAAACCAGAATCTCCAAAATCAAGATCAAGACCTAACTTTGATATAAAGGAAGCTACTCCAAAGAAGCAAAAGCAGTGCAATTGTAAACACTCTAAATGTTTAAAGCTGTAAGCAAAACTCTCCCTCCCTCTCTCTCTCTCTCTCTCTCCCCCTCTCTCTCTCTGTGGATGGTCCTATGAAAGCTTTTTCTGTAGACGTATGCATGTTTGGATACTTGTTTTTTTCACTTTTATGTTGCAACTACGAAATACAAAATTGTTCTTAAGAGCTCATATTAATTTTGTATATGTTGCTATTTTTAGCTCACTAATTGTCAGAAATTGGTTTTCTTTTTTCTTACATACTAATGCAAAAGAGATATTAATGACCGGGTTATCATTTTTCGTACTCTTTATTTTGTTTGATTTCATTCTTGTGCTCAGAGTTAATGCCCAGGCATTACTAATTTTATTCTAGAACTTTGATTTTTATTGTTACCTTCCATTCTTTTCTTGGATTTTCATCAGTTTCCTTGATTGATAGATGAGCATAACAATTAAATGCATAATTCTGGATAATATTATGTGTATTTCCTTGTTCTATTTCCATGATTACTCCCCTGGCTATATCATATGTATTTATTATGCATGGGGTAGTTTTAATATGAAATTGCTGGTTCCATGGTCAAAGGCTCAATTTATCTGAATTTTGGTTGTCCAGCAATATACTTTCCTTTCCAGAATATCAAAATATCTATTGTTTAAGTCATATTTCCCTTTATTGGAGCTCATTGTACAATTGCACCATATTGGCTGCAATACAATGTTAAATGGAGCTAACTTTTTTCAATATTTTGAGCAGATATTGCGAATGTTTTGCATCGGGAATATATTGCGACGGTTGCAATTGTGTAAATTGTTTCAACAATGTTGAAAATGAGGCTGCTAGACGAGAAGCTGTTGAAGCTACTTTAGAGCGCAATCCAAATGCATTTAGGCCGAAAATTGCAAGCAGCCCCCATGGAACCCGTGATAGCAGGGTATGTAGGTCTAATTTTTTTGTCAAGTATTGTGTAATCTGATGTTTTTTGTGGTAGATATAGTGGTTTTATTAATTAAAATGTTTTTTGGTTGGACGCATATTGCAACTTTATGCTGATGCATGACATTGTCGTTTATATCTCTGTTGCTGACGCAAGATATTGTCATTGTTATCTTTATGTTTTTCATTCTTTTTGGCTTTATGGCTGTATGTTTTCTATATTCTGATTGGAGATCACTTTTCATCATGTGACGCTCTTTTCCGAGACAAAATCTAAGCTATTGCGTCATCCATAATCTTGGAGTCAAACCATTTTCTTAATACAGAATTAGACAAGCGTGTTTAAATATTTTTACCGTCTCCGTTGGTTGCCTTCTTCCCCTTCTCTTTCATTGTGTTGACTTAATTTTCTCCAAAACTTAACTTTAATTGGTTATTCCTTTTCTAGGCACGGTTAAATAATTTACTTATTTTTTACATCCTTAATTATTTAGAAACTCTTAAAGTCAATATAGAATGCTAAATTGAATCATAGCGACTCTTTTTCAATCGATGCCGATACAATAATGTGTCTTTGCAAGAAGATTGACTTTTCATGGTATATGTAACGACAGGAGTTTCTTCGTAGTAAATTACTTGCAAGTTTCTTTTTTATGTTCTATATAAATGACGAATAAAGGTGTTTTAAACTCTGTATATTCCTTGTACAAGAAAAATATGTTGGATAAATTTTTATTGTATACTTAAAAATCCTTGGTTTCTCTATTGTTGAGTGTTTAAATTTGAAAACAAATGTAGGAGGAAGCTGGTGAAGTTTTAATATTAGGAAAGCATAACAAGGGTTGCCACTGTAAGAAATCAGGGTGTCTCAAGAAGTACTGTGAGTGTTTCCAAGCCAACATCCTTTGTTCTGAAAATTGTAAATGCATGGACTGCAAGAATTTTGAGGGAAGCGAAGAGAGACAGGCCTTGTTTCATGGAGATCAAAATAACATGACATATATTCAGCAGGCAGCAAATGCTGCAATAACTGGAGCAATTGGTACATCTGGTTATTCATCACCTCCGGTATCCAAGAAAAGAAAAGGCCAGGAAATCTTCGTTGGGCAAACAGCCAAGGAACCATCTGTTAGCAAGTTGGGACAACAGGTAAAACTTGCTCATAACCTAACACGTGCACATACTGAAGCTGAGTTTACATTATTTAATGTTTTCATTTGGCACAGCTGTTTTTTGTCGCACAATTGTTTTCCCAATGCTAGTTAAATTAGTATATTCATAACCAAGTTCGATTTAGTTTATTGTGTGAAATTTCTAATTTAGAATTCGAATGAGAAGAATCAAACTAAGTGAGGTTGAAACTTTTGGTTCAATACCCTGATAACTTGACAACTCCTCCAAAAGCTCAACCATATACAAGTTATTCGCATTGCCTAGCCGCTGTTTATAGTGAATTTACTCATTGGTATCTGTTTTATTGCTGGACTTATATACACTATCATCATGGAATGCTTTTTTATTGTTCACCAGGTAAACCATGTCCGAAGTCCAGCTCCATCCCCATCCTTGCCCTCCCTTCCGGGCACTCGTGTTGGAACTGCAACACTTGGTCCTTCAAAATTTTCATACAGGTAAACTTGGTCATATATATGAAATGAAGATAAATTTATCACATTTTAGTTACTGACATTATTATTCTTGAAGGTCTCTTTTAGCAGACATCATACAACCACAGCACTTGAAAGAGCTTTGCTCAGTTTTGGTGCTGCTATCTGGACAAGCTGCAAAGACACTTACAGGTATTTGACTATCTAAATCACTAATCACCAATTATATGCTATTGGTATGTCATGTGAAGGTCTTCTATTTTATTCTTCCATGTATGAATTTAGCGGTATTAAGTAGTCATCATAGTTTTTTTTATTGTGGATGGCGGCTCCTGGTGGTGAGTTAAAAATCCACCATAAAACTATGGCGGATGGCGTTGCGGGAAATGACGGACTACCGAAAAAATACATATATATGCACAAAAAATGCAGAAAAACTGCAAATGTAATAAATTATAAAATCTAATCAATTTAAGCAATTTTCTCCTCGTAAGGCATCCAATTAATTCTGCAAATGCAGTAGCAAATTCAACAAAATAAACATAACATTAAGTCATAACACACCATAAAACATAAGACAGAGAACTTAAAAACTAAAAATTCACAAGAAAAACCAAAGCCATTGCCTTATCGTGTTCTTAAACTAACAAATGACAAAATAAACTATCTAAATTCTAGTTCTCATCAAATGTATCCAAGTCAAGTATTATTAACACAACTAAACCTACTTCA
>NC_029789.2:137857944-137861304 GCF_000816755.2 Arachis ipaensis | reverse complement strand
TAAATGTATCCAAGTTACAATATTTAATATTTGGAGAGAAAAGGAAAAAAGGGGAAACTGGGGAAAGAAAAGAAGGGTAGGAACACTAAGTTACGAACCAGAGAGAGGGAACCCGTGGCTTGCAGCGGTGGCGAGAAGCGACAGCAACGAGTGGCGGCGAGTAGCGAGTCAATAACGGCTTCCAGCGGCAGCGAGCAGCGGCTTGGCCAGAACGCAGAGAGAACGGCAGAGAGGGAAGACGGAGAAGGAGGAACTGGAGCCAGAAGGTGCTGCCTCTTCTGGCTAGGTGCAGCCCAGAGCAGTGAGGGAGAGATAGAAGAGTTTTTGGACCGTCAGAGAGGAAGAGGCAGTTTCTGAAGAAAGGAGGCTGAGGAAGGTGAGTTGTAGCATTTAGGGTATCCTAAATTACCAAAATATCCCTCTAATTTTGTTGAAATTCCAAAAAGAAAAACCCCGCAATTTCCGCCATTTCGTCCTCCACGAAAAACTCACTGCGTTATCATGTATGGCAGCAAGGAAGAAATCTACCATGCCATAGCGTCATGGCGCCGCCATAACCACTTTTTCAAAACACTGGTAGTCATTTAGAAAGCCTTTTTATCGGTTCCCCTCATTTTCCTAATGAGTAGTTCCATTTAATGAGTGCACAATATGAATAGGCTTAATGTTTGTGTTTTTCTTTCTGAGGATCTTCCAAATTTATCTATATATCAATCTAAACCAACTAAACCTTTAAGGTTAAGATTATTTTTTAGCCCGTCACCCCCTACCCGTCCCCAATGGCATTGGCAATAGCAACATACTTATCAAAGAAAGTTTATTTCTTGCTGTTTAAATGATTATTTCAACAAAAAAATTCCAATACCGTGATAATAATATAAATAACGGTTCCCTGACCAGATTTCTTACTATCTGTTGGTGTTTATGTATTTGGCTAATCCTTGATTCCCTTTAGTTACTAGATTAGTCTATATTTGTGCATTATGCACATGTATAACTGTTGAATTTGGGGGGCAAAATAAATTCCTTTGGTCAACCCAAATATTGCAGGTCCCTAATATGCTCTTGAGAATGTTATGTAGTCATATACACAAGCTTCTATTTTATGTTTTCTTAATGTTTTTTAGCTACATGCCAAGTGAAATCACCCTTTTAAATATATGCTGATAAACTTTCTCTTGCCAATCTTAATTATCAATAACGTTCAGACCAGAAAAATTTAATGGAAAAGCATACAGAAGATCAGACAGAAACTTCACTTGCTTCTTCAAATCAGTCACAATTACCAAATCAAAAGGAAGGTGATGTTGAGAAAGCTATGGCTGATGATTGTTCGAGCGCAAACCAAGCAGATAAAATCAGCCCGGACAATTCAAGTTCAGATGGTGCTGACATCCCGAAAGGGAGGCCAATGTCTCCTGGGACTTTAGCTTTGATGTGTGACGAGCAAGATACGTTCATGACAGCTGCCTCTCCAGTTGGCACAATGGCTCATGGCTGCAACACATCCTCGGAATTTCCTTACGGACAAGGAATGACAGAGGTCTACGCCGAGCAAGAAAGGATTGTCTTAACAAAGTTTAGAGATTTCCTCAACAGAGTTATCACCATGGGAGAAATAAATGGCAAGTTACTATTTTGTCCTCATTTTCAGTTATAACTTACTTTCTAAAACATTCATATGATCCTTTCATATCATTTGAAGTATCTTCAATTAGTGTATTTTGCCTTTGTTACTATGCCCATCAAGAGTTCTGCATAAACATCAAAATGTAGTATGCTATTAGAAAAGCATGAATTTTGCATGACCTAAACTCTCTTTTTCCAATTTCAGAAACAAAGTGTTCGTCGTTAGCTAGAAGTGAATTGGAGAGCCAGAAGGATCCAATCAATAACGGCACTGGAAATATGACTACCGAGAGTTTGCATCAGCAGGGTGCCACTAGCAATGGTGTTGCCAAATCGATTGTTCCACCTACGGCCGCAGCAGCTTCGGCTTCACCAGTCCCCGGTCATAATAATGTTCCTGAAAATGGAGAAAATAAGATGAAGACTGAAAAATAGCTATGAAAGTGATCTATCTATCTAACCAAGGATGTGCAAATATACCATTGAAAAGAAAATTGAGAAGATTTTCTTACACTGTATGCTAGGGTTAGAACTTTCTGTAGTTCTATGTAATGTAAAAACATTGCTTTGAAGTGGCTTGTTAAAGGGTACAAGCCTCAACATTAGTCCACCCAAGTAGGATCAATTTTCTTCTAATTTGGTCATTATTCATACATAATTTAAATTAATTTTTCAGCTTCAACATTGCTTGATTGCGAAGCTTGTAAATTGCAGAGTTGTAACTTCATAAAAATGTCATTTAGATTTTTCATTCAATGAATTTTATAGCTTGTAATTTAGAATATATTCATTTTCTTTTTCCATTATATTTTTGCAATTTTATATACAACAATAAACATATAGATAGATAATGATATGATGATGCCATACAGCTTGCCCTATTTTTGTCTCTGAAATTTTTAAAGGCATATTTGTCATTTTCATCTTTTAATAATAGTTCTGTCAATGCAGTATTTCTAATAATTTATGTTTTTATATCATTAAAAAAAAAATTGGTATTATATCTTTAAATTAGTGCATCCTCAAAAGTCAAAAGGATAGAAATATGCAGCATAACTCCATATTCTTTTATTGCCAATAATCCTTCAAGTTTATCCTCTCTCCCTCTGTTCATCCATACCATATTACGTGATCAACATGCACATATATTTTGTGGAGTTTTCTTGTTCGCAGTGTTGAATTTAGATACGACATTTATTTGATATTTATCTGATACATATATTTTTTTGTGTTAGAATTACGTTTTAATAACAAAATAGAAAGATATTTCGGCATGTTAGAACATATATCAAAATAAGATTATATGTGGACATGTTCAGTTTTATTATTAATTTATATTTTTAAAATAAATTATGATCTGTTTAAAAAATTCTGTGAATTTTATATATAAGGACTATGGTATATGTATCTTCATATCTAATTAAAAAAATTAAAATTAATATATTTTTTAATATTTTATGCAATAAATGCTAATTATTTCTTTTATTTCGGTACACGGTACACCCTTCGTACATTATATTTCAACACTTAATTGTTTACTACTTTACTTTTCAATATTCTTTGTCGATAGCTACTGGCAAAACATTTAAAAAAAAATATTTTCGTTTTTAAAAGTTAGTTTAAGAAGAATAAATTACCAAAACGGTATTTAATTTATATTGCTAACAAAAATAACTCTAAAAAAAATATAAACTATACATAAATTTTAAAAGATTTAAAAATTCGACAAAA
>NC_029789.2:137840273-137857919 GCF_000816755.2 Arachis ipaensis | reverse complement strand
ATGTAAATAAGCTTAAAAGCAATCTTTTGAAACTTATTCATTTTAAGTTACTGAGAAAAATAAAAACTTCTTTTTTTAACTAGTGAATTTTTTTTCTGAACCGTATTTCAAACCATTTACTAAATGAAAAAGTTATTTTCCATTTATTAAAAAAATTAAATACTATTTTAACTTATCCATTTAAAATTTCAAATACTATTCTAGAAATTTATCTGTTTAAGAAATTTGAGAGATACCAAAGAATAAGATACAGAAGTACTTTAAATCTTGATTCATGTGCAGTTGTTTAAACCCAACCCCACCTCCAAAATAAACTTTTTGATATACACAATTTAACTTCCTCACATTATCAAACTGCGAAAAGAACTTTAACTTTTTTTTTTTGCCATAACTACTGTTTTATTAAAGGTTAAATATACTAATAAAACGTATCACACGAGATTATTTTTTTTAATATCGTTAAGGAACTGTTCTATATTTCAAAAGTTTAAAGAATAAACAACACAAAAGTGAAATTTCAGAGCCGTGAAAAACAATTTACATAATATAAATTACCATGACACCAATACAATGTTGTCCATAAAGTAGGTAACATTATATTCTTGATCACTACATTGAATTGAATTCACACACGCCTTGTTCATAAAGAAGCTCATGACCCCAAAAAATCTTTACCTTATGTTTTAGGGTATAATTAAGAATATGTTCTTGGAAAACCAAGATCGATTGATTTATTTATTTATCATCATTCAACTTACAAGGAAGCAAAATATTATAAGCTAAATTTACTTTGCTATTACATATCCAAGGGCCTTTGAGAAAATTACATTTTCATAGACGTGCCTTTGATCTTGGAGTAGCAGAAGCAGGTGCACTCTGTAAGCAATGTAGAAACACAAACACTCAATCTTGTTCTTCACAATGAGTCACGCTTGCAATTTTAGTACTTAGTATATAAATTACTCAAACTTGTTTCAAATTATACTCAGAAATGAAATGTTTTAAATTTATTTGCTTATATCATTTCAAAAATAAAAAATGTTTGGGAGACAATAGAAAACCAACCCATAGCAATCCAAAGTTATTTTATTTTGCGTTCCTTAATTACTGCTGAAATAATTGGTTAATATTAGATATAATAAGTGTGTAATTATAGATGTTACATGCATGAAATTATGAATATTAAATTAAATAAAGTAACTATTGATTATTGTCTCTCTATCATTGCTGTATCATTTAGAAGCGAAAATTAAAGTAAACATATTAAGTTTACTATAAGGAAAATACTTATTTGCATCAGTTACAGTTTCAAAAATTTCTTGGTTTTTCAACTTTAGGTATCCAAATATCCTAAGGTAACTATGTCAATTTAACATATTTTTTTGTCTCATGTACAAAGGAAATTGACAATACTAAGTTCCATGAAATTCAAATAGATAATAACAGATATAGAGTCTTACCAAAGGAATGCCCTGAATTGCCCTTTCCTCCAGATACCTTGATGGCTTATAGAAGTTACCATATAATTCTGACCATTTCTTTAGGCTGTTATATACATGCTTCGCCCCAACCAAGTCCGCCCAGAAAACAACGCCACCCCTGTCGCGAAAGTGATGGAAATGAGATACAAAATTAAAAGAATGTTACTGATACATCATCAAAGCTGATCATAAAACATGCTGGACTAGATAAGTACAAAAGGGGCAGTAACATAAATGATGGTTATTTAAGAGTTCAAATAATTTATAAATTATTACATGGAAGCAAATGGTTTTGCAATGCTTCTTTTATAAATTCCTTTTCTTAGCTTTAGTCCCTTCAATATTTTAGAAGAGGAAAGAAAAAGGAAAGGGTAAACCCACCTGTAATTTGGGAAGCTCATCCCAAGAACACAAGCAATGTCAAGGTCTGATGCTCGAATAACTATTCCTTCATCTAATACACGGCATGCCTCGTTCACTATTGGAAAGAGGATCATCTCTACAATCTCTTGGTCAGTAATAGATATAGGCTGCAAAAGGAATAAATGCTATCAGCTTCACTACACAAGCTAATGCCGACGAGCAAATTCAAGAAGATATAGATTCAATCTAGTGAGAGAGGAAGCTTATGATCAAACAATCACTTGCAATACAAAATTTTCAAAAGAAAAGCACCTTTCCACCAGGCATAATATTGGCAAGTCTTCTCGACTCTTCAACAATTGGTAGTATTGAAAGATCGGGTTTTGGCTTGCTACCCTTTTCATAAATGTAGTATCCTTTCCCATTGTTTTTGCCTGAAAGGACACAAGTGATCAAGGAAAGAATGTGTTATGTAAACAAATGAAAATTGAAGTATGTCCTCAGCACAAAGAAAGCTTAATTTAACTGAAAAATAAGTATTACCATTTCTCCCACTTTTGATCATAAGATCAAGCAGTGGAGATTTATATGTGCGACCACGAAATGAACCGTCAAATTCTTTGGAAACGGCTACAGCTACTCCATAGCCAGCCAAGTCCTGAAGCCTGCGGGCGAAGGAAAGATTAACTCCGTCAAACAGACCACAGAATTTACACGGTGGCACACATACTAACAAAACAAAACCATGTAAATTTTATCTATGCCACTCTTTTAGATTACTTGAGAATTCAAAAGGTGTTCCAAAAATACTAGTTTCTATAGCATGTTTTTTAACTGGCAAACTAATCTTTTTCTGTGTTGGAAGTACGACAGTTTAGGTTACAGAGTCGATAAATATCTAACACTTCGGTGAACATATATAATGGAAATAAATAAACCCAAGAAAAGAGTATTACTGGAAAGGACCCATGGGAAGGCCGAAACTGCTTATCAATCTATCGATCCTGAAGATATCCACACCCAGATTGACCAATAAATGGGCACCTTGTGAATATGGGAAAAATGTTCTGTTCACTGCAAAGCCAGTGCAGTTGCCCACGACAACCGGAGACTTATTTATGATTTTACCAACAGTAATAAGATCAAGAATAACTTGAGCTGAAGTTTTCTTGGTCCGTACAATCTCCAACAGAGGCATAATATGAGCAGGACTGTACATCAAGAAATGGAATCAGAAAGCAAATACCATATACACATGTGCTCAAAGTCCAAACAATTTTTAATAACATGAATGCCATTTCAATATCTAAGCCTGATTACACTAACCGGCAATTCATTAAAGCAGAAATATGGCAATAGAGATAATTAAATATGCAAAAATAACTATAAAACCGATGAACATGCATTCCAGTGGAAATAACATATTCGGAAATAACAGTCATAAACTCAACTGGAATTGTTCTCAGAATTCAGAAACCAATTTATACTATGGCTCAATTAAATTCTCTTTAAATGAAATAACAGCTTAAGATTTAGCATCCTGGCAAGTCAAATTTCTTTGAACTATATGAGTGAATAAGTAATCTCTGTTCATTCACATCAATTCCATAAATGAGTAGTGATTAAGAGTCCTAATTCATCTCCCTAATTTTCCTCCTAATACTTAAATAAGTAAAAATTCAAATATATGTTATTTTTTGAAAACATCAAAAAGATACAAAAATTCAAACTAACTTTATTTAGAAATTAGGTGGATGAGTTAGGACTCGTAATCATTTTTAAATGAGGTTATTATTACCTGAAAAAATGAGCCCCCACAATGCGATCTTCAGATCTAGTCTTAGCACCAATGACGTTAAGATCAATAGTCGAAGTGTTTGTTGCCAAGATGCAATGAGGAGGGCATATCTTCTCAAGATCACTAAATATAGTTTGTTTAAGATTAACATTTTCAATTACAGCCTGCAGGGAGGAAAAATTAACACTAATTACATCCAGCAATATCAAATAACACATCATAAATACCTGAAAGAAGTTAGAACTGTTAGATTAATTGCCTATAATGAAAACATTTCACCAACTTCCATCGAGAATCAAACATTCAAAAATACTGAAGAAAGTTAACTACTTTCCAAGTAAAGTGAAAAAAACTTTAGGGCAGGCAACCAACCTCAATGACCATGTCCACATCTTTAAATTCTGAGTAATCAAGAACACCTTTAAGCAGCAACAATGCTCCATCGGCCTTATTTTTTGCCAACTTTCCCCTTGTTACTAAGCCTCGAACATTACCTGCCATACAAAATAAAACAAAATTACATTAAAAAGTCGTTATAAAATAAATTTCTTGCATTGTAAGTTTCGACGGTAACAATTTGAACTAAGCTAAGTAAGGTCTTCATCTCCTCAAAGGCTCCAAGAACTAGATATATGATGAATGAATAATAATCACCTTCAACCGTTTTTATCCCCTTCTCAAGATATTGAGAATTGACTTCCTTGAGTATAACATGAATGTTGCTTAGAATGAGAGCGGTAGCAATTCCAGAACCCATTAAACCTCCCCCAATAACGGCAACCTTTTTCAAATTTCTCGGCTTAAGCCCAATATCAGATACACCAGGCACCTGCATCAAAACAGTTCTTGTCAGCAAACAGTTTTCTGTATTTCAGCAAGAGAAATCCACATTAAAAACAACCACTTCAAATGTTTGTTACCCGTTACTAATGGAATTTGTCATCAAATACAGTGACAACCACTCAAACATACAGTGGAACCATAGAAATGATATTTTTTTTCATGCACACTCAATGAAAACAAAAGAAAAGGCTCCTCCACAGCACAAAATTATGGGCCAGAATTAGCTAGACCACTTTTAATCTTCCCAAACACATTAAATTAGAAGACAAAAAAAACGTTAAAATAAAATAGTTGATAATTGTAGGACAATAGAAAAATGAACTAAGATTATCTTCCAAACAAAAAATTAGCATAGCTTCAACTTCCACACATTCACACGTGGTACAGCCCTCAGCCACTCATGCTATGTTTTGCTCAAAAGCAAAATGCTATCTAAGTTCTAATCTATGTTGACCAAAATATATTTCCAAACACAAGCAGCAAGAGTTGAATACTTGAACAGGAAACAAAGGACTAAAATTCAACTATGCTACTCATCGATCCTCGTACCTTTGATATTGCACGCTGAGCAAAGAAGACATGAATTAATCCTTTTGCGGTGTCTGATAGGACTAGTTGCTTGAATACTTCTGCTTCCTGCAATGAATGTTCTATGAATTAGCTTATATGTGAACTGAGTAACCTTAATCACAATTTCACACAATCGATAGCAAGATACTTGTGAATGCTAACCATGATGAACCTAACAGAGAAGAAGATAGATCTACGTTGAACTCAAAAGCAATACTACATGAAACTCAGTGAATAATAATACATGCTGGACTTAACAATGAAAATGCATCTATTTCCGTCTGAACAACAAAAATCACAGAAGGATAAGTACCCTTAGAACTCCACTATAGCCTCCATGGACAATTCCATGCTCAATCACATCTAAGCATGCTTGCTGCTGAGGCAAATGCGGTGCAGTCTTCTTGACATGTTGTCTGGCAGTTTTCAACACCTCACGTGCTTCAGACAAGGAACCAATTTTATCGGTCCTATGAAGTGTTCGAATCCAAGGCTTACGCCTCTCTCCAATCTCAAGTGCCCACTGTCGGGAAACCCTGAGTAACTCCTCAGGAGACACAATTTCATCGATAAGTCCTAGTTTCTTCCCTTCTTCTGACTTTATTGGCTTCGATTTCTGTAAGAAAGAAATATTGAATACAACTTATACACAAACATTTTGAAATGAATATAAGAAATAACAGATACATGACAAGTTCAGGCAAAAAAGGCAAGGTTTTCAATTTTCTGTAGCAGTTTATTCTATTAATTTTCTTTTCAAAAGACTTATAACTACGTCTCATCCATTGACAAGCAAATAATATGGAACCTCAAACAATTTAAAATGAATGGTCAACATCGTACCAGCATCATGTCAATAGCTTTAGGAAGCCCAACAAGCCTGGGAAGACGTTGTGTGCCTTACGAAATCAACAATGTCTTGTTAACATTTCAGTTAGCACAACTAAATGAAGGTAGGTTCAAGAATCCTAATTGAGACTACAGAACACACATAAATTCAAATGCTTGATTACCTCCAAATCCTGGAATGATTCCAAGTGTCAGCTCTGGCAGTCCCAGTTGACTTGCTGGAGCAGCAATGCGGGCGTGGCATCCCTACAACATATCAAGATGTCACACTTCACACAATAATTAAGACGCATCGACAATAATGCCTGTCTAAATGCAAACAGCATGCTTCTCATTCTCAAGTCCAAAGACTAACCAGCGCAAGCTCTAAGCCACCTCCAAGAGCGAGCCCTTGTACTGCCGCAACAACAGGCTTCTTCGAATCTACGGTGATCAAGAAAGCTAATTAATAATATTGCAATGATCACACTTACATAAAATAAAAATCGAAGCAGTTTCTACTTTCAGTTGGGCATAAAGATATGTTACAACCTTCAATTAAGTTGACCAACAGTTCCACAGAGACATCGGGGAGAATTGAAGCATCACCTATTAAGAAAAAAAAGCAGAAAACTCAGTGCCTTAGCTTTAATTTTTAATTTTGTATCTAAGTTCATCAGTATAATCATAACTCACCAGTTTGGTGAACCTTCTGCATAACACTGATGTCAAACCCACCAGAAAATCTTCCACCTTTGCCTGATCATAACATGAACAAAAAATCAAAACACTTTGCAAATGTCTTAGTTATTACAATCAAATGATCACACTGCTGCATGAAGCAAAGCAACTACCAAGAAAAAATCTCTAATAATAAATTTAAAAAAAAAAAAAAGAAGAATTACCAGTCAAAACTACAGCTTTGACATCATTCCTTTTAGCTACCTCCTGAAATCTCTCTTTCAATCCCATAATGACTGATTGAAACAGAACATGAACAGAAGAAAAAAACATCACACATCACATAAAATTCAAAATGAAATACATAAATAAGTAACAGTAACAATGATTATTGAAGTAGCTAGCATACTTGGAATAGCCAAGGCATTAACCGGAGGGTTGCACATGGTGATGATAGCAACCCCATCATTTCCAACCTCAAAATCAACCTTCACGGAAGAACCCATCTCTCACAGCAACAAAACAATCGCCAAGTTTCTTCCTTTCTTGAATAAAAATTATACAAAATCAGATCTTTTGGGAGTAGAAATAAACTGAGTACAGTGGGTTTCAGATAAAGAAGTCCAATTCCCACGACTATAGCGAGCCAATATATATTGTAATGGACTAATGGCCTTTATGGGAGTTGTGGAATGTGGACCTAAGCACCTAACATATATAATTAAGCTTTATTGAAAATTAATAATTATAACTATAACTAAAAATGAATAAAATATGTTTTGACTTTTAATGATAATAATAAAATAGTTGTTAGATTGTTTGATTAGAGTAGAAATAATACCTGTAAAGACACTATAAAATTCGAGTCGAATAAATTTAAGAGTTTTATGTGAGTGAAATGAATAATGTATTTGAAAGGTTTCTGTCTCTCTTTTATATAATGGATGGTAAATATCTTATTTTATCTTATCTGACTAAGAAAAAAAAATATTTAAATTCAAATATTAGACTAGAATATTAGAAATTATTAATCCGCTTAGATTGTGTGGGTGATCCAACTCCGAATGTCCAAGTTTGTCGACTATTTCGAAGAGGAACTGGGAGCCGGATCGAGAACATAAATAAATTTTAAGGATAATATATACCTAAGTTTTATTGAATTTTTATGAGTACTCTCTAGTAAAATTAAAGAATATATATTCTTCACCTTATGTTTTACTTTTTTTTTTAAGAAAATAATAAATTAAAAAAGATTTAGGAAGAACTTGCATTTATTGTGTTTTTAGTTTTTACTTTATTAGTTTACTATTTTTATTGGAAAGGAAAAGGAACCTCAACTTCGGAGAAAATAACTTGAATTTGTTAATGGAGACTTGGGGTATGAAAGTGAAACCTTGACAGCGTTGACTCACCAACCTTCCACGTTGTGTTTCACACTTCCACCACGCATCCGCGTGTGAGAACTGAGAATACATAAGTTAATCACATGGAGGCATGACCACAGTAAGACGCTGAAACGTGAAATATGATTGACTAGATCTTATTAGTCATTATACATGAGTCGTCGAGAGTTATGACTATTTCTCTAAACATGCATTTTGTTACCGTTGAATAGTCCCTAACTACACTTCTTAACCTATAGAAAGCCGCACTTAATTAAGGAAATTAGTTTTTCATATGTTTATATAATTTTATAAAATAATAAAAATTTTAAAATATTAGTTTTCAACTTTAAAAAATTACTATTGCGTTGAACGTCAAATAATCATCAAATTATAATAAGATAAATAAATTTTATTAATTAATCTCAATCAGATCAACTCCAATATTTATATTTATTCATCAAATCAAATCATTTTAAAATTAGTAAATTAAGTTAAATAAATATTTTATCACTTAAAATAAAATTAAAACTAAAATAGCTTTATAATAAAAAAGCGTTTTAAGGCTCTATTCGAATATAAAATAACAAAGAGATTACTTTAATAAAGATACTAAAAATATCTTTTTTTAAATGATATTTATATGTGTTAGGTTATTATTAGACATTTTTATTAAATCGGTTAATAATTTATTTTTTAATAAATCAGAACAAAATCGGTTTATTATATCAACAATAATAAACCCAATTGTCTGCATTATAATTATTAGATCCGATTTGATCCGATCGAATTATACAATCTACATCGAATATCTTTAAATTTTTTGATAAAATAACAAATATATCTCTGAGTTTTTGTTTTGTAGACATTTAAATTCCTAAAAATTTAAAAATATAATTGGATCCCTAAAAAAAATTAGGTTTATTATTATTATTATACAAAAATAGGTTTTATTCAAATTTGTTAAAAAAATTAAAAATAACCGATTCATTAATACGTCCAATAATACATTAATGCAGCATGTAAACGTCTTTATCGAAGCATTCCCAAATAACAAAAACGAGAGGCATCAGCAAAAAAGAAAAAAAAGATTCATAGTTTGTTCTACTATTCCCACAGGTCAATTTTCAAGCTCATGTCTTTTGTATCTTAATAATTGTTCTTTTTCCTTTCCATTCATCAAAATGGTTCAACCAATAAACAAATCGGTAGAAGGCAGAAGCCACCAACTTTTTTTAAGGGTTTTCTTCCGTTTTAGTGTTTTTTTTTTAATCTTTGTCTCATTGTTTGAGTAGTTGCCTGAAACATGTGAGCCAAATTCTCAATTGTGTTTGAATTTTCGTGATCCCTTATTCTTTAAGAATCAAAATTTGTTTTAATGTAAAATTTAAACATGAATTGCTTATGTTTGATTTGAATCCGTTATGCTTATGTATGCAAAATTTGAATTGCTTATGTATGGTTTATGCTTTTTAAATATGATCAATACAATTTAAAAAAAAAAAAAAAAAAAACAAAAAAGGCTTTTAATTATTAGTACGTAACTTTTTTAAAAAATAAAGTATTTGTTTAGGCGTTATTGAATCGATAATGTTAGAAATAAGAGAGTAATCTGAAATAGCGTATTATTTAAATTGAGGAAAAGTACAATATACAAAGGGTATATATAGCTATTAGTAGAATCAAAGTAAGAAAAGCATAAAATCCTACAATTAATATACATACGCTATATAAATATGAATGATATTAATTGATCTAATTTGATTCTAATTATTTTCTTAACATCCCCCATCAAATTCAAGTGGGAGCTAAAGATACCATCTTAAGTTTGGATAACAGAGTCCGGAAACGAGTCAGATGATGAGCCTTGCTGAAGATATCAGCAGTCTGATCTAGTATTCCAACAGCTATGAGACGAACAGCATCAATAAGGATACGTTGCCGAACAAATTGACAATCAATCTCAATATGTTTGGTGCGTTCATGAAACACATCATTATGGGCAATCTGAATAGCACTGCGGTTGACACAAAAAACATCAGTTGGGGATGACTGAGGAGCACTCAAGTCTTCGAGAAGCCAACAAATCGAGATAACTTCAGCAGTGATGTCAGCGAGAGCATAATATTCAGCTTCTGTGCTTGATCGAGCAGTAAATGTTTGCTTCTTAGCTCGCCAAGAAATGAGAGAGTCGCCAAGAAATAAACAATAACCAGTAGTGGAATGACGATCAGTGGGATCATCAGCCCAATCAGCATCTGAGTACGCCTGAAGGGATAAAGATGAATGGGCAGGAAAATAAAGGCCATAGAATAAGGTGCCTTTGATGTAGCGAAGAATGCGAAGAACTTCCGTATAGTGAGTAGTACGAGGAGCTGACAAGAACTGGCTAAGAACATGAACCGGATAGGCGATGTCTAGTCTAGGGATGTCAATGGAGCGGGGCGGGGCGGGGGATGCCTCCCTGCTCCCCGTCTCTGCCCCCAGAATTAATCTCCATCCCCGTCCCGATCCCCGCCATGGGGGATAATTGTCCCCATCCCCATTCCCCGCGTTCCCCATATTCCCCGCGGGGCCCCATTCCCCATCCCCTTATATTTAACATTCATATGAAAATTATAGTAAAAAATATCAAAAAAATAAAAAACAAACTACAAAATACTATTACAAACACACAAACATATCTTATCCAAGATTTAAAACATAGCAAATCATAGTCCATAAAATAAAATCTTAAAATACAACTTCCATTCTAAAAAAAAAAAAACAATAAAAATAAAGTCTTTAGCATCAAGTATTCTTTCATTGTCAGCATACAACTTCCAACAAACATCTCCATGTTTTCTGTTAAAATAACACAAACATAAATATGTTAACATACATCATAAACAAGAATTTTTCACATCAAATAAAAATTAACAAAATTATAATACATGCAAAATTAAATTAACAAAATCAGAATACATGCAGAATTAAATTAACAAAATCAGTACAAGCAAAAATAAATTAACAAAATCAGTACAAGCAAACTCAAATTAACAAGATCAGTAAACAAACTCAGTAATCAGTATTATTAACAAAATTTCAAACCAAGCAAAATAAGTATAGAAAACCAGAAATCGACTCAGAATCACAAAATCAGAGAATCAGAGAATTTGAACTAAGCAAAACAAGAAAATTTGAACCCAACAACCCAGAACCACATAATAAGAGTTTTCAACTCAAATTGAATCACAGAATCAACTCAAAACAAGTAAAATAAGTACATGCAAAAAATCAGAAATTAACAAAACTCTAAACAAATCTAGCAACTCAGAATCACAGAAATTATAATTAACAAAATCAAATCCTAACTATTTCATAATTATAAACCCTATATGTTTAATTTCTTCAGATACATAGAAGGAGAAAAAATCAAACCTGAAGTCAAGTTGATGGGAAGGAGAAAGAGGAATGGAAGAGGGGGCAACCGGTGGCTGTTGCAGCGTTAGCATCGACGCTCTCCAATAGACGACGAGCAGTGAAGAGATGGTGGAGCAGTGGGATGAGACGTGGCGAGTAGCGAAGAGATGGAAACAAATACGCAGACGCAGGAGTGGAGAGGGGAAGGACACCGTGCCTAAAGAGAGAGAACGACATGGTGAAGCTGTCAGGGTGACAACGCAGGAGTGGCCGGTGGCAAATGGCGACCGACGAGGGCGTATGGTGCTGTGAAAGTTTTGCAGTTTGAACAAAGTGGATAGTGGAGAGAGTTGGGGCTTGGGAATAGAGAGTAGATGGCGCAGCAACAAAGTGAGAAGGGAAGACATTGAATAATAGGGTTAGGGTTTTTTAATGGGTGAAATTACTAAAAAACCCCTATGTTAGAAATAAAGTAAGGGTACTTAAGTAAGTTCAAAAATTCGGAGAATTATCAGGGATGGGGCGGGGATCCCTGCTCGGGTCCCCGCGCCAGTCTCGAGAGAATTTTGCTCCTCATCCCCATCCCCACAGAAAAAATTTTCCACCATCGGGGCCCTATTCGGGGAGGTCCCCGCAGGATCCCCACCTCCTGGAAATTTTTGACACCCCTAGTCTGGTTGGGTGACAGTTAAGTAGACGAGTCCTCCAACTAGCTGTCGATAAATAGTAGGGTTATCCAAAACAGTGCCATCCATAGGAGTAAATCGAACATTAGGCTTAAGAGGAGTAGACTCAGTGCGACTATCTGTAATTCCGGCTTGAGCAAGAAGATCTGAAGCATATTTAGCTTGAGAGAGATAGATGCTATCATCGGTGGATATGACTTCTAGACCGAGAAAATAGCTGAGACAACCAAGATCTTTCATCTCAAAAGTACGCTGAAGGACGCCTTGAGATGAGAGATACCATCAACATCATATCTAGTAATGATCTTGTCATCAACATACAGAAGTAGAAGAACAACTCCACGTTTGCTTTTATGAATGAAGAGAGTATTCTCATAAGGACTACAAGTGAAACTAAGATTACACTAAAAAAAAATTAATGAAACCAAGTATTCTCTTAACAGATAAAATCTTTTGTTTTAATGAAAAAATATCCTTTTTTATTTTTTTAGTGTGTTTGATAAATTTCTAATAGTAAAAGTAAAAGCATTAAAAAAAGATCTTTTTTACATTTTTTTTTTAAAAGATCTTTTTTCCTAAAAAAAAAAAGGATATTTTTCATATAATAAATGAACAAAAAAAATAATTTTATCTTATTTTACCCAAACATAATTGATAGATTAAAAGACCTTTTTACATGAGATATCCAAACATAAAATCACTTTTACTTTTATAAAAGATCTTTTAAAAAAATATCACTTAAAAAAGATCTTTTTCGAGAATAGTGCCCAAACAGACCAAAAAATAAGCAGAAAAGATTTTTGTGAGTAACGTCTTCCACAATTAAAATTTTATAATTGGTTCCCAATCATCTAAATAATTGTCTAACTGTTCTGAAGAAATTACCAGAAATAGTGGTTTTGGCCCAAACGTGAGGTACAAACTTTTTCTGAGGCAGCATCTGACTTCTTCTGAGACAGCATCCGACTTGTCCTGAGGTCCAACTTGTTTTGAGGTGAGTTCCTCGTGAGGAGGGGGTAGTAACTGCAAGAGACTCGAATGCTTAAGTTAGGCAGTTAGCAAGGGCTTTAAACAAATTTTTAGTATATTTATAGTAGAAAGATAATCACCTTTTTTGAGTAGTTCCACTTTTATTGGCTTTGAAATTTGTTGAGATTTATCTTTTAAGAGAGATAGAGATAGTAGTAGTCTAAGAAATATTTGAAAAGGCAGTTACTTATGTAAATAAGTAGAATTAAACCTTCTTGTCGCGTTCGACTCCTTAGGAGGTCGGATGAGTGGAATAAGCTACCCTTGTTGGGCATTTATCTTTAATAGACCTGGCTATGCTATAGATTAGGCCGCTAGGATATAAACACTAACCAACTTCTTATTTAAATGATTAAGGACTAAAATTCAATTATTATATTATTTTACAACAGATAATATTTTAGTATTAAAAATATTGATATGATATGTTCTGATATCAGTATGCTTATCTTTCTCTTTTAAACTTATTTTAAAAAAATATTTTTTTATAATTATCTAAAATTAGCCTTTAATTATAATTATTATACTAATTGTCAATCATTTTAATATCAATCATCAATCATTATAATAAATTTTTAATCAAACATAATTAGACATAAATATGATTGAAATTGTTAATAATTTTGTTAATATCCACTCTAATGCACGTGTGTATAATATAGTATCAAATTGATATTGATATCAATAATTAATTTCTATAATTAATTTTATGCTACTAAAAGTTATATATAGTGACTATGGTTCATCGAACAAGTTTTTCTCTGGTTGTCCATCCTTAGAGAAGTTGTTCCTAAGGTTGCGTTTGTTTATAAAGACAGGACATTGAAACAGGAATACAAAAATATAAAATTATGTTTGACAGATGAGACATAAATAGAAATATTGTATTTAGAAACATTAAATTAGTGTATTTTGTGTCCATTCTAACGGGAAAAACATTAAGACACTAATGAGAAACACAATTTGTTTTTTATTTTTTCTTTCATTATTCTTATTAATTTTTTATAATTATACTTTTATTATTATATTTTTCTTCCTAAATTTTTTGAATGAAAAAATGAGAATAAATTAGATTTTCATTATTTGTTCTAGTTTATCACCAAATAAAATACAAGAACACTAAATTTTGTGTCTTGTTCTTAGTGTCTTGTCTTGTCCTGTTCTTAGAACTAAATGTAGCCTAGGGATTCTGGATGAAAAAATGACAAATTGATCCCTGACCTTTTGGTTTGTGGACATTTAAGTTTTTGAAGATTTGAAAATACATTTAAGTCCTTAACTTTTTTTCAAAATCTGGACACATCGATCCCTGGATCTAATTTGTCCCATTTTAAAAACTCTTCCACGTGGACATTTGTATCGGCCAGGTCAATATAATAAGAGTCACGTTTGATTTTTTCATTGGGTCTGACAAAGATCAAATGAACAGTATGGATCAATGTGTCCAAAATTTAAGAAGACCAAGGATTTAAATATATTTTCAAATTTTTATGGATTTAAATATCTGCGAACTAAAAAGTCAAGGACCACTTTGTCCTTTTCTCTATTGATAGTGGATAGTCTAAAATTAAACCTTCTAGAAGAGAATTGAATGAATATTATATTCTCAAAAAATTCACTTCCTTTTTGGTTTTTTTTTTTTTCGGAACCCATTTTTTTCTTTTTACCTCCCCTACATACTCGACCCATCGAATGCTCAGGCCCATCCACGAACATACTTTAACAATGTCATTATGTAATACGTATTATTAACATTACATCTCCTAAACGGAAAATAGAAACCAACCTAACTAAACGTAAGAATATCGTCCTCATACAGCAACCACTATCCACACGCCGGATTATAAACCATGACAACTAAACATATATAGTGGAGGAGGGGTGCAAACTATTATACTAAACCCAGATATAATGCAGCAAATAGGAGATTTATTGCAACATGACAACACATAAAATTAAACTAAACTACGTATACTACTTTTCTTATCAAATGTCAGAAGTGTCCGTATCTGAAACTCCTATCATCATTCATCGCGGAGAAACATGAAAAGGGTTTATTCCAAGATACTAATAATTTGTGTAGTAGAACCAAGTAAACCAACCACATGTCACCATCCCAATTCAAACCCGATACTCATTATTGGTCAACTAGTGTAATGCCCACGCAACGTGAAAATAAATTAAACTTTCATAATTTATTTTAATTTATTACTAAATAAAATATAAAAATACTCATTTTTGTGTCTTATCTTCAGTGCTTTGTCTTATTCTCATAATCAAATGCAACCTAATGGATTGTTGCTTGGGAGAATATGAAAGTTGTAAATATTTCATGCCCATTTTTGCAGGAAATTGTCATAAGGGAGTCGAGAGAAGACTACCGCCGCAGTCATGATCTTATAGTTGTTGCCTGGTTGGGGATGACAATATGGAAAGACGATACAAGTGCGAGTTATTGATCAATGGGACTAACTTGAAGACATTTTTATTTGAGGGTGTGTGCACGAATGAATATTTCTTATATGGATCACCCTCAGTGATTGAAGCATCTATTAATACTTCGGATAAACTTATACGTGGCCATTTTTTGTTCATAATTGTCGCACAAATATGAATATATGTGTAGCGCCTTTCAATTTCTGATAGTTTTGTTCAGGTTTGATCTCAAAACAATCAAAATTTTTAATTCCATAAAATAATCTCTATGCAGTGATTAAATTCTAAATTTATCACTCTGCAGTTCTGTATAAAGTTATTGGGTACATCTTCGTTTCCTCAGTTGGCTGAGCTTTGTCTGATCTCATCGGAGCCACCATATCCCAAAAAGTTTTGTAATGGAGCATGAGAAAGATTTAGAGCTAACACTTTCATTAAAATTTAGTCTGTATTTAACCATAAAAAAAATGTAATTTCACATTATTAGATGTACTTTTATACCATTAAAAATACTAATGATTACAAAATGTGCTGACTCTTTAGTACTCCTGATTTAGCATTCCTGACCATATTACAAAAATCACCACTTCTACAAGTCCTTAACCTTAAAGAAGTAATTTCCCAGTTCCCTCTGAGATCAGAAATTTTCTTTTTTACTACATTATATGTTTTTTTTATATAGTTTTTCTGTGTTTAACTATGCAGGTATTTGTGCCTCAACTTGAAGATTCTTCATTGGATTCGATATGTACTTGCTTTAGGACACACTTGAAGACCATAAAGATATTATTTTTTTGGGTCTGATCATGAGCTACGTGCAATAAAAAAATTGTTGCAATTAGCGCCGTGTTGGATAAATTTTAGGAAAAGTCTAAGAGACCAGCAACTTTTGTGTTTTCTGGCCAACACTTAACCATTAAAAGAAAAGTGAGTGATTTCTTACCATTAGATATAATCTCACACCATTAAAAACACTATTAATGGCCAATTGATGGTTACAAAATATTAAAGTTGCTGCTCCTTAGCATTGCTCTAAATTTTATATTCGTTACTATCCTTGTGAATTCCATCACGGACTAGAGAATTTAAAGTTTTTGAGACAAATGATCGAAGGTTTTCCTCGAGGTTCTAAGCATTGTTAGATAGTTTTTGAAGATTTTTAAGTGAAATTGAAATGCAAGTTGATATCTGTAGTTCGATTGAATAATTGTCAATCATTCAAAGTGCCTAGTTTTATTATATAGTGCATCCGAATGGAATATGGATCTATTTATGCATTGAAATGATACATGTATGAAGACAATGGTGTATTTTTCTCTTTTGACATTAAAAACTAGGGGTGAGCACGGGTCAGTTTGGTTCGAATTTATGGTAAAATTAGAACTGAATCGATCAAAATGTAATTGGTTTGGTTTGGTTCGGATTTACATTTTTTTTATATATGTACCCGAACCAAACCAAACCGATTAAGAACGGATTGGTTCGGTTCGAGTAATTGGGTACCCGATGACATTGAAATTCATAAAAAAAAAAAACAAAATTTTTATTTTAAAAATTCAACAAGTACAATAAATATGTAACATTAATAGAAATAATCCAAACATATTAAACACTAAATACATTAAAAACTAAACTCATTAAAATCCAAACATATTAATAATGAAAAATCATTGTCTAATGAAAAAATCATATGTATTTTTTTATTTTTTTTATTTAATTAATATATGATCGGGTTCGCGGATTGGTTCAGGTTCCGCACCCCCAAAACCGATACCCGAACCAATCACTAACAAAAGCCATTGATTTGGTTCGGGTTGGATCCGATTACCCGTTGGTTTCAGAACCAATTTAATTGGTTTGATTTAGAATCGGACGGGTAATCGGGTACCCTCTACCCGTGCTCACCCTATTAAAAACTTGTATTAAGGAAAGAGAAATGTTTGCTACTTTTAATATACGCAAAATAATATATTATTTTATGTAATGCAATATTATATTAAGGAAGGAATGAACATTTTGTGAATTTTTATTTAGAATTTAACTAACATATTTTTAAATTTTATTTTTTTAATAAATACAAAATAAATTTATTAAAAATTTATAATTGTATTTTTAATAAAATAATTTTTAATTTATAACTTTAACAT
>NC_029789.2:137839220-137839599 GCF_000816755.2 Arachis ipaensis | reverse complement strand
CAATTAGTAATACATTCCTTTTTTTTTATTTGTTGGGATTTCTTTGTTTGGTCTATTCACCAAGATAACCAGGTGAGTTTACAAAAAGAATAAAAGTCATTCTTTTTCTAAATAAATATTATTAGAAAGTCCAAAACCTACGTGCAAGCCATATACTGCCTATCCAATCATTAAAATCAGATGACTATCACACTTTTCTATAAATTGGTTGAACTCAATTAACCAAAAATTAACTATTAGATTCAGAATAAATAATTTGTTGCAAAATGTAAAACCTATAAAAGTGTAGAAGAAAAACTAATAAATTTATTCAAGCAGTTTGATTTTTTTAGTCGAAACTAATTAAAAACAAATAAAATATAAATATATCATTTTATTA
>NC_029789.2:137835525-137839125 GCF_000816755.2 Arachis ipaensis | reverse complement strand
TACCTACTATAGAATTGAATTACAAGGGTATGTTTAATAGGTATTATTGAGTACATATTATGTTTAACAACACTTAAGAATGATTTTTTAAAGAAAGTGCATGGTTGAAAAAAAAATACAATATCACAGTAACTTTATTTCAAATAAAAAAATGATTGAAACAAATATTTTAGTTTTTCTTTTGTACTTCTATTACTAAATAAAACAATTTGTATATAGATTTTATTCAGTTTTTTAATACTAACAAACTAAAGTATAGATTTGCATAATCAAAGGTGGCAGAGGTAGTTGAGTGTGAGCGGTGAAGCTTGATATTAATCCATGAGAAAATGTCTGCATCGCTTAACATTTGAAAATTATAAGCTCCCAATTACATTTGAACTCATCTCTTCTATTTTCCTTCCGTAATGGTGTGCATGACTTTTTGTTACTGTGACTTACAATCTTCATGATCATATAGGATCAATGAGAAAATGTTCTTTTTGATAAAATCAAATTAAATATTCATCTTGCATACATAGTTATTAGCAAATTTTCAATGGACTCCTCTTTATCGCATCCACATCAAAGTACAAAAATAACTTGAGAATACACAAGTGGAAGTTTGAATAATGGGCAATTATCTAATTTGTTTTTATTAATACTTCAGATATTCAAAATTGATTCGTGTGATATAATTTATTATTTTCTAAACACCAAAAATCCTATTTTTTAAAATATAAAATATAATTTTACCAAATTTAATTTAGTCTAATTTTCTCTACATATTCTAAAAAGTTGGCAACTCATGCTACTTCTAATCATAATTTATTGTTAGTTAAGACTTCAGAATTTACCAGCATGCTATTTTTTGTGGGAAAAGTACTTTTTTTAGTATGTATAAGAAATAGGTTAATGACTTCTTTTCCCATCCCATGAATAGCATAGTTATTTATCATGTAAGACGAAACAATTAAATCTTTATCTGCTGTTTTTTAAAATACTTTTCTAGCTTTCTTGATGCTTCCACACATGGAGTACATGTGTATGAGAGATGTTTGAATTTATAGATCATATTCTAATCTATTTAAAAAAATATATTCTTTCATCTCTTGTGTTATGCTAATTGATCCTATATCAGCACAAGCTGATAAAACAATGGCAACGATTGGTCCATTTGGTCTAAAATTTGTCCGTACAAGCCTTCTAAATAAATGCAATGCCTCTGATAGATGATCATTCTGCAATCATTGATATTTATGAAAAAAAATGTTATTTTTGATAAAATCAAATTAAATATCCTTCTAACAGATACAAGGTTATTAGCAAATTTTCAATGAACTCCTCTTTATGGTATCCACATCTAAGTACAAAAGTAATTTGAGAATACACAAGTTTAAGTTTGAATAACGGGCAATTATCTAATTTATTTTCATTAATACTTCAGATATTCAAAATTGATTCGTTTGATATAATTTATTGTTTTTTAACACCAAAAGTCCTATTTTTTAAAATATGAAATATAATTGACTATTTTAAAATATTAGAATGTAATATAAATTGACTTATCAAATTAATTTCAACTGTCAACATGAAAATTAAAATTAATTTACATACTCTTTTTATATTCTATTTAAGTACATCTTACATTTAAATTTGTATATTTATTAATCAATTATTTTTTCTCGTAAAAGAAAGGAGTCTTTCTTTATAAATTCATGTACTAAATCTCTTTGTTTTGATATTAATATTGTGAATTATTTTGCATGTGATGACATTAAAGGAAGCCAATTCATCGCGGTTGATATAAAATATTACATCACATTTATTGCCCATTCTGAATGCACAAAATTTTAGAAAATGTCCAAATCTAAATATGAAAAGCTTCATTCAAGATTCTTTCACACCAACTTCACCCAAAATGGATATTTCAATGGGACTATTCTTAGTAAAAGAGGAAATTAGAATAACAGACTTGTTGAGTACTACCAAAGTTCTGGTAGGACTATCATCATTTTCTTGTACCCAAACAATTGATGTGTTCGAAACGTTTCAATGTTGAGATTAAATGACACAAGTACTTGTTCTTCGAATTCATTAGTGGCAAACTCGCGACTCTACTAGCATACTCCATTCAAGTATGTTATAAAGCTTTACTTACGTTTTTCTTTTTAGTCATTTCAAAATCAAGTTTCTTCCAACAATTACTTTTTATATTATAAATTTGCCAAATTGTTAGAACAAGCTCTTCTAATAAAGTTTGACCATAAATATAATATATTAATATACACATTCAATCACTTTATAATCATCATTCACATTGTCATAACCAAATCCATGAACACTTACAAGCCTATCAAAGTCGGGCTCATCATGGAGGAATAATTTTACGCTCATCGGTCTTGAGATTTCAAAGTCCTATTATTACATCACGACCTGGTTGTGCATAGTAACATATAATGCCATTGACACATTTTAGACCATAACTTTTAAACAGAGTTGGCAAAACTAATGTAACCATGTTTTCATACCTCCTCTCCAGAAAGCAAATGCACATTATTTTCACTACGGACGTTTTTATCTTTTGGTAAAATAATCTCCAAAAAAGGAAAGACGATGAGTGAACAGTTTTAGATTTTAAATTCTCGTAGTACATGCTCTTAAAATCAATTAGTAATACATTTAAATAGTATATTTCTATTAATAAAGCTAATATTAAATTGAAAAAAAATCAAATAAAAAAAGAGTACACATCACATTTAAGTATACTCATATTCTCTCCACATAAATACTCTCTTTTTCGTACTCCAATTATAGGTATTTATTCTATCTAACAAAATAGATAATTAATATAGAATTTCAAGAATTATAAATTTATTTTTTGACCGTTGTAGATATTTTGTTAAAAATTTTAATAATGTTAGTTTGTTGTGATTTTCATTACAGAATCAATTCAAAAGTTTATAGACTAAATTAAGATAATTAAAATTTGAAATACTAAATTAAAACTTAAATATAAATTCAAGAATCAAACTGAATAATTTTTCATATATTTTTCAACACCCTTAACTTAGGTTGAGAAGGGTGAGTGTAGAGAATGAGAACTCAATAGAGAGATTGACACTGACTGTGATGATTGAATTATTAATTGACAATAGCTGTGGTGATTGACAAGGATGACTAACATATTCTACATAGAATAAAACTTGTATACTATTTTTGTGTAAATTATTAAAATTGTACTTATTCTTTAAGCACTGACAAAAATAATGTTTATATTTTATAACAACAAAATATCTTTAAAACGTTATAAAATATTATAAAAGATAAAAAAATTAATTTTTTTATGAGCAATAAGTGATTTTTGTATTTAAAAAATTTATTATGCATTTGATTTAAAATTTTGTAATAATATTTGGGTAACTATTTTAAGAATACATGAAAAAGGATACATTTTGATCTCTAAAACTTTTTCATTTTTTAAAAGTAATCTTAGTCCTCGTCGACAAAAAAATTATAAAAAAAAATTTACTTGATATAAAATTACTAATTTTATCAAATAAAATAGTTTTATTTTATTAATTATATTTATAAAATATCATATCAAAATTGAAAATTGAA
>NC_029789.2:137830863-137834863 GCF_000816755.2 Arachis ipaensis | reverse complement strand
ATTTTTTTTTCAAATAAATGATAATACTTGTTAAACAAAAAAAAGTCCAAATTGTTATTTTCTGTTTTAGTAAAAAACTTTTAAACAAATTTCTCAGTCAAATTTTTCATACAGGTGCAGCCAAATGAAAAATAAAGCATTGAATAGATAATAGACCAACACTCGCTTAAGCGGACGAGTGAGCTGACCACTCGACCAACCTAAGTTGGTTATCTATGATTTAAATCTATTGGAACTTTTTAAGAGACATTTTTTTTTTGTCTTTAAGAGACATTTAAATCTGCCATCTGATGCAGGCCTTGGGCTGCTACTTGGATGCTTTTAAAATCAAGTTAGAGAGAGCTTAATGGTAAGATATTTACTCGCTATCTCTAGTTTTCCTGTCATCTCTTTTTTCTTTTGGGTAAGGAGTCAACATTTCTTTAACTTGGGCCTAGCCCACAAATGAATAGGCCCAGTACAAATAGCAGTAGGTGATGTTGGAGGTTTTGTTTGGAGTTGCAGGCAGAGATAGTTGTAGCTGATCTTCAACAACGATGGCAACAACCTCAAAGGTATTGTGCAGGTTGTCATGTCGACTGAAGCTTCTCTCTCATGCTAAGCTCCCCAAGTTACCATCATCTTCCTCTTCACTTTCTCCCTCTGCACCACGCATTACTCGCACCACTTCGCGGTGAGTCTGCTCTTTCTCGCTTCTCTTTTATTTATTTATTTATTTATTTTTATATTACCCCATATGAAAAAAAAAAAAAACTGCCTTTTTTTTTAAGGCATCATGTACGTAAATTTTGCTCCTTTTTAACGGAATTTTTCTGGGTTTTCATTTGAGGTAATGCTCTGTTTGTGATTTGGTCAGGTTACCGGTGGAGTTGAGTAGCATTGGATCGATGATGCCTTTGCATAATGCGGTAGCTTCAGCTCGATTAGTATCAAGTTTGTGCATTGAATCTCAGACTTGGTGTTTAGTTCCTCAAGGTGAGTTGGGTCTCATATCATATTAACATATTCATATGTGAGGTTGAACCTGATTTTGTAGAAAGCACCTTTAGCTGCATATAGACCTAATTAGTGCACACTTATTATGGTATGTTATCTTGAATTATTGGGGTTTTATACTTTTCTCATACACCTATGGAAAAATCCAAAACTTGTTATCTCTGGTTGAGTTTCTCTGTTGGTACTTGGTAACCTAGCTATGTTAAAGGTACACATATGAATTATGCTTTGATGATTTGGATTGCTGTTAACTGTGTTTTGGAGTGTGTTAGCTTAAGGCAACACTTTCTCCCCCAACTTTGTTAGTTATGATATTAGTTAGTTGCTAGTAAGTGTACTTGGGAGTGTGTTTCTCAAAGCGGCAAGGTGGAAGAATGGAGGAGGTAAAACTGTAAAAGCGTCGAGTTATTTTGAGATTGGACATTCGATTGAGTTGGGAATGTATTCTCTCAATTTGATTTGTCCCATTGACAAGCTTAAGTATGATCTTATACCATACAATATTCAATTTGAAATCTGCAAGAAAATTTGTTTTGATTGCTGATAAATTGAGCTAGAGTTGCTTTTCTTTCATCTGATTAGGGGGCAATTTAACAAATATAACTTACTATGCTATTTCTGTTTGTAAATTTTACAGGTATTTCCATGCCTTTATGACGTTACCTATCTGGGTTGTTGATCGACAGGTTACAGTGACTCACAGACTAGGGTTATGTTATGTTTTCCTTTTGTTGCAATTTTGAGGCTTCATCCTTTATCTTTGAGGAGAATGCAGGACAAATTGATGTTGGTGATTTCTTCGACTGATTCGGTCTATCTTCATGTATTTCTAAAATGAACTATTTGATAATATACTGTGCTGAATCCTTGGTGGGCTCTATTGCAGATGAAGGCTTTGTATTGGCCTAAATATAAACAAAACTCTGAATTTGGTGGGTTCTATTGCATTATTAAACATTGAATCTTGCGCCTGGCCACTCAGTTGGATCAAACTAATTGACAGGCTCAATCTTAAACTTAGATGGATGCTTAAATGAATCGTTTCAAGACCTCTGGTTTTGTTGCTTTGTAAATATTTGAATGTTTCGTTTTAAAATGACAAGTATACTTATAATCTTGTATAAGATAAGCTTAATGTTCATTTGTGCAAAATGTACATCAACTTAAACACATATATTCTATTATGTTATAACCTGGAACAAGAAATATCACTCTACTTTGTGATATTACTCATCCACATTGTGATTTCAAAAGTCATTTTTCTAACTTAACTACGTTAAAGCTTGCACAATTCTATCTATGAAGTAGTTTCAACATGTTGAGTTCTCTATCTGTGATTTGAGGAAAGGATAACGTGTTAAAATTTTTGTTATGCATGTGGCAGAAACTGAATTGCTAAGAAAAATGGCTTTGGCAATTGGCATGGTTCCCTATTTCATGAGTCATTCAAAAGTCAAAACTACTCTTTTAAATGTCATTTTAAAAGGGGTAAAATATTAAATTAGTTCTTGCGTTTGGGTAATCTTGTTTTAGTCCTTAAAGTTTGAAGTGTTCTATTTGAATCCAAAAAAAGTTTCATTTAGTTTTAATATAGTCATACTGTGAGGTCAAAGTTAAATAATTAACAAAATATACATAACAACAAGATTGATAATCTGAAAAATAAGTATAAGTTTCAAAGACATAAAATCAACCGTGGATGTATCAATACATTTATTTATCATTCTCCTTAGTTCTATTGAAATATTTTGTGCTTCTGGAGCTTGTACTTATTCTCCAGATTATCAATCTTGTTCTTGTATTGTTGTCATGTAGGACATTTCGTTAATTATTTAACTTTGACCTCACGGTGGGACTACATTAAAACTAAATAAAACTTTTTTGGATTCAAATAGGACATTTTAAACCTTAAGAACCAAAACAAAATTACGTCCAAACGCAGGACCAATTTAGTACTTTATCCTTTTAAAAGAGTAGAAAAATTTCAACTACCCAAAAAAAAAGAGAGAAGCTATGCATGAAGCACCCGTAGCTAAATATACAAAATTAAACGTCCTTAGAAGTTAAAACCTTTGTGTGTACTTTAAGAATTTGCATTTCCAAGCAACATGCGTTTCTATTTTCTATAGTGGTCAATGTAGTGGGAGAACCAAGTATAAATTTATTTTCTCCCCCCTTTTCTTTTCTTTCATATTTTCACGCCATATATTAATCTTAAGCACATTGTCCTTTCTTCATTATGAGGCATCCGTTGGAATTAAGCTTGTATTCACATGCATAACTTTCACATGAACCTTTGCAATTGCATGTGCTGTTTAACACTAACG
Organism: Arachis ipaensis; assembly: GCF_000816755.2. Taxonomy (NCBI): domain Eukaryota; kingdom Viridiplantae; phylum Streptophyta; class Magnoliopsida; order Fabales; family Fabaceae; genus Arachis; species Arachis ipaensis. The sequence goes on along the minus strand of NC_029789.2, from coordinate 137,831,540 downwards.
AAACTCAAAACTAGTCCCTTATTTCTAGCCATTCATTTTGCATTAATGTAACCATTGATTATTGATTATGATCTTATCTCATAATAACTATAGTAATTGTACACCACTAATATCTTGTCTTCTATCAGAAGAATTTTCAGATGATAATCTCACTCTTTTGTGCTTCTGCCATACTTATATTTTAAATGCTTTCTGCCATTCCATGTGTGTCAGAATCATTGGCGTGCCTTTTTAAATTTACAAAAAAGCTACTCACAAAAAGGGAAGAACAGAATGTCACGGGACTTAAAAATGAAAACTGCTATTTCACTTATTTTGTCATTTTGCAACATATTTTGAGTGATTGGTAATGAGGTGAAGACAAAGTGTCATTTTAATGAGTTTTGTTTTGTTTTGTTTTGTTTCAACCTCTCGGTCACCATCTTATTATAAGGTGCAACAAAACCAATGCATATATCCACAGGTCTCATTCAGAAAACAGACTTGTAGATAAGGAACTTGTTCACACTTCAACTGATATCAGTAACAAGAGCATGGAGCTGAGTTTCAAGTCCTTTTCTCTTGAGAAACAAGATGAGGCTGAGGCTGAGGCAGAAGAAGGCATGGGATTTTACAAGTCTCTTCAGGTTTATTTACGATTACATGCTGTTTTTGTAATCTTTGTTTTTTCTCCTTGG
>NC_029789.2:137830265-137830614 GCF_000816755.2 Arachis ipaensis | reverse complement strand
TTTGGCAGGAGTTAAGAGAACTAAGGTCTCAGCTTCACCATGCTGCAGATTTCTGTGAAACAACATTCTTGAAAGGCACATCAAAGAAAGAGTGAGTCCTCTAAACTCAGTAACTGATGCTGCTATATATATATATGCCAATGTCAGAGTTATTCTCTGCCTTTGGATTCAGCCTTCTGGAGAATTCATACACCTTGTGGAGGTTCATGCATATGCCAAGATTTTCTGTTTCTTTCTTTAAGTTTATTTTTTTTGTTATGAATAATTCTTTTGATGGAGAATTTTCTAACACAGTGCAGCGCCTATATCAGATCAAACTTGGTCTTAGATTCATATACCATAGTGTATA
>NC_029789.2:137821601-137829679 GCF_000816755.2 Arachis ipaensis | reverse complement strand
TTTTTTTTTTTTTTTTTTTTTTGTTAACAAAAAAAAGAAAAATATATATATATATATATATATATATATATATCAAACATTTTTTTGCATTTGTATAATAGGGGACCACTCACTCACAGATTCTGTTACTGTTGGAATATCCCACAAATCAATGAGCCTTTTCTTTTCTTTTCTTTAACATGTTTGCTAAACTAGTAGGGAAAATGGACTATATGAGGAAGGGTAATGAAAATTTTATCCTCTTTAGGCTAAACACAAATATATTAACCATATCTTATTGTGGGATTTTTGAATCCCACATATTTTGCTTATAAATCTAGAACATGCTGCAAAACACTTTTAAATTTGGATTATCCAGGTAACCCATTTAAAAATTTCTATCTTTCTTGGTACATGCACTTTCTAAGTTTTTTTTTTCTATGAGAAAGTTTGTTTGGTTGCTTCACATGTTAACATGACACTGACAAATTGGAACTTGTTACATTCTTGCAGTGTTGTGGAGAACACAAAAGAATACATATGCAGGGCAGTGGTCACTGTAGTTGATCATCTTGGAAATGTTTCTGCCAATCTTGATGCCCTTATATCTCAAACAAATGCATTTTCTGATGCTGAGTTAAGAATCCAATGCCTCAAACAGGTTAGTATTCTACTTTGCACTTAGCTCAAATTATGCATAACAGTACTAATATTCTCACACCAGTTTGATATATTAATTTTAGAACTGTTTATTTTAGTTAGTAGTTTTTGTTTTGTTGCTTAATGCCTTAATCTGTGGTTTATTTGACTGCTAAGCAGTAACATAACTTATATTCAATGATGAAGAATTTCTAACCACATTATAAGCAATTAGTAGGTACCACAACTTGTGTATAAATGTTCAATTGATAAAAGAATAAACAAAATTCTAAAATATTCAACACAGTTACTAAAGATGGTGCTTTTTGACAGAGACTTCTCTCATGTGAACAATATGCTGATAAGCTTGCCCTCACCAAGATGCAATGGAGGGAGAACTTGCCAAGATTCCATTCAAGATATTTATCGACACGTAAATACTTCATGTCATCCATTGATTTTTTTTTTCCCCTGATAGGCACAACAAACTTTGCAAATCAGTTACATTGAATTATCACTGTTGTTCCATCATCTTGTTTTTCCCCCCCTAATTTTATATTTTTAATTACTTTCCATGATCAGCAATCACTCTTGAGAGATCAAGCAGTGAAAAATCAAGGTACCTCTTCATTCCTCAATAAAATTGAACATATGTTTTCTGATTCTCAGAATTTTCATTATGAAAGTGAAATAACGTAAACTTTAGTTCGATAGTTGTTACATTTTTTCCCCTCATTCAATGCAGAAGACCTGAAAGTGAAGTTTCTTCAAAACTGGAAGATAAACATGTACTGGAGACACATGAAGATTTACCTCTTTTTATGTACACTCAGAAACCACTTTCATCAAAGAATATGAAGTCAACCACTACTACAGTTAGTGACCATAAAAATTTGGCCATAGGTAAGCACCTTATGCTCTTTTAATGCCCAATAAACCTTATTCAAAATAATTTTATGTTCTAATGTAACTTTCTTTTCATATTAAAGCTGCAGTAGTACCTGTTCGCGATGGTTTATCAGTATTAACCAAAGTTTCAAATCCCACATTTCATTTCCAAGTGAGTTTTGTCTTCAACACTCTAGCAGCATACTAAACCAGGTTCTCTTTCTCATAGATTTCTTAATGTGCATTGCTTGATTGTTTGTAGGGTACCCCGAAGATTGGACGTCATAGAAGATCGTTGCATGGCAGTGACATCTTATGGCTTCTACGGCGTACTAAACGAACCCTTTGAAAACTAGACTGTTAACAATGTATAGCTTCATCTTCTAGTCTTCATCACTCTTGGTTGTTCATTTGTTTCTGGAATTGTTTCCTCATGTGCATATGTTGCAATTTAATGTTATCTGTGGTAATCAAGAACCAAACACTAAAAGCTACTATGTAGTTTAGGCTCTTCTCAAACATTGTCTTACTCTTTTGTGAACTTAGGAACAAGACATTTTTATGCTTAACACAAGTTTTAAACAAATAGTCCTAAACATTATTTCCCAGAAAGCTGCTAGATTCTCATGTTTTGCTTTAGTTTTATTTCATATTTCTGACAAATGAACAAAATTATCTTATGAAATACTAAATATATACACCAGAAGCAGCACAAATCTTCCACTACCTTAAAGAAGTAAAGGAATAAAGAATTTACAAGCAGTGCAGAAAATTCAAAACCTAAGAGCCTGACTGAAATAATGTACAAGCCTGATATTTAAGAAGCATAAGACTCTATATTGGGTGTCTACATCTGCTCTGTAAATGTTGTTTATTTGTGTTCTACCTTGCTCCTTCTTTGATATTAACATCAATCTCGGCCTATAGGACTTTTCATCGAAGTCAAGCTTTCAAGCTTATCCACATAGTATGCTCTCTTTGGTGTTGTTGCTAAGCTTTCATCTAAGTCTCCTGTAGTCTTTACATGATCACTCCCTTCCTTGGATGCACTCCAACCCATGAAGTCTGAGAGAGTCATTGATGCCGTTGGTGTCTCGTCAGAATGTTGTGAGGTTCCTGCCTCTTCTTCCTCAGCATTTGGGGATCTCTCCCCACTTGCAGACGAAGAAACAGGTGAGAACCTCCTGTTTTTACTCACTGCCAATGACGGATTACGTGTCAATGAATCAGCATATAAGACATCCTCAATCCTTGACATAACTGTGTGAGCTAGGCTTTCTATTACTCTTGAGTAGCTTTCTAGAATGGCGTGTCCCACATCCTGCACATATTTGGAAAGAATCAAACTTCATTAGTACCCAAATAGTTTCTATTTCCAAGTTTCTGTTTATACGTTTTAATTACAATAGTGGCATCTACAAAAGTTTTGTTTTTATTTCTTCACGAAATCCTGAACACAAACAATTTGAGAAGCAAACCAAATATGTGCTTAGGTGGAATGTTGTTTTCACCTTGTTATATTGGATTTTGCAAATATCAAGTTGAGATTGTGGAAGTCCTGGGTAGTTCTGCTTGATTAGCAGCAATACCGTCTCCGCTCTCTCCTCAAAGAGTTCCCTTTTCCCCATGCTCACTGCTGAACTCCATTTGCTACTATCCTTGTTGTTCATCTTCCTTTTCCATATAACTATAGAAGCTTCAATCCTATTCTTCAGGTCAAGCACCTTATGTTCTGTTGACATGTCCATTGTTTGGAGGAATTGACCAGGATCAAAGAAATCCTCAGTAATGATCTTGTATGCTGATTCACCAAGGCTTTCTCTGCCATTCTGCGAAAGGAGTGAAGCAGAACATCAACTGAAATTCTTAGTTCTGACGAAGTATATGAGCCAGTTAGACTCTTTTGGTCTAATTTTATACATTACCTTGGGGAGAGATTCCATATAGTTATCAGGGATTGCCATCTCTGCTAGCACTTGCGCGTTTATTGCCATGGCTGCCTTGAGAACCTGGTTAACAGAGTCCTTTTGACACTGTATCCATTTCAAAGCTAGATCTGACAAACCTGTTGGTGGAACCTTAACTGTTGGCAGCCACCACTTGTCATTCTTCCTTTGATTGCTGGTTTTATCGTCGCCCTTCTCGTCGCTTTTATCAACATACCAGAATTCATTGTGATCTCTAAAGTTATCCAAGGTATCCTGTTCCATTGCTAAGTAGTTAATTCAAAGTGATTGAAACAAAGCCATTTGAATAGTTATGCAGAAAAAAGGATCATATAGTTAGCTACTTACAATGAGCATTGCATCAAGTTTGCGCAAGGCAGGGATGTTCACGACCAAATCTGCTCTTTGTCGTGTCGTCATGATCTACATGAAGCCATAACATATTATTTTATATGAAGTATGAACCACTGAAAATAAAATCTTTACTATAAGTTAACTCGGAGTTAAACTTTATAACTAAGCTTAACATAGCCGGTCCTAAAGCTACACAAAAGAGGAGGTCGTGTTAGGCTTAGGGGGTGCCCACCTCCATGGTTGTTCCATTTTTAGCTAACTGCTGTGATGGAGCAAATTCAACAATGTGATCAGTCACCGATAGAAGCCACTCGATTTCTTTTCGCCACCTGGCCTTCTTATCTGGAGACATTGGCTTCAGCTTCGATATTTCTCCGAAAACAGATGCTGCATAGCATAAAAACCACAACCGGATTATTGAAAATGGACATTTCATGAGACAACAGATCCAATTGGTAACAATCTGAAAATATATGTCCTTTACATACCAGCTAGATTTGTTATGGCATTTGACAAAGCCAATGCTGAAGAAACACCATTTCCTGCACCTGACATGTCTTCTCCTAAAAGTAACTTACCAAACCTATCCTTGATCATGTCAGCTTCTGAACAATAGAACAAAAAAGAAAGAAAACTTTATACTAGATTGATTTAACTGCAATCTAGAACCAATAACAAGCTTGACATAAAAGGTAAAGGGTAATAATGTTATATATACCAGTTGGGGGCCTGGGAGGAATCTTTGGTATTTGAACACCTGAACTTGTTGCTTGATCATTATTGAGGACACGTCCAATTGGCTTAACTTCGAATGTATTTCTTGACTCGTAGCTTCTCGAGTAAATCTTATTGTTTTCATCATCTTCGTCGTTATCCCTATCGAATAAGCCATGAATATGGCTCTTTGGGATATCAAACATCCTCCTGAAATGAAAAGATTTTGACTTCTGCATGCTGTGTGAATGACCGAAATGGCGAACCATTGTTGATTAGATTCAAAAAGTCAAAAGAAACCTTTTCCTGCTTCTTCTTCTTGATATAGCACCAACACCAAAAGTACTACTTGATCAATGAAAGATAGAACAGAAACCTTCAAACAAAATAAGATGTTGTAAACAAAACTACCTGGGGGAGTCTAGGGACCACAATGGACTTTCATTGAACATGTGGTGTGCATGTTTTTGATATGGTTGAAAGAAATGGGAAGTAATCTGTTGAGTTTGTTTCATGAATGAATGAAATGTGAGGTTAATACTAGCCTTTTGCTTTTACCATAATTGACTCTAAAAACCATAGACCCTTAATCACTGAACCATTTTTTTCTCCCTCTAATTCTCTACCATAATTGCTTTGTTCTTATCAAAGATATATACTTACTGTCTAAAATTGAAAAAATGAAATTAAATGGTACATATTGAAGAAAAAGAAGTATATGATAAAGTGAATGAATGAATGCGGAAAAATGGCATACATTAAGGGTCATAATAATTTTGTTAATTTGGATTGGGAATTGGATTAATTGGCGGAGAGCCTCAAATTGAGCTGGACTATAATTAGAACAAGCTATTGATATTGTAACTCCCTGATACTGTACATAATAATATTAATTAGGTGGCTTCGATTACGTGCACACCTGACACTAACTATTAGTAATTATTAATTAGGACATAATTTTACATAAAAGGGAGTTGTATACTTTGAAATGCTATCTCATCAAAACGAAAAATATTTTGGACTGCTATGAGAAAATATCATTAGCTTAATATAGTAAATACATTTTTTCTTTTTACTTTTTAAGCATCAACAATATTTGTTATATATATAATATAATTGTACATTTGAGAAATTTTCATTGGTAATTATATACACAAAATAAAATTTGAATTCCTAAACTCTTAATATTTACTAGCGTGTCCCCAAAGTGCAGGTTGTCTCTCGTAATTTTGTTTTTCTTAGTTTGATACTCGATGTAATATGTACATAAAAATTTATATATAAATAACAAAATTTTGTTTGTTTTTTGAAGAGTTGTTTTTAAATAACGTATATTTTACATATTTTTTGTTCGTTAGATTTTATTAAGTTATTAATCGTCGTTTTTTTATATTTATGTGAAATCATTATATACAAAAAATTGTATATGAAAAATAAACTGATTAATATTTATTTATAAATTAAAATTTTTAGTCTTTATCATAAAATCAAGATTTTAATTATAATCAATAAATTAAACGTAGGAATACATATATTAAATATTGTGCGGTGTTATGTTGATACATAAACAATTATTAGTGTTGATTCTTTTATCTATCTAATATTATAAGATTTAGTTTGTTTTATTTAGTTATTCACTTGGAACACACATGACACATATATTTTTGGTGAACCATCGGGGCCAAGGCCCAAAGAGAGAACAAAGCTAACTATCTGAAATAATTATTCCTCTTCTATCATTCATAATAGAGATTTTGTGGAGGCGTGGTTAGTGTAAAACTTAGAAGTTTTTTTATTTTTTGGGACACACAAACAAATGGCTATTCTGAATTTTTTATTTTTTGGGATAGTAGCTAAGCAGAATCTAAGTTTGGTTAATTTTTTGTGGGCTTTTAATTGAAAATAAAATTGGTCTTTTGGGGTTTTTGGTAGTCCGAAAGGCTTTTCTAGCCTTTGAGATTTGGGCTTTAATCATATGGGCCATATCCACACAGGGCTTGAAAGAATGCTTTTCCTATTTACTAACCAAACTGACAAATTTCAAGTGAAAAATAACGAGATATGCTATAAAGTAGTCCCTGAAATTGCACTTGATCTTTAAAGTGATCTTTGAAATTAATAATTTCTCAAATTCGTCCCCAAAATTGTACTCCAGGACTCATAATAGTTCTTGAGGCATTTTCCATTCATCAGAACCTTAAAACGACGTCGTTTTAACCAAAAATTAAAAAATAAAAAAAAGGGTGCAACCTCCTTCTCCTTCTCCTTCCTCTTCTGCTTTCTCAACATTCTCCTTTTTCTTCTCCTTCTGCTTCCCCCAACCTTCTCCTTCCCCTTTCACATATATGCTCTGGTTGTTGTTGTTGTCGCTGCTAGATGAGAAGATGAAGATGGAAAAGGACGAGGAGTGAGAGTCGGGTGGTTGTTGGTGCTGCGTAACGGAGGTTGAGCGGCGGACAGAGTGTGAGAGCAATGATGAGAGTGGAAAGAATAGTGTTCAGGATTTAATTGATTTCAAGGATTTTGTTATTAAATTTGCTATTTCTTTTTTGTTTGCAGTGGTGGTAATTAATAGTAAAAAAATTTAAAAGAGTTTTTTGGTCTGAAATAGAGGAGTTGGATGCTTTGGAATGAAGCTAGTTGCATGACCCATTTAATCAGAAGAGGAAGGGGAAGGAGAAGGGGATGGGAGTGGGATGGGGAAGGAGAACGGGAAGGAGAAGAGGAAGGAGAAGGTTGGGGATGGGGATGGGAATGGGGAAGGGGAAGAGGAAGGGGAAGGATAAGGGGATGGGAATGGGGATGGGGAAGGAGAAGAGGAAGGGGAAGGTTGGAGATGGAGATGGAACAGATTGGGAATTGGGAAGGGAGGGGGTGGTTCTACGCTACATTTTTTTTTTCTTTTTTCCATTTTTTTTGTTGGAATTGGGGGGTCTATGCTGCACCTTTTTTTTTTTTGTTCAAAATGACGTCGTTTTAAGGTTCTGATGAATGAGAAATGTCTCAGGGACTACTATGAGTTCCGGAGTGCAATTTCGGGGTCGAATGTGAGAAATTATTAATTTCAGGGATCACTTTGAGACTCGAGTGCAACTTTAGGAACTACTTTGAAGCTTAACTCGAAAAAGAACATAACAAATTTCAATAGAGAAAAGTATGTGACAAAAACCATTTTGTCTAGTTAAGACCTTGGGCTAAATTTCTGCTAAACAAGTTGATAGCCCCAATTATGAAGCCCTGTGGCCCAGTATTACCAAAAAGGCTTACGTTGTCCTCCCAGTTTTACCCTCTCATATTTTCAATGATATTATAGTCTACAAGTGCAATTTTTCGTCAAATAAATAAATAAAACTAACATTTGTTATTAGATTGTAATAATTTACGTATTAGAAAATAAAGAAATTATTTACACTTTTTTTAGGAAAAAAAAAGACTGAACATATATGAGATAATTACATTTATGTGTATATAAAACAACTTATGTATTGTCACCAGAAAGGCAAAAAGAAAGTAAAGGAAAATCTTAGATTTTTCTTTTGTAAAATATTAAAGATTTAA
>NC_029789.2:137813266-137821550 GCF_000816755.2 Arachis ipaensis | reverse complement strand
TACAGGGAACTCGTTATTTGCAATAAAAAAATTCTTATGATGAGCATATATATCTAGGGTGTGAGATATTATATTCATTTATATTTTACTTAAAAATAATATAGCGCAAATCCGTTCGAACATATATAACTGCCAATGTTGAAAAAATCATGACATGCACTACTTATACCATGTTGATCTGAGTTTGTGAATTGTCATAAGTGAAATTTCTAATCTTCTATTAACTATCATTATTTTAATACCCTTGATTTAAATTATTTCTTTCATATGGTTTACTGCTTTTGAAATGAACCAACCAAAGGAACTGTGCCAAATCTCACTACTTTTTTTTTCCTTCATGATACCAAATGCTCAAATCTCACTCTAGCTAGGTGTAGTAAGTTTAATATCTTATATTATATATTATGACATATCCACACACAACACATAAAGACAATATAAACCTATTACAGGAATATCTAATGGACTAATGAAACACAAAAAGAGGACAAGATAAAAAGATGTCTCATTATGAAGCCTAACATTTATAAGTGACCACAAAAATACAAATGACAACAGCAACTAGCATTTGTTTCTTATCCTTTTTTTTCCCCCTCTAATCTACAGTGGGACCATATGTTTGAGGATTCTCCTTCAGCATCTTTCATGCCAGATTGCCAGCGATGAATTTAAAATGTTACGAAATTTTTAGGGTAAAACATTACATAAATCATCTAAACTAAATAACGTTATATCAATGTCTTAAATTATAATTCTATATAAATTGAATTAAATTAATTTGAATTATATAATATAGTAATAAATCGAAACACATTAATTCAAATTACATGAAAACATTATTTGAAGTATAAATCGAATTGGTTAAATTCGAATTATATACTATAGTACTAAATCAAATAAGTATGATTCGAATTATATGGAACAATGTTTGATTCGATTTACTACTTGTAACAGATTATTGACCTTTACTAATTCAAAATTAATTTGATTTATATTATTTCATATTAATTCGAATCATATTTAGTACTATAGTGTATAATTCGAATTTAGCCAATTCAATTTATACTTCAAACAATATTATTTCATGTAATTCGAATCAATGTGTTTTGATTTACTATTATATTGTATAATTTGAATTAACTTAATTCGATTTATATAAAAGTATGATTTGAGATTCGTGTAACGTTATTTGATTTAAGTGATTTATGTAATATTGGCATTGGTTTGATTTATATAAGTATTTTACCAATTTTTTACTTGCTAATTGGCACTGTTGAAAAATGTTTTTCTTTTTTCTTCAAAGAAAAAAAAAATGTTGACACTATAATTTTGTCTCTTATGGACACAATATATATGTTAATGTGCTACCAATTATTAGAAAGGGGAAGTTATATATAGTTTTTTCATCATTTCTTGTTTAGATATATAGTAAAAAATTTAAAATCCAACAATATATATATATATATATATATATATATCCACACATAACAAATTCACATTGAATAATTTGTTTTTAGTATTTAGTTTTTGACATATCTTAAAAATTATAAATAACATTGAAATATTTAACAGATTATTCTATTAATTCTCATATTTTAAATTATTTATTTTAGACTTTTCTCTTTTCGCATATATTTTAGCATGTGAGTGAATTTAATTTAGTTTTATTGAGGCGATTGTCAAATGTACACGATATATAATGCAAATTTATGATTTTATATAGTTATTTGATTTGCATCATTACTACTATTAATATATTACATAAAAACAGAGACTTAGAAAAAATTAATAATGGGGCAAAAATTATTAAATCACCCTTTCGTCTTAGTCTATAACAATAATAAAGAAATCTTACAGTCTACAAAAAAGAATACTAGGGGGCCAATAATTTTTGTGATTTGTAGTCATCAAATAGCTATTAAGATGGTTTTAATGGTGTGAGATTGGTGTAAGATTTCATCAAATGGCTCACTTTTCTTTGCTGGTTATATGCTGGCCAGAATTTAACAAAATTGCTGGCCCGTAGACTTTTCCGTCTACAAATTCAACTCAGAATACACAAATTCAGTTATAATTTTAGTCTTTATTATTATTATTTTATCTTTATTTATCCTTATCTTATCTTTATTTGCTTTTATCTTTCATAAGTCAATACTCTATATATATTTAATTTTATCTTTATAGTTTACAATTTCAATTAATCAACAATCAATAAAATTTTTTCATCTTTTTTTTTCTTTCCTTATTCTTTCACAATTTTATTATCCTTACATACTCTTTATGTACTCTTTCCGTTTTATTATGATATCAGAGCTCCTCTTGAGCTCTACTGACATTCATGGATAAACCAACCCAATTCAGATCCTAAAACCCCTTCAACCTCCCCTCCCACTATAAATAATCAACCTCCCTACTCTATCCTAAGTCAAGGAAAAATGGCACACGAGCAACTTCATGAGGAACCTCTTTTGGATCTTTCGTTAGCTCATCACTTTTCTTTCATGGCACTTCCTTCCAATGAAAAAACTCGTCCTTCAAATTCACTTGAGCTTTTGTCAAGTCCAACTACTCATTATCTTTGTTCTTTCAATACTTTTTCTATTGTTAACAATTTTTTAAATCGAGATTCATTCTTGAATACTTGGATCATTGATTCTGGTGCCACAGATCACATTGCATCAAATTTGTTTTGGTTTATTTCTTACAGACAAATTTCTCCTATTATTGTTTATTTACCAAATGGTTCTCAAACTACTATTTCTTATAAAGGCATTGTTCAATTTTCACAATCCTTGGTTCTTCATGATGTTTTTTATTTACCTCATTTCAACTTTAATATTATCTCCGTCTCAAAAATTACTTGAACACTCATATGTGAACTCACTTTTTCATCTTCTTCTTGCACTCTACAGAGCAACAATTTGGGGACGATTGATTTGGAAAAAATGAGAGAGGGATTATATGTCTTTAAATTCAATTTCGGTAAAAATCATCTACTACACACTCTATAAATTTCATCCAATCTTCACCCATTACACCTTCAAATATATGGCATTTTCGTTTAGGACACCTTTCTAGACAAAGATTTAATCATTTACATAAATATTTTCCTTTTATCTCTATACATCATGACGAGACTTGTGACATTTGTCATCTTTCTAAACAAAAAAAAATTTCATTTTCTCAAAGTTTTAACAAAGTCAATGCAAGTTTTGATTTATTACATTTTGATATTTGGGGTCCGTTTCGACAAAATTCTATTCATAATCATAAATATTTTTTTACTATTGTTGATGATTTTAGCAGCTTTACATGGGTTATTTTAATAAATCAAAAGGAGAAGTACAAAATCATGTAAAAAATTTTATTACTTTAGTTGAAACACATTTCAACTCTAAAGTCAAAATTATTCGTTCCGATAATAGACCAGAATTTATTTTACATGATTTTTATGCTTCAAAGGGCATTATTCATCAATGTAGTTGTGTTGAAACTCCTCAACAAAATGAAAGGGTAGAACGCAAGCATCAACATATTTTGCATATAGCTCGTGCTCTTATGTTTCAATCTAATTTACCATCATCTTTTTAGTCTTATGCTGTTAAACATGCTGTTTATTTACTTAACAGAGTTCCATCATCCGCCATTAATTTTAAAACACCATTTGAGATTTTATTGAATCATCCACCAAATTATCATGACATTAAAGTTTTTGGATGCTTATGTTCTGTTTCTACCCTAATGGCAAACAGATCAAAATTTGATCCAAGAGCCAAAAAGGCTGTGTTTATTGGATTTCAACATGATTTTAAAGGATATATTGTTTATGTTTTAGAAGATAAAAGAATTGAAATTTCTAAAAATGTGATTTTTTTATGAAATGATTTTGCCTTTAGTCACAAAAAATGTCCAATTCCATACACTCATCCCAACATTACCAAACACACATTCTCAAAAACAAGATTTAGTTAGTCTTCCAGTTGAACCCTCACCTATACCCATTGACCCAACTCCATTTAATTTTTTATTTTCTCTAACAACCTCTCCTTCTTCCTAACTGTCATTTCCTAACCAAGTTGAACCCATGACCATCCAATATCTTTCAACACACACACCCATCTCTCCTTCCGCACTAGACACCAGTCCACCATCACCTCCTCATCCCCCGTCACCCTCTTCACCACCTGAGCAACTCCATCCTCGTCATTCCAACCGACCTCACCGACCTCCAGCATATCTCTCTGATTACTTGTGCAATTTCTCTCTCATTTCTACAAATCAATCTCCCTCAAAGTGGAAGTATCCTTTATCTTTAGTCATGTATTTTTTCTTCTCTTTCATCTTCACATAAAAAGTTTCTTTATCTCTACATTCTGACATTGAGCCAACGTCTTTTAAGGACGCCAATCAACACTCTAATTGGCGTAGTGCTATGAAAGATGAGTTAGATGCTCTTGAGCTGGACAAAACTTGGCGTCTTGTTGATTGTCCTGCAGGCGTTAAGCCGGTTGGCTGTAAATGTGTCTATCGCATAAAACGCAAGCCTGATGGTCCAGTTGATCGATATAAAGCACGACTTGTGGCAAAAGGATTCATTCAGACTGAAGGTGTTGATTTCTTGAAAACTTTCTCCCCTATTGTCAAGCCTGCCACCACCAGATTAGTTTTGGCATTGGCCTCTATGAAGCATTGGCCCATACATCAGTTGGATATTAATAATGCTTTCTTACATGGGGATCTTTCTGAGGATGTTTATATAACTCTGCCACCCAGATTTACATCTCCTCGACCGAATCAATGCTGCAAGCTACTAAAATCACTGTATGGTTTACGACAATCTAGTCGTATGTGGTATGGCAAACTTTCTCATCTTTTGCTATCTCATGGATATCAGCAGACCTTATCTGATTATAGTTTATTTGCTAAATTTACTGGTGCTCAAATTTCTATCCTTCTAGTCTATGTTGACGATATTATTCTCACTGGTAATTCTATTTCTGAACTTGCTGCCATTAAGTCTATTTTGCACCAATACTTTTGAATTAAAGACTTGGGTCTATTAAAATATTTTTTGGGTATTGAGATTACTCAATCAGTGAAGGAAATTTGCTTATCTCAGAGAAAATATTTTCTTGATCTTTTGGAGGATTCTGGTTTATTAGGTGCTAAGTCTGCCTCTGTTCCAATGGATAGTACCACAAGACTATATCAAGACAAAAATCCCCTGCTATCTGACCCTTTTGTATATCGCCGTTTGGTTGGGCGTCTTATTTATCTCACCACTACTCGACCGAACATCATGTATGCCACTCAACAATTAAGTCAATTTATGGCATCTCCTACTAAATCTCATCTTCAAGCTGCCAAGCATGTGTTACGATATCTGAAAACTAGCCTCGGCAAAAGACTTTTTTTTTTTCAAGAGAATCGGAAATTTAGCTTCTCGACTTCAGTGACTCTGATTGGGCCCCGTGGCGGATCCAGAAATCTTATAAAGAGGGGGCGGAAATAAAAAAATTAAAAGTGTCATATTAAAACTGAAAGTTTTAATAAAAAAATTGTATATTTTAATATTATTTTAAACTAAAATTAATTTTAAAAAAATTATTTATATCAAAGTGTTTTTCCATAAAATTTTAATTTTTATCTTTATTATAAAAGATATTGTAACAGCCCAGACCACCCGCTAGCACGATATTGTTCGCGCCCTCGCTGACACATCGATCCGGGCTCCGGCTCTGATACCATCTATAACAGCTCAGACCACCCGCTAGCACGATATCATCCGCTTTGGCACACAAGGCCTCACGATTTTACCTTTGACGATAGGGATGATAGTCGAAACCCCCCACACTCACTCGTCAAAACATGTCACGCTAGGGAGAGGTATCCACACCTTTATAAGGCATGCTTCATTCCCCTCCCCAACCGATGTGGGACCTTATAGATATAACATAAATAATATAAATTTGTTTCTTTAATACTTTTAATATATGTATTTAAAATAAATTAATGAATATAATATATGAAGTATATAATGCCTCCCTTTAACCACTGAACTAAAAAGTATATTTGTCACGACTTTTAAACATTATATCTAATGTATTTTAAGTTTTGAAAATTTAGTGGGGCCATGCTGGTCCCCTAAATCTGCCTCTGATTGGGCCGGATGTCCTGACACTCGACGATCTTTAACATGTTATTATTTTTTTTAGGCAGTTCTTTAGTCTCTTAGAAGACAAGAAACAAACCACCAACCACCGTTACTCGATTATCCACTGAAGCAGAATATCGTGCACTTGCTAACACAATTTGTGAACTTCAATGGATACTAAATGTATTACAATTTTTACGCATCTCTCCTATCCGTCCACCAGTTTTATATTGTGATACTCAGAGTGCTCTTCATATTGCTGCTAACCCGATTTTTCATGAACGGACCAAACATTTAGAGGTTGATTGTCACTTGGTTTGACAAAAAGCTCAAGTTGGAGTGATGAAACTCCTCCCCATTCCCTCTTCTAGGCAACTACCAAGCATTTGTCTTCTCAACCCTTCCATCTTAATTTGAATAAGCTTGGTGTTCTTAACATCTTTAGTCCTCTAGCTTGCGAGAGCGTATTAAATCACTCTTCCACCTTAGCCCATGACAACAATAAAAAAGTCTCACGACCCACAAATTCAGCCTAACAGAATACACAAATTCAGTTATAATTTTAGTCTTTATTATTATGTTATCTTTGTTTATCCTTATCTTATCTTTATTTGCTTTTATCTTTCATAGGTCAATACTCTATATATATTTAGTTTTACTTTTATAGTTTACAATTTCAATCAATCAACAATCAATAAAATTTCTTCATTTTTTCTTTTCTTTCATTATTCTTTCACAATTTTATTATCCTTACATACTCTTTCCGTTTTATTAAAAATTTATAAAGTAAAATTTATGTATAGATATTTTATTTTTTTTTATAATATACGCTAGCATAATAAATCAAGAATTAATCTGTTGTAGATCTGAATTTCATTTAAGAGTTTGTCATTATCCAATAAATTATTATATATACAAAATAAAATTTAAATTTTTGACACTTACTTAAATAAACTATTGATATTTTAAGACATATTCCAAATAACTTCTAATTAACTAGTATCATGAAATTAATTATCATTATTTTTTTAATTTATTTATTTATTTATTTTAGGATAAACATAATATAACAAAAAGATAAATATTAAATTTTATATATATTTATGTTTTTTTATCAAAATTTTTGTGAAAACAAATATTCTCTTGCTTCTACCTGAGCATGTGCCTGCATAAAAATATGATCCTACACGGGATTTTTTATTTGTGTTATTAATATTGTTATCATTATTATATTACATATAAGTATTTAAATTAGTGTGTACATACATATTTTATGTATTATTATTATTAGGAAAAGTTTAGGGGCCAGCAATTTTTGTGTTTTCTGGCTAACACTTAATCATCAAAACAAAAGTGAGTGATCTCCCACCATTAGATGTAATCTCACATCATTAAAAATACTATTGATGGTCAATTGATGATTACAAAATATCAAAATTGCTGGCCCCTAGCATTCTTCAAAAATTATTATTATTATTATTATTATAAAATTTATATATGCTTGAATTTTCTTTTGCAAATACATATACATAATGCTTAAGTATCTTTATGTACTCTCCTTTATTTTGTATAATGCTTAAAAGAGATGTTTTTCCCAATAAATGACACTTCATTTAAAATTTTTTTTTAAAATATATTTGATTTAAGGTGTTAGACCTAATTAGAAGTCTTTGAAGGAGCTCAATGCGAAAGCCTGAAAGGAAAAGCTAGCGATGGCGATAACTCATGAGAAGTGGCTATTTATAAAAAATATCAAGTTCCTGCGTACTTAAATATCAACTGAGCTCACAATTTCATTTGCATTTGCGTCTGTTGATTACAACATTTTCCTTCAGTCTGAAGATGGTGTCTTCTAATAAGAAAATTACCTACCGCAAGATACGTCAAGTCAACTATAAAAGTATCCAAACTTGCATAGTGGTCTATCATAGTGGTCTATCATAGTTAGGAAAATTGAGGGTTTTATGTTATGGAATTTGCTAAATTGGTGTTCTTAAACAAATTGAAAAGGTTTGCGGGCATAAATGGTTTTTTTTTTCTTCTTTCAAAATCTTTAGTACTACTTATTACGTGAATCCTAATGTTATCCTAGAGTACAGTACTCTTAATTTTTTTATATTTATATGCTAA
>NC_029789.2:137809609-137812402 GCF_000816755.2 Arachis ipaensis | reverse complement strand
TAATTATTAACAAACCTCTTCGTTTATTTATTCGTCTGAGTGGTCAAAATATATAATGTGTGTCAACTAGCCAACAGAATATGTTTCATGTCAACGAGAAATGTTAATCCAATTGCATATGCATTTTCTTCAAAACTGAGTGTATTTCATGCATTTGTAGATGAGTTTTTTCACTGGCAATGAATTCACTAATAACCCCATCAATCTCAACTGAGCTGCAACCTGGTGCTTTCTCTGATCCTTTATTCTTCATCATATCCCTAACCCTTCTTGTTTCACTGTATTTCCCGGTTGTTGCATATAAATTTGAAAGCAAAACATAGACACCACTGTGGTTCTCCAACTTCAAGAGTTTGGCAGCTGCAAATTCGGCAATTTTAGTTTGTCCATGGTTGCAGCATGCACTTAAAAAGGCCCTCCAAGACAATGCCTCTTCAGAGGTGCCGCTGCTTGAATCTCTTATTCTTCTTATCATAACCATGGCTTCTTTGAAGAGACCAGCTCGACTGAGCAAGTCAACTAGACAACCGTAATGTTCGATCTTCGGCTTAATCTTGTGCACATTACACATCTTATCTAACAATTTCAGACCTTCAAGTACCATACCGGAATAACTACAAGCTGTAAAAATGGCTATGAATGTTAGATCATCCACCTTTATCCCTGCCTTTTCCATATCCGAAAACAACTGGAGTGCGCTTATTCCATCTCCATGCATTGCCATCCCAAAAATCATTGCATTCCAACACACAACGTCTCTCTCTTTCATGGAATCAAATAGTCTTTTAGCCATGTCCAAGTGACCACATTTTGCATACATGTCCAACAAACTGGTACTCAAACGAATGCTAAATGTAACCCTTGCTTCATTCAGATATCTGTGTACCCAAATGCCAATATCCAAAGCCCCCAAATGGGCACAGGCAGAAAGAATGCTTACTAATATAGACTCATCTGGCACCTCATCAGTAGACTGTATTAAACGAAATAGATGAAGTCCTTCATTGAAGCAATTGTTCTTCACATAACCAGAAATCATGGCACCCCATATTCCCCTGTCCCTCTCAGGTGCTTCATCAAAGAAAAGCCTTGCTGAATCAATGTCGCCCACCTTAGCATACCCTGCGATCATCATAGTCCAAGACACAGCATTCAAATTAGGCATTTCATCAAACACCTTGCGTGCAGCCACAAGATCACAGCAGGCAGAGTACAACGAAATCAAACCATTACCCACAAAGACATCACATAAAAGCCCCAATTTTGATCCATACCCATGAACAATCTCCCCCAAGGAAACACTTTCAAGCGAGGTACACGCCTTCAACACGCAAGGAAGGGTGTAGTGATCAGGGTTCAATCCACGGCGCACCATGTCAATGAACAAATATACTGTGCCTTTAGGGTTGCCATTGATGAAGAAAGCGTTAAGGACAGTATTGAATATGCAAAGTGTGGGATTGTGAATGTGTTGGAAAACTCTAAATGCATAAGCAAGGATTCCGTGATGGTGGGTGCTGAAAGCGAGGAGCCTGCTGAGTGCGAAGGTGTTATGGTGAAGGCCATTGGTGAAGAATTGAGCGTGTGCTTGCTTGAGTTGGTTCATGCTTTTGCATTTCTCCAATACTTGGAGGCATTTCTTGATGCTACAACTTGACATGGGAAAAAAGAACGCTCCTAGAGCTATTTAATCCAATTGATATGAGTTGTGATTTGTAATTTTTAATCCTTGGTACTGCAAAGATGTGGCACAAAATAATCACCCATTTTCGGACATGAAACCAACGAAAATAAACCTAAAATTTTGAATGTAACAACCTATTCTAACGAACTCAATTTTGCTGCGTATGAAAACAAAAATAATTCACTTTTTTCTAATTCATTTTTGCTAGTTCTGTTTGCAAAAATGAAAAAGAAAAATCTCTCTCATTTTCATGGCTTATCCTTGGGATTTAATTTTCGAAAAAGAAAATCTTTTATTTATTCTTCTTTGGATCAACTCCCAGTTAAATATGTTTGGGAGTTGAGGGGCGACGAAGATGAGACTGACTGGTGATAGAGAGAGATAAAGAAGACACTGTAAGATATATATTATAAAAAAGTTTTGGGTCACATTTTTATTAAAATTTGACCGGTATTTAATTAGTAAAAAAAATTATATACTATTAGATATAATTTTACACTATTAAAAATAGTGACTAATTGATGGCTATAAATTTAACCTTCTAACACTCCTCATATATTATTTTTGAAAATATTCTCTCTTTTCATGAATTGTAATTTATTAAAAAAGTTATAATTTATTAAAAGTTTGCAATTCATTAAATAATTAAATACGTTGTTGCATGTATTCATTTCTTCTAAAATATTTCAAACATTTTTTTTGTAATTTCAATAATTCTATGAGTATGTATAAAATAGTTGTATGCATTTATATATTTATACATATTGGCTATATATATTATTTTAACAAAATAATCAATCACTAAAATAAATAAAACTACATATCGTATGTATATTACCTTTACAGCAGAGAAAATTTACGATTATAACTAGAATATTTTGGTTTCGGTTTTTTAATCTCTTCGTATACCAACTCGATGATAGTGGTACAATGAGAATGTTATGTTTAAAAGTTCGAGTAAAAACCCCATTACTATTTAAACTCTTTTTTCATTTAAATACTTTGACCATACATACTAATAAACGTATACAAATATAAATAGACTAAATAAATTATATTTAAAAAGTTATCTCGTTCCTTTAAATTATAATTTATTAAATAATTATATC
>NC_029789.2:137799992-137809571 GCF_000816755.2 Arachis ipaensis | reverse complement strand
TTTTTCGTCACTATCAAAAAATTATTTCCTGGCAATTATTAAAATTGCGACTAAAATTTTGTCTCCACAAAAAATAAGATGAGTAATATTTAAATACTACTAACAATGATTTTTCCTTTTCTTCTAGTATACCCTATTTATTTATGGATGGAAGGTAAGTTTTTGCAGTGAAGGTCAGGATTTGTTAAAACTAGTAATAATATCATGCCGGTGGTAATGCATTTAGTCACAATATTTAATATGGAAACTGACTTTGTAACCATGAGAGATGGGCTCCATGTGATAAAAGTAGCCTGGTTTGGGTTGGCACTTGCTTCGGGTTTGTAGGACCATACGTGACTCTCCGAACCTCCCAAAGTCCAATCTACGTGAAATTAAACAATTTTTTTTAGTAAGGGCTGGGAGATTGAAGAAAATTTCACGAGACTCTGCTGATGCCCTAGCAAAGATCGTCGTTTTGTTTCCAAGTCGGAGAAGACGTCTGGAACACTCCCAAGCCATCACCCTGAAGCTATGGCTTTCAACACTGTCATTCCCAAGTCGGAAAAGACATTCGGAGCAGTAGCAAGCCATCAGAACGAGAACGTGAAAGAGGAACGTGCAAGGAATAGGTCGCAGAGCTCAAACCCAGGGATTTCGTCGTCAACGGTGTAGAGGTCACTCCCTTTGGTCGGCAGAGAGCTGAGGTATGTCGTTGGCAATGTTGATTAATTTCAAATGTCATTGAGACTAGTTAGA
Organism: Arachis ipaensis; assembly: GCF_000816755.2. Taxonomy (NCBI): domain Eukaryota; kingdom Viridiplantae; phylum Streptophyta; class Magnoliopsida; order Fabales; family Fabaceae; genus Arachis; species Arachis ipaensis. Next base: position 137,808,833 of record NC_029789.2, on the reverse strand, counting down.
CAGATTACATTACCATATCAAATCCTGTTTGAGAATTACTAAATTAGTTGATTTAGGGTTTATGTTAGGTGCTAAATTAGTTGATTTATGGTTTGTGTTAGTTGTAGTAACATGTACTGTTTTCTTAGAATGTGTTGGTTTATTTCACTTTCAGGAATGACCACCATCCATATAACACTGTGTATTAATCATAGAGGACGGTTTGAGAGAGGGCCGTGTGGAAAGGTTAGTTACGTGGGTGGTGAAGTCACAGAGATAGAGATGGTTAATGTTGATACCTTGAATAGTTTTTTCGTATCTGATTTGCTGAAGGACATAGGATATACATCTGTTACTATTTTTTTTTTTTGCTGGAACCTGGGAAGGAGCTTGATGAGGGGTTGAGGGACCTAAGGGTTGACATGGATATAGTTAGAATGTATGAGGCAGCTGTGAAGAACAGTAACGGAATAAATGTATATACAGAGCATCTGGTGGATGAGCCCGTGTTAGTTGAGGAGAACAACATGACTCCATCAAAGATGAGAGTAAAGCGCTGTGCTAAAAGGGTTCCAACTCCGAAAAAGAGTCCAAAAAGAAGATTGATAGTAGTGGAAGATGAGGATGATGCTGAAATTGTACGTAACGTGCAAGTTGGGATGGAGGACCGAAAAAGGAGTGAGGCCCAGAGCAGGGAAGAAGCCTATGAAGCACATAAACAGGCTGGTTTTGAGGCCCAAAAAGAGGACAATATCAGTATGGCCCAGGAGACAGCAGACCCATTACTTTCAGGATCTGATGAGGCAGGACAGGTTTCTCAGCCTCCCCCAACACCTGTCATACCAGATAAACCACCATCAACTCAGTCCCAACCTTCCCAGCTACCTATTCAAGAAGATCAGCAACCAACACACACTACTTGTTCAGACTCAGTCCCTTCTTCTGAACCCAATGTCTCTGCACCTCTTGAACTAGAACAACTAACCCAATACACCCCACATCCGTATGGGAATCCACTTTCACAATCAATTCCTCAGACAGTCCCACCCTCTAAGACCAATAGGACTCCCCAGAATTATCAGAGCAATCCTTCAGATGAGGTTGAAGGAAGGCCAAAGGTGAACAAGAGGAGATCAACAAAGAGGCCCCCTACATGCCAGTCTTTCATCCCAAACCCCGATCTGGACAAGCTTCCAACCTTCTACGTTCCCGTTGATGAGGATGATTTCTCTGATGGACATCATTGCTATGAATCAGAGGAATTGCATAGCATAGCAAGTGACGAGGATACTGACCAGACGCCAGTTTTTCCTCAGAGCAATGCTGATGCCCCAGTGAGGCAGGTGCGGTTGGAGGTTGGGATGAAGTTTGAAACTCTAAGCCACTTCAGGAAGGCTGTCCGAAAGTTTAATATCAATGTTGGAAGGAGCATATTCTTTGTTCGTTGTGATTCTACAAGATCGAAGGCTATATGCTATGATGAGGACTGTCCTTGGTAAATATACTATGCCAAGAGAACATTTCCAGCAAGTTATCAGGTAAAGACATTCGTAAATGAACATACCTGCAGCAGGGACAATCACTGTAAGTCAGCAGATGGAAAATGGGTCATAGATGAGTTACAGGAGAGGATACGGGTGCAGCCAAACTTGACAGTGAGGGAGGTTGACCAATACTTCAGATCCGAGTATGATGTACTAATCAATGAAAGAAAAATTTATAGATCTATGAAGAAAGCAAAGGAGAGGATCAAGGGTTCTGAGATTGCACAGTATGCACAACTTCGTGATTATGCTAACGAGATACTGAAGACTAATCCAGGGTCGACAGTAAGGATCCACATGAATCCCATGCCTGATTCGAATCCTATTTCTCTGAGGATCTATTTTTGCTTTGATGCGTGCAAGAAGGGGTTTGTGGGTGGATGTAGACCTTTTATACGGTTGGATGGGACATTCATAAGAGGATATTATGGGGGACAGTTACTGACAGCAATAGGACAGGATGCAAATAATCATATCTATCCTATTGCCTACGCAATTGTGGAATCAGAGAACAAAGAAAGTTGCAAGTGATTTTTGGAGATACTCCAGGAGGATGTGGGAGATTTTCAAGCTAATGGGTTTAACTTCATGTCAGATATGCAGAAGGTACTTGTGCATATTTACTTGTTAAGTCTGTTAGGGCAAGTTTATACCTTTTCTGTCTCATTTAAACGGGCAGTGTTATGGTGCTGAAACTAATATTTTTCAGCAGGTGCTGAAATGAGCTGGCCACGCTATATAATGAACGCGTGTTGCTGTTGGTGTGACAGGAGAAGGTGTTAGTGTGACAAGGGAAAATCAGGAAATAAGTGGAAACATCAGAATACAGTAATTGGTCAGAATAGTGTCGGGTAATTAAACAAAAAAGTTTGTATAAAGTGAGGTGGTTATAAATTGTTAATTTTTATTACAATTGGGTTTTTCCTTTTTTTGTTATAGTGAAATTTTTTGGTAAGTAGGTAAACTACTAGACTGGGCTTACATTGTGTAGAAATTAGGAATGATCCAATATTTTAAAAATAAACATTTTAATACTAATACATTAACTAATACTCTTACATAAATTAATTAGCTTAGTTCATAAATTCAAGAAAAAAAAATTACTTCATAAATTCTTATTTAATAATAAATGGTTAAATTGTTATCAAATAAACTAAATATTTTATTTTTCAAAATATCAACTGAAATAATATATTTACAAATCAAATTTTTAATTTTTTTAATATTATAAAATATTTTTTTACTAATTTAAATTGGTTATCCTCTAATACACATTGAATCAACCTGTTAACAATGATTTAATACAGTTAATTGAATAATAACATTCTCACTCATTTAACGAAGCACAATTTAATTAATTTTATTTTAAATTATAAAATTAAATTTTTTTAAGTTCTTATTTTTAAATCATTTAATTCATACTCAATTTTTTTTATTTTAAATTAATATTTATTAATTTTAAAATTATAAGACAATTTTTTTTTCCAAAAACCAAATATACATCACTAGCAATATATATAAACACATTGTATGACTATGTTTATTTTCATATTGCGTACTTACTGCATATTACTAGTTTTAATTAAATAAAAAATAAAACATAACAAATATACATCACTAACAATACAAGCACATTGTATGGCTGCGTTTATTTTCATATTGCACTTCCATTACACTATACACACTAAATGTGTTTGAAGGATTACGAGGACAACGTGAATGGCTTGTAAGTATATATGCCATATGCTCCTCTTTTTAACACCTTGATATTTATATAGTTGTAGTATTAATTATAAGAACAAAATTTAGAAATTTGATGAAAATTATAAATTGGACTAGACAACATAGTTATTATATCACTCATTTTCTAACATAGTTATAATAAATCCTTGTAATGCTTCAAATATTTGTTATGTTTTATTTTTTATTTAATTAAATAAAAAATAAATATTTAAAACTAGTAATATGCAGTAAGTACGCAATATGAAAATAAACATAGTCATACAATGTGTTTATATTGCTAGTGATGTATATTTGGTTTTTGAAAAAAAAATTGTCTTATAATTTTAAAATTAATAAATATTAATTTAAAATAAAAAAAATTGAGTATGAATTAAATGATTTAAAAATAAGAACTTAAAAAAATTTAATTTTATAATTTAAAATAAAATTAATTAGATTGTGCTTCGTTAAATGAGTGAGAATGTTATTATTCAATTAACTGTATTAAATCATTGTTAACAGGTTGATTCAATGTGTATTAGAGGATAACCAATTTAAATTAGTAAAAAAATATTTTATAATATTAAAAAAATTAAAAATTTGATTTGTAAATATATTATTTCAGTTGATATTTTGAAAAATAAAATATTTAGTTTATTTGATAACAATTTAACCATTTATTATTAAATAAGAATTTATGAAGTAATTTTTTTTTCTTGAATTTATGAACTAAGCTAATTAATTTATGTAAGAGTATTAGTTAATGTATTAGTATTAAAATGTTTATTTTCAAAATATTGGATCATTCCTAATTCCTACACAATGTAAGCCCAGTCTAGTAGTCTACCTACTTACCAAAAAATCTCACTGTAACAAAAAAAGGAAAAATCCAATTGTAATAAAAATTAACAATCTATAACCACCTCACTTTATACAAATTTTTTTGTTTAATTACCCGACACCATCCTGACCAATTACTGTATTATGATGTTTCCACTTACTTTCTGATTTTTCCTTGTCACACCAACCGCTTCTCCTATCACACCAACAGCAACACGCGTTCATTATATAGCGTGACCAGCTCATTTCAGCACCTGCTGAAAAATATTAGTTTCAGCACCATAGCACTGCCCCATTTAAACATGTTATAATGATGTATGTCTGATTCATGTGTTTAGGGACTTTGATGTTAGGTCTAAATTTGGTTAAGATTTTGGGTTGTCTTGAGATTCCATGTATGGACTTGTTCGGTTCTGTTTTAGAATTTCATTGAAAGCTTATTACTTAATCATTACTAGATTATTATTGAATTTTGTCTTACATGCAAGTAGTTGCCAGTCTATTTTATGAATTCTATTCTACAGTTTGGAAATCTGGTTTAGCTAAAAAACTGAATTCTGTTTTGGAATGAGACTGATATTGGAATGTTGGAATCTGGTTTAGCTATAGTCAATTATGTTTTGGAATGAGACTGATACTTTATAATTGGAATCTGGTTCAGCTATAGTCAATTATGTTTTGGAATGAGATTGATACTTTATTATTTAGAATCTGGTTTACCTATAGTTAATTATGTTTTGGAATGAAACTGATACTTTATTATTTGGAATCTGGTTTAGCTAAATAGTCAATTTCTGTTTTGTAATGGGACTGATATTGGAATGTTGGAATCTGGTTTAGCTAAATAATGAATTCTGTTTCTGGGTTGTTGGATTTCTAATAGCTGTTTACTTACATGCATGCCTATAGGGGCTAATACTGGCCGTACAAGAAATTTACCCAAATGCCAACCACAGATTCTGTGCAATGCATATATGGCAAAACTTTCGCAAGAAATGGAGTGACTTGCAGCTGAAAATGTGCTTGTGGTCTTGTGCCAAGGCAACCACAACACAAGACTTCAATGCTGCCATGGAGAGACTAAAAAGGATCAATGCTGGGGCTTGGGAGTACCTGGATAAGATAAGCCCTAAACAATGGAGTAGAGCTCATTTTAGTGAATACCCTAAGTTGGAAAACTACACCAACAACAACTGCGAGGTGTTTAATGCCAAGGTGAAGAAGATGAGGGGTAAGCCGATAATTATGATGTTGGAGGAAGTGAGGTGCTATGTAATGAGGATTATGGCTAGGAATAAAAAAGCTTTGATTGGGTACAGCAGAAGGTTAGTTTCAACCCAACAGAGCAGATTAGAAAGGGAGAAGCGAGAGAGCAACAAATGGAGGCCTCTGCCTACTGGAGATGATGCAGGGAATGTGTATAAGGTGCAATGTCTGCCAGTGAAGGTAAGTGTGGATCTTGGCAAAGGTACATGCAGCTGTCGACTTTGGCAAATCACAGGGCTACCATGTAGACATGCCTGTGCTGCTTTGGCTTACCAGAACAGAAGGCTTGAAGAATATGCACACAACTGGCTCACCATGGGTGCATACAACACTGCCTATCAGACTTCTATGCGTCCAGTTCCAAGCCAGGAGTACTGGGAGCACCTTGAAACCCTCCCCATTCTGCCACCACAGTATAGAAAACCAATCGGACGACCTACACTCAAGAGAGACAAGAGAAATGATGGCCCTAAAGAGAAGAGTGATCCTCATAAAACAATGAGGAGGATTGGGACTATTATCTACAAGTACTGCCTCCAGGTATGGTAAACCAATTTGTAATGAAATTCTATAAATTCTATAATTATTGATTCATGTGATTTTAGTTGACTTTACGACTAATACTTGTTTCATTAGGCTGGTCACAATAAGAGAAGTTGTAAAAAGCGGAAGGAAGCTATGGGTGAAGGGAGTTCTGCACCGCAAGCACAAGCAGATGATGAGGATGAGGATATGTTGGCTGAAATGTACTATGAGGAGACATTAGAAGCTGCAGAGGCTGAACAAGAGGTCACTAAAGAGGGAAACAGAACCGCAACAGCCCACACTCCGCAAGTAAGTGCATTGTTTTAATCATTTCACTATGCTACCTTGTAATCCTTGTGTGATAATGACTGCGTTGTTCTTTGGCTTGCAGCAGCCTCACCCAATGCCTCCCCCACCAACTGCACGACCACAACCACCAACAAACAATGCAACAACCAGAAAACAAGTTATAAGGAGAAGTGTTAAACGACCGCCTCCGACCGGACAAAGACAGCAGCCAACGACACCACCTGCCAATCAGCCAGCTACAACTCCATCCACACACAACTCTCAAACTACACCTCATTCACTGCAAGGTGCTAGTGCAGGAACAAGCACCCGGTTCATGCAGTTCATGCCCACACCTGGAGTTGTGACTCTAACTGCTAGAGGTCGAGGCACATCTGATACAGGGAGAGGTCAAGGTAGAGGTCGAGGCAGGATACGTGGATCAAGCGGAGAAAAAAATGGCCTATCAAGCGGGAGCAGTAACTCGACCCCAATATTGTAGACTAGTTATGGTTGCTTTTTGTTGTTTTTAGTTTACACCAGTGAGATACATAAGTCTTGTGTTTTGTTATGCATTTTCATGCTTTTACTTAGATATGACTAAGTAATGCTTTTTTTGAGGGTGTAATTTCAGTTACCAATACTTGGCTTCTTTGTCTTATTTCATAATGTTTGGAACCTACAACATCTATATATATATAAGGAACAAAGTCTTGTTACAGCATTTATATACTTGCCTTCTTTTGCCTTTTTTTTATATCACTATTGTTACAGCATTTTGTTCATCCAATTTGGTTTGAACTCATATATTGAATAGCAAAACCATCAGGTTACTAATTTCCAGCTTATTGTTTGATCCTTAAGGAGAAGACATAGAGATTCATGTCCATTTTCAAGAGCAATGTCTACTTTTAGACGTTATCAAAATCATTTCAGATTGCAGCAACAAGTTCAAACCTTGTGTATCTACATCAATGTATCACATGTAAAGCAAACCAGTATAGATTAGAAACAATCCATATCATGCCAATATCATTCGAAAATTTAACTATCACCAACAAAGATCTCCAATTTTACAAGTCTTATGTTTTCATCACCAAATACAACTCACAAAACAAATAAAACGCTACCCCCAGTGCAACGGTTGTAATCAACACTCTAATTCCCCTAATTTCACCCCTAATTTCAACCCTAAATTTGTCTATCTTCCTAGACATCATTGAGGATGCTTGCTGATTTTTCCCCCTGCAGTGAGAGTCAATCCATCATCAGGCGTTGCATAACAATGCTCGAACTTTCTCTTTGCTAAACATCTTGTCAGGCCCTCCCATCCTTGTTCGAGTTCATCCACCCAAACAAAGTATCTGCAATCTCTTGTCTGAGAAAAAAAAAAGCCCCACATTGTCAGCTAAAACTCAGAACTAATTGTATCACCTCAACAACAACAGCATTTGGCCCTTACCGCCCATAGAGGACATCTAATGAACCATCTGTTAGGGTTCGTAATCATTCCAGACTCCATCAACACAACATCCCTCCCACAGAAACATTTGCCCTCGAGCTTCTTCTTCTTCATCTTCTTCGAACTTGAAGAATTGTTGCGACTTCCAAAATTTGCATCAGAGTTAAATCTGCGTGGTGACATTGCTGGGGTTATGAGTTATCTCTGGGTGCGCTTGAATTTCACCAATATTTCATTTTGGGGTATGGTTCGAATTGGGCAAGACAAGTTGCTAGGATTTTCATTTCAAGTATTACCTTCATATAGAAACGTTCAGATCCACGTGGACAGGGCTTTAGGAGGTTCGGAGAGTCACGTAGGGTCCTACAAAACCTGAAGCAAGTGCCAACCCAAGCCAGACTACTTTTGTCACACGAAGCCCATCTCTCATAGTTACAAAGTCAATTTTCATCTACGATGGATACAAATATCAGCGTTCTGAACTCTCATGGATACAAATGATCAATTATTCCTTAACAATACAAAGCAGAAAAAAAAAAGTATCATCAACCAAGTTTTCACTTGTTATTAGGATTCAACATCATAATTGACAAATGGGACAAAGTCAATTACTCAAATGTCAAACTTTTTTCCCTTGTTTGTTATCTAAAAAATAAGAATTAAAAAATAATTTTCTATACTTATTCATTCTTTTAACTTTTGCTTGCAATTTTTTGTTTTTTTTACTTAAAAAAAATTGTTTTATTTTATTTCATTGCAACTAACAACATCAACTTCACCAAATCTAAAACAAAATAAGCATAACTTTCCAAAAAAGGGTCATGCTACTGTGAGGAAGTAAAACTTTTTCCTCACCTGAAGAAATGTCGTGGATGCACCAAAAGGATACGCGTGTAGTTTTGGTTCCCATTGACCCGGACAAGTTGTGTGACAATTGCAGAAAGGACAGAAATTGTCGAGGCTAATTAGAGGCAGTTGATTAGCACATAATCTTCTGATCAGTTAGTTGGGCTTTATTGTTCTGAATTGAAGTTTTGGTATATCATAGTTGGAATGAGCTGGGTTGTGGTTATGGGCTAAAATTTTTTCAGCTCCATTTCAAAATAATAACAACAATAAAAAGGGCTTTGGGCTCTGCCCCTTTATCTTAGCGAAATAGCAATAATAATGATGACGATGATCATGACAGAAAAACAATAAATTACTATTACATAA
>NC_029789.2:137784109-137799984 GCF_000816755.2 Arachis ipaensis | reverse complement strand
GATCTTTAAAAAAAATTTAACTAACTTGTACCTTAAAGATACATTTTAAAAATATATTAATAAAATTTTTTAATATTTTTTTATCCTACTTGGACCTGCGCGTAGGTGTCAGGTCAGGGTACGAACATAACTATTGTGAAATCAAAATATAATTGTCTTAACAACGACATAATTGATCATTGCAAGTAAATACAAATTAGACAGAACGAAACCGTATATTAGAATTGAAGGTTGCAAAAAGGTAATTCTTTCACAACACGTCTGACCGAATTAACTGCCGTAACTTCTTTGCACCAAAAATTGTCTGCTCCGTCCAGAAGACCGCCAACAGGTGTTTTTCGGACAGGCTCTCTTAGCCGGCCAACCTTCTCAACCTTCAAGTAATTCGTCGGTCGTTCTTGTACTTTGTACACAGAGGTTAGCTGCCCCTTCGACGTGGATTAACAGAACACACTTCTCTGAACCCATCAGCTACTTCCCATGATGGTAGCTTCGGTAGGTCCGCTTAAAGTGTGCCTGTTCGTCCTTCTGCCTCCCATCCTATTCGAACTTCCCTTCTGCAGTTCGTTCAGCCTCTACTCGTCGCTCCAGTACAATCTCTAGCTGCACCAACCATCCCTGCTGTCTGTGCTCAATTTGACGGCGTCAAGCACGGTGAGGAGCGTCAAGCACCATATGCAGTCTCAAGCATAAATAGGCCGCAAAGGAGAACGGCGGACGTGCGGAGTACATCAATACGCGTCTACTAGATGATGCCGCCAGCTCAGTTTATCACCTGCTAAAATATAAGGGCTACAGCACGGTACAAACGGCATTTGCGAAATATGATCACAAATCACTTGCCAGGTGTGTCTTGTGTTGAACGTTACATTTTGCTTAACCAAATGCATATCCTAGGGGATTTTTTTTTTAAATGAAAAAAGGGTATTATTTTTCCCAACATGATTTCTGAACTTTAATTCCCTAAATACGATTTTCTTTTTTCCTGGCATTTAAGCAAGTTCGCCGAACTCCCGACAAACTCTATAAAAATTGGCAACTTCGCCTATTCTCCGGCAAACTCTATAAATTTTATATAGTTCCCCTAACCCCGCGGCAAACTCTGCTTTAAGTTTTTTCAATTCCGCTTTTTAATCCATTATCACCATCTCCAGATAATATATAAATATATAAACAGTATATAAGAATACACAAAAATACACGGACAACAACCATAACTTCTTCAAGGATTTTTTAATTATAAATTAAAAAAATATTAACTCATACTTAACAATGGCAACTATTGTTATCGTCTCTAAAAATACGTAGATACTTTTTTTTATCATTCCTACTTGGTTTAATAAACATCTACTTATATTTTAATTGAAATAATTCTTTCTTTAAATCAAAGTTATCATTTTCTAATTTTTTAAATCCTTAAATCTTATCAACTTTCGAATTATCAAATTTAAACTGACTCTGAACAACATTCTAAATTCTAATCATAATTTTTCTGACTAAGTTTTTTTTGTTACATATTTTCTTTTCATTTTTTTTTTGGAATTGGCTTATATATTTTCTTTCCTAAATTAACCAATTACTAGCAACTACCATTGTATTTTAGTTTTCTACTTTTATAATTATCAATCATTTTGACCAAAACTTTTCTTTTCTATCCAACTCACAAAAAATTTTACTCATAATTTTAACTACCGAAAAATCGAACCATAAAGCCCATCCCACATCATAACAAAATTCATTTGCTTGGCCTACACCAAAAAACCCAACATCATAATCATCATTATTAAGGATGAATAACTCTAACCACATAAATCTCTTTCTCTAACACGGACTGCATATCCTCTGACTCTACACAGCCTATGTCTCCATTGCTTGGTGGGACGGGATAGCATGTAATATGCTTATATTGTTAGTGATGTGTATTTAGTTATTAAAAAAATATTTGCTTTATTAAATTAGTGAATATTAACGTTAAATTGAAAATATTGACTATAAATTAAATTACTTAAAAATAAATACCGTAAAAAAAATTGATTTTGTGATTTAAAAATAAATTAAATTAGATCATGTTTACTTAAATGAGTGACAATGTTACTATTTGGTTAACTGAAATAAATCATTGTTAACAGATTAATATTTTGAAGAATAAATTATTTAATTTATTTGAATATAATGTTACCACTGATTATTAAACAATAATTTATCAAGTAAGTCGTTTTTTTCCTCTAGAATTTATGAGCTAATTTTTTTTTCTTTTTTTTTCGGCACACAGCTAAGTTATTTATTTTATATAAGAGTATAAGTTAATTTGGATCATTTTCATACAATATCAGCCCAATTCATGTATTTAGCAAAAAAAACCCAACTTCATAAAAAATTACCAACCCAACTCTTTTTAAAATTAGGTAAATGATTAAGCACTTAATTTAAACAAGCTTTTTCATCTAATTGCCTCATAATACTGGACAAATTCCTGCGTGCTATTACTGCCACTCAGTCCCTGTCTCCTTCTATCATATCAACGCGAGCACGCGTCCTTCATAAAAAGTATCCACCTCATTTCCATACATGTTGAAAATTTTGATGTTCAGCATGGTAGCATTGGCCTCCAAAAAAAACTATGAACATTAATTTATTTCAAATATGAAATGCTAGCTTCATTCAAATTAACAACCAAACAAGGAAAGAGTTCTGGTGAGGATTCAATACCATTAATGATATTGATGGGAACCAAGTATATTGGTGCTAATAACATGCAACAAGAGACCTGTGAATGCATTTAAAAAAAGGCCATTTTGAATAGCTTCCTGCTTGCTATTCTCTTTTTAACTTACTCGCAAGTACTACACCAAGTGACAGGTGTAAAAAACAAATAAAGTTTATCTTAAAGGGTGAGACTATGAATTAATTGTAGATAGCGACTTACAAAGGAAACCATTAAAAAAAATGGTGGTCATAACTCATAAGATATTTGCAATTGCATGCAAGTTCCGGCACCCTCAAACATAACCAAGAAACTAATATTTCAAATTAAGATAAAATATGCAACTCTCTCTCCTATTTATTTTCTATGATATTCTAGTCACATGAAATGCTTTAAGGTTAAACTAGGCTCTTAGCGTGTATATATATAGTGCATGGCATACATAAAGTTGTTAGGACCCAAAAAAAAAAAAGGTTAAAATTTTCAAATTCAAACTAGAATAAAACAATATAGAATTTGTAGAGAATAAATGCATGTCTTGATTATTACACCATGTCTCCATGTTATTTCTGATATATACCTTACAAAAACTTAAAAGTTAAAACGAGTTAGTTTAGTAAAAAGTATATGAACAATTTTAATTGATTATTTTTATAATATTATTTCTGACATTTATGGAAATAAATTGTTTTGAAATTAAAATTTATATTAAAAATAATAAATGACATGAGACCAATTTCAGTTTTATTTTGATGAAGAATCAATTAAGTTTTTATTTTGGTATAACTACTCTTTTTCAATAACTTTTTAATTTAAATTAGATTAAGACCAAATATTAGAATGAAAAATTTTACATTTAATTTAAAAATTTTTACATTTAATAAATGCTACAATATTTTGTAAATTTTAAAATAAAATTAAAATGAAAGCTAATAGTGAAAGTATATAACTATATATACTCTTTATAAGTATTAAGGTAAATCACAAAAAATGCATCCGAATAATTTTGTCGCTGATAAAAATGCACTTAAATTTTGTTATCGACAAAAATATCCTCAAATAATCTAAAACGCGACAAAAATGCTGAACAGTAAACATGTATTTTTAAAAAATGTCTCAGAGATTGAATTTTAATGCGATTTTTTGTAAACATGATTAGAAAAATGATGTATTTTTATCTTTAAAATTTGGTGATTTTTAGTTAAGCATATATTTTTTGTCAATAACTAATAATACTTTTAAAAAATCACAAAAAATATATATTTAGCAAAAAACACCAAATTTTAAGAATAATAATATCTCATTTTTCTAACTATGTTTGTAAAAAATCGCATCAAAATTAAATCTCTAAAGTATTTTTTGAGAAATATATATTTAATGTTAGATAATTTTATTGCGTTTTTAAATTATTTGAGAACATTTTTGTCGATAGTAAAATTCGAATGTATTTTTGTTAGCAACAAAATTATTCGAGTATATTTTTGATAATACATCCACGGTTGATTTTGTGCCTCTAAAACTTGTACTTATTCTCTAGATTACGATTTTGTTCTTGTGATGTTGTTATGTAGGACATTTCGTTAATTATTTAACTTTGACCTCATTGTGGACTAAATTGATGCTAAATGAAACTTTTTTGGATTCAAATAGAACACTTTAAACCTTAAGGACCAAAACAGAAATACGCCCAAACATAGGACCAATTTAGTACTTTATCCATTTTGAAAAGAGACTGTATATATCATTTATCACTTCATAGTTCATATGATATATCTAACAAATTTGACGTTTTTTAACTATTCTTTACCAATCATATAGTCATATTATGTATCTTGCAAAAACTTTAAAATTATATATAACTAGGTAACGTTTCTCTTCGCATTAATAAGGGACTTTGGCCGGCAAATTACCCGTGGTATACTATGTATCATATTTATTTAATTATGCGTATGTAGTTGGTTGGTCGGTTTAGCCAATTGATGATACCAATTACCCCGTAAAAAAAAATGATATTGCCAATTGCTATTCAATGCCCACACTGCAAAAAATCAAAATGATTGAAGTAGCTAATTAGCTTTAAATTATATATTTAGAGTATAGAAATATTTAAAACGGTTCATCATAAACTTTTAGGCTTTTAATAAAATCTTTGTATATTACTTATGTTATTAACAAGTGGCATAGGTTGAAATTATATAGTTCCAACTTCCAACTTCCAAGCTACTAACCAAGAGAAAACATGAGCATATGCATGCAGTCAGAAATTTTTCAACATTAAAGGTAGGTGGGGTTTATGTGCCTTTCAACAAATTCAATACTTAATAGCTCTACCTTCATTCAATGAATAATGAATAGTTGTAATTAATATTAAGAGATATCATATGAGATATGTGAATTGTGAAAAATGAACAGAAGTTCTTCCTTTTTTTCCGCTGAACAAAAGCAGAAAGTGACCCCATAAAGCTAGGCCCATTCAACTACTTCAAAGTTCAAACAGTAACACTTCAACCCACTCAACGATACATATGGTAAAAACTGACCTATATATAGTGTAAAGTTGATATTTGTAAATAAAATCATACTTTTCTTTTCATACGAATCAGTAATATTTTTTACTTTTAAAAAGTTTTTATTATTACACACTTTTTCAACATAATTCAGCTCAAAATATCTTCTGATCTTCATATTATTTTTCTTTTTTTTCTTGACATACATAGATGATAATAATGAGATTCAAATTTAAAAATCTGCGTATACTATCAAAATTTAGATATTTACATTATATATAGTAACATGAGATAACAAATTTTTTACATTATTAACCAATTAAATCTTTTATACAGTTTTTATGACTTTTAAAATACTAATTTAATAAGAGCCGAACTAATTAAATTATGCAGCCATACATCATTAAATAATTGCCTATAGTTTTTTTTTTTTGAAAAATACAATATCAAAATTTTGAAATGTTAGACAATGAGTACAATAACTTTTAAAGAAATTTTTTGGCTTTTTAGAAGAAAAAAATATTCTACTTAAATTAACATTAGATCTCTGACAAAAAAATAAGATTTAGCTAGTTGAAAAATTGAATAATTCTATATATATGATATTGCCAAAATTTAGCTTTAATTTTAGAATTTAAAATTTACAATAAATAAACTAGAATTTTGGTAAAATATGCCCTAAGAACAAATGTAAAAATATAATAATACAATTATCTTTTAATTTTTCAATGCATTAGAAACAAAAAGGACTTATGTTTTAAACAATTTTTAGTAAAATCTTTTTTTATTATAATGTTTTCAAAATACGCTCTTAAGACATATATTAAAAAGACACAAGAAATTAAACTTTCTATGTGCATGGTTATGCATTATATACCACAAGAGTAAAAAATGAATCAATAGTTGCCAAAGTATTAAAGAGACCCTGTATTCTTGCTACAATTTGCAAAAACATTTTGTCTTTATCACCTCAATTTCAAAAAAATTCTTCCGGTGAATATGTGTTTACATTCAAATTTCAAATTTAAAACAACAAAGTACTCTTGAAACCCCAAAATTTAAACACAGATATTTTAATTTATGTTTAAACCATCGTTTTCACATCACACTGATATGTGACACATTTATTTATTAGTTGAACCAATAGTAATGTCTTTACTTCCATAGTTAGGATTTATAGAATTCCTCAGCTTTTTGTCTTTTATTATTTCAACTCTCAGCAATCAGCAGTAATATGCAATATCCTTTTGATGAGTGAAGAGGCTACGTGACAAAACATAACATACCTCTAATAATAATAGTTCACATAAGATTATAAGAATAAAATAAAGAAATAAAAGTATTCCGATGCATAGTTCCATTTAATAATCAACTATTATTAAAAAAAATATATATTTTTTTAATCCTACTATTAACGTATGCTACTAGCATTTAGCATATGGCTCATATCACGTCATATTCCAAATCCAAGCTTATTAGTACGTATGTCAGCAATTAACTAATTAAATATTACTAATTAATTATTTTTCCAATGTCATTCATCTGCATTTGTCGTAACAGTAACTGCTTTGATGACTAGACTCTAACTTTCTTTTAGCACTTTAAAAATAAGAGGAATGTTTATTAGTTATTATTAGAATTTTTACCAGTGTGAAATTATAATATAAAATTATTTACTTTTTTTTTGTTGATTAAGTACTAGTTAAATTTTAATAAAAATAATATCTCTTAAATTTTCTCTAAAAGTAATTTAATTTTTATAAATTCTCTGTCATTATATACAGCAATATCATTCATTTAAATCTCAGAAGAATCATTTGTGGATGAATATTTTATGTCAATTTTTCATATGATTTATAAGGTATTTTATTTAACTTTATTTGGTGGGGATTATTTTATTTATCTTAATACATAGTGTAATAATCCAAAACTTAAAAAAAAAATACGATGAATGTGTTAACAAAATTGTTTTACTGTTGTGTATTGAACAGTGAGTATTGAGATTTGAGAGTAAAAATTAGATTACATTAGATTAGTTTTGTTGGGTATATGACATGACACAATAATGAAGCATCAGGAAAGTTCCAAAAATTGTTTTGTGAAATTCAACAAAAGTGTTCTTTGCCTTTTGCACCACTTCCCTTTTCTGTTTTTCATTATCTCACCATAACACAATACAGCAATTTTTTTCATCCCATAATATCATTCTCTCTCTCTCATCTCATCACATCACACACGATCTCACTGTCTCTCATTAACAAAACCGTTTAACCACTTAATAAATACAAACACAAACACAAACACCAACACACTTAAACTGTGTTATTATTTTACTGCTATACTTCTAGTTTTTCTGCTTTGTTTTGCTTTTTTTTTATCCTTTTTTCCCCTTCCCTCTTCGTTTAGTTTCTCACACCGACTGCTATGAACTTCCCACGTGGATCTGATGACCACATTCCACCATGGATCAACCTTCTCATTAGCCTTAGTCTTCCTGGCTCATCACCATTAACCACATAACACTGGCATGTCTTGAAACTTAATTCAAAGCATTTTTTTTTTCAACTTTTCTCATCTGGGGTGCTTATTCTTTTTTCTTTTTAATGGTTTTGGAACTGGTTCTGAGAATGAACAGCTGGAGAAAAACAAGGGTGAGTGTATGTTCTTGTGTGAAAACTTAGAAATGGAAAAAGAAAAAAAAAAAGAATTATGAGTTTGACACCTCTTGTTTATTCTTTTTTGGATTCTTCTGTCTACTTGGGTTTTTTTTCCCTGAAGGTGAAAAATCATTGGATGCTGAACGTGTGGTTCAAGTTCCAACCATTTTTTGGGACTGGGGAGTAGAAGAAACAAAATGTGTTTTTGTTTTTTGTTTTCTGGAAATGAAAATTGGCACTGAGAATGAGAAAATATATTCCAGCTTCTTCTTTCCCTTAATGTACTCATGAAAATTATGACTTTTGTGTTGATTAAAGTTTGAGTTTTTGACATCATTTACAGATCCTCTACTCTCTCTCTCTCTCTCTCTCTGTGCATGATCTTGATCTGTCTAATTTTTTGGTGGACTAATTTGTTAATTGCATATGTTTTCAACAGGATTAATAAGTATTATTTTTGTCTAATGTAGACAAACTGTGAGATCCAAGAGGACAAACAACATGTAAGTATATATATATTCTATGTTATTTTAAAATATAAGCATTGGTATTTGTTGTGGTTGCTTAGAATATAGTTTAGTTAATTAGCCTCTAAGGTTTTTGATGAAATTCCTGTGTGACAGAATATCCCAAAACAAGGACTCAGTCATGTATAGGCCTTTCATTTCATGTGATGATCCAAAAGGAGTTGTGGAGTGTGGGTCAATTAGGAAATACAGGACCAATTCACAGAAGATGAAGAAGGACAAGACAAAAGCCAGTGGCCGGAGGCCGGCCGAGGACACGGAGGAATCATTGACAATCAGAACAGACAAAGAAGATAAGGTCTCAAAAGGGTCCATAGAGAGAACTTTTGATTCTTCATCCTTGCAGCTCATGGAGGTATCAAGAGGAGCTCAAAGGCTGAACAACATGATTGATTCATGGTCTAGAGGCCTAAGTTATGGTGGAAGGTCTGAAGATATTGCAAAAGATCTGTTGAAAGGTGCTCTTGATCTCCAAGAGTCTCTGGTAATGCTTAGGAAGGTGCAAGAAGCTTCCCGAGATGTGGCTCGTGCAAGGCGAAAACAGAGCGAGAAACCTGAGAATGAGAGAATTATTGATGATAGTGCACATTCCAATAGATTCAGTGAACAAAGCAATTCAATAGGATTTCAAAGACCTTGGCCTAGTGCTGATGGTTATTCAAGTAGCAGCAGAGAGGAACTTAAGAAAGTGATTAAGGAGAGTTTGGTTAGGCAAAATCTGTTTCCAGGAACAAGCACTGAAGCACTGGATTCGGCATCAGAAATGCATTCAACAAGCTCGAGCCAATCTTCGATGTTTCAGAATGATAGGCTTTCTGATTCTTCATTCTCCCCAATGAATGCAAGGAAGGAAAAAGGGCCGAGCCTCGTCGCGAGGCTGATGGGTTTAGAACAAGAAGAAGAAGTAACCTCAAGATCGTTTCCAACTCTGATGCAAAAGCAGTTGGAGAGTGAAAAGATTGTGAATCAAAAAAGGCCTATGTTTGAGGTAGATATGCCTAAGGTAAGAAAGACTAATCCAATTGTTCATCCAGAAAGACATAAGAGTAAGACTCTGAGGGAAATCCTTGAGACTAATCACTTCAATGGAGTTCTAAATAGTCCTGCAACAGAGAGAAAACATCAAATGCCTCATTACAAGCAACTTGATGATTTACCCCCAATTGTGCTAATCAAACCTCGATGTAGTCCTTGTCACGAATTTGCCAGAGTCCATGAGCCGGTTCCTTCAGAAGATTTATCCCTCAGAAAACTAAAAGCAAAACCAGTCTCTTCTGGAACATTCATGGGAAAGGAAATGGAAGAACATGTGTCCAAAAGGTTATCCAAGGGAGAAAGAACCAAGCTACTCAGAGAGATCGTGGAGCCGGAAGCAAAAGAGATCAAGCCTAATGAAAATGAGAAGGCTCCAAGAGGAAAGGTGAAACTGAATGGCAATGTTAATCACAAATCACAGGAAAGTGAAACAGTTGATAAAAAGGTTAAGGCCAAGACTGCTAGCAAAACGCCACCGGAAAAGGCGATTCTGAAACATAAAATTGTGACAAAATCTCAGGATCAAGGAGGAGAAATCAGCTCCACAAAGTTGAGGAAGCCACAAAGTGGATCCAGAATTGACCTGAATGACATTCCTGGCAAAAAGAGTACTTCTTTAAACTCCATCTCCAAAACAAAGAATCAGAGAATTAATAGTTCCAAAGAACAGATTAAGAATCAGATGAAGAAGCAAAGGTCTGTTGCTGAGCCTGAAGCAGCTAAACCAGTAGTAAGTCTACTTACATGTAATTGTTTTTTTGAACTAACTATCAATGAATGAAGGAAGGTCTTCAATTGGAGTTTAATTTCACTATTCTTCTGCACAGGATGAACAACTAGCACAGAAAGAAGAAGAAAAGACCATTGATGTGCAGTATAAAGATGACTGCACCGAGATTAGAATCATCGATATCATAGCAGATGATCTTACAATAGAAGATGAAGTAGATTCCTCTACAAATAAGATTACAGGTAAATCTCTCTAGACTCTAGCAATCACTTGTGTCACTTCTGCATGAATCATGAAATAACAGCTTTGTTTCCCCTCCCTTTTGGATATATAGCAGAAGATTGTAATCAGAGCCAGAGTTCTTCAGCAGACAATATTATGATGCTAAAGTCTGAACATGAAAATGGCAGTGAAGCCGATAGCAACAAGCATGACAACAAAGAGGAAGCTGAGCTGAAATATTTTCTTTTAAACAATCAATCATTCATTAACCATGCAGAGGAACTCCTCAATCTTGATTTGGATTGTCCTAAGATGCTACCAAAAATTGAAACAGATGGAATAGCCAATCCCAGACTCTACTTAGACTGCGCGAATGAACTCGCAGAGCGCAAAAGCCTTCAAGAATCACAAGTAGTCCACCCTTTGTTGTTGCTGACCTCTTTAGGGAACTCAAGATTTCACATCTCTTTAGGAAGTTTGGTTGAGGAAATCTGCATAGCCATTCGGAATCTGTCATCATACAGTGAAATTCAACCTGGGAAGAAACTTGCTTCGGATAATATCTATGCAATGATGGAAAGAGATATAAATTGCAATTATGGAATGATGAATGGAATATGGAAATGGGGTTGGAGGCATGGATTTTCTGCAGATGAAGCTGAACAAGTTGTGAGTGAAGTAGAGAGCTTGGTATTAAGTGGATTAATTGAGGAGGTACTTGTAAATTTATGATTAACATTACATTTTTTGAGACATGGAAATTTATGAATCCATAGCCTTTAGATATTAGCATCTTCATGTGGATTAAGGGCAAGAAAAGAATACTTGGCTGAAGAAGTCACATAATTTTGCTATGAAAAGCTATAGTTCCTAGGAAAGAATACCAATACATTTGGATTGTTTATATAGTGCATTTATTCTTTGACCTTGCATGCTAATTGCAACCACAAGAGATGGAAATCAAAAATATACTTTCTACATTCATCGAAGAAGATTCTGAACATTGCATGATGAGTACTATGATATAACGAATCATGAAAATGTCAGGTACTTAGGAACTATAATTAGTCAGCTAATAACAATGGTACAAAAGATTCTGAGATACTCACCAGTCACCACTTATAATTGCAACTTTTTAACAGTTTTTTCTAATAGTACTAGGAATTATTTTAGGCTTTTTATGGCATGCAAAAGTTGAAATCATCAAATATATATACCCTTGTAAACATTACCTTGTTTTGACATAGGTGCCAAACATAACATTAAGATTGAGAAAGATGGGTCTAAGGGTTTTAGCTTATGCAATACCTTTATTGTCATTTACTGTTTTATTTATTTATTTTAATAAAATTGTGTGACTTATAGATGTTGGTAATGCTACCCCGTTATTGTTGTTATTTGTTAATACAAAAGAATATAGAGTAATATTATTTGAACTTCACAAAGTAGATGTCTATTTAACATTATAAAGATATAAAGGTGAATGAGAAAATTGTGTATTAGAATAGAGGAGTTGCATCAAAATCTAATAATGACACAAAATACAGTGAATTGAAAGTTCAAATGTGTTGATCAAAATTTAGAGCAATATTTCCTCTGTTTTATGACTTTATCTAAAATACAATATTACAACAAACATAATCCGCTAGTACATACAAGAAACTCAGTTGAAGGAAGTGTTAATTATATATGATAGTAAAAAAATAAAATGAAGGAAAAAAAAATATTCAAGAAGCACCCTTGAAGATGAGAAAATTAAGGGTCTCAAGAGCAAAGTATATGAAAGTTCCTGGTGAATGGCTGAAGAAGCATCCAAAATTGGAACCTACTACACATTGCCACCCATTCCCATACATCTTATCAAATTCCTGTAAAGAAAAAAAATCATATACCATCTTATGAAATCAATTTGAAAAAAGGCAAATAATAATAATAATTAAAACCATAGAGCAGACTAAAAATAGAATCAACCAACAAACACATAACTCAGTTGGCAAGATACTGTATTAGTTTAACCTAAGATCTTAGGTTAAACCTAAATTTGCAACTATATTAAAAAAACAAACACATGTTAAAAAAAAAATTTCATATACTATCAGTGTAAAACACAACTAATTAATCGGGTATTATCATATTAGTAAAAATAACTAATTTTTAAATTTTTATCATTTAAAAAATCATTTAAACGAATGAATATAATTGAATGATAGTGTAAAATTTTTTACTAGTATCAAAATTAAATTTAAAAAAATGAAGATAAAAGTGACGATGATATGCACCTTCTTGATGTGTCCTGCAATAGATTTGCAATCATGAACATCATAGAGATCAAGGGCTTGTGAAGCAAAGGACATGGCTTGGATTTGCATCTTCCCTGGCATGTCTGTTTCTTTCACCATAGCTTTTCCTTCCAACATCTTTGCTTAACTAGCTTTTTCTTCTCTAAGGTTCTCACAAATGATTCTAGATTCTACACCTATTATTGTTGTATATATAAGGTTTATGTAGCAAGGGATAGTGGAGAAATCAATGGTTGAGATTTTAGCAGCAGGAACTCACGTTCCAACAATGATGCATTTGGAATTAAGTGATTGATTAAGAAAGTCTAAGCACTTTAAGAGTGGCACGTAATCATAGACCAACATTTTAATTGCACCTATCTTGTCTACATTTGCATTTTGTTTTTGTCTAGTCCCTTTGCTTTAATTTCCTACATTCACTCGTAAGTCTCTCATAAAATTCAAAGTTCCATACATTATTAGAATCTTTATTTTCTTTCTTACATTAAAATTATGTACAGAACAAATTTGAGTTGACCAGCTTATAGCATGCATGGTACGGTGCCATTGCAATGGTTTGTTTAAACTTTAAAGTGGGGGTATCATTTAATTTTTTCATTTTTTTGATAGACAAAAAAATTGACTGTGATTGGAGCAGCCAAATGTTGCAACCTGGTCAGAGAAAATAGCACACCGTGATGAACATATGAACTAGTAAAAGATTAATTAAGGTGGAAAAAAGGCGCCATCTCAGATTGAATTAAAAAAAAAAAGTTGATGCTACATTATTAATTGGAATTAAAGAATTAAAGAAGTGGGGGGTACAACTTTAGCATGTGGGGCTTTGGTATGGTAGCAGCCAAACTTTACTCATTAACAAAACTATAGTGTTGGACTATTAATTTATGCATTATTATTTTGATTTAATAACGATTTACGTAGGATGGTTCCATTGGAGTGGAGCATGTATGTCCCTCTCTTAATTAAATGAATGAAAGTTCTTTCTAGTTTCCTCAATTTTGGAGACTTATTATTTGTTGTGACTTGTGACTCTTTCTTGAATAATGGCATGCATGTGCTGTAGAAACCCGCGTGTTCACAACGGTATATTAGTTAGCTGTTAGTCTAACCAAGTTGAATTGTTCTCTTATTATTTTATTAGTCCATTTAAATAAGTGTTGCGAATTTAAATTTCGTTTTGTATATATAACAACTTATTGATCAATGACAAATTCTTAAATAGAGTTTAGATCCGCAACGAATTAATTATTGTTCTACCAAATTAAAAGATATTGCGAAGAAAAAAAAAAGGTTAGCTGTTAGCCTCCAAGGATGAATCAAGCCAACACTTTCTTATTTTATTATTTTCTAAATATTTGAGACAGAGTCAAATAAGTTATGACAGTGTTTTATTCAGTTTTTTATTAAGAAAAAATAACTTTATAATATTTACAAAAAAGGGGGCTAAATTAGTAAATTTTACAGTTAGATTAAAAATTGACAAGAAGAACTTCATGTCGACCCCAAAAAAATAAAAATTAAAAAAATTAACATATCGAGTATATGCGGCAAGTTGGCAGTTTAACTACTTAGAAAATGATTAAACACTAAAATTGGTTTTGATTTTTGAATGAAGTTTAAATTAATTTTTTTTAATAAATTTTAGAGTCCCACTAGAGAGACAATAAGATATTTATACAATATGTATAATGAACTGTTTATTTGACCCAATATGTATTAATAATGTAAATTAAACATCATTATCTCTAATTTCTAGTTGCCTATTTAGTTTTATGATATCTACCCCCAATTTACTCCAAATTCTTTCACATTAACCTTTCATCACCCATCGTTACCTACCCCCTAAAAAACTCCATTGTTTGTTCGGTAGAAAAATCCCCCTTTCTCCGTCGCCCTGCCGTGTGCGCAGCAACCTGCATCCCACCGCTTTGTTTCTGCGCGACGTGTAGCCTCTATTCTTGCCGACCGGAACTGTCGCGCTCCGCTTCCTCGCGCCAACGCCCTCGCCGGAAAAACCTCTGTCACTCCTCACATGGCCGAACATCCGTGACCTGCAACTGTCAGTGTCGCCGACGTGAGTTGCAGCCCCGAACCCCCCGCGCTCGCGTCATCCCAGCGCCAGCCTGCTGCCTGGGTCTTATTGAATTACTCGAAAAATAAACATTTACGAAAACTGAGAAAGTGAACATCCAAAATCATACAAAAACGAACATCCAATGTGAACGTGTATAAATAACAACGTACTTACCTTATAAAATGACTAGCTACCAACCAAATGATCGTGTAAAAAAATATTTTGAAACTATGATAGTCAGATAAGTCATAACCAGTAATCATTGTCTATAACTAAGCACTTAAGAATAACCATCCACGTTCATAGAGAAAGTGAACATCCGGCGACGGAAACAAGGCACAAACCGACTGCGACGGAGACGCTAGACGTCAACAACGAATTCAAACTCGCCTCCTTGGGATAGAAGCAATCCTATTCTCATATTTTCTTGCAAACTAAGCCCAACACAAGGACCGATTGCTGTTATGATCAATGTCTTGATAGAAATTAATCCTGCCAAAAGTGCAAGTACATGTAGCCACTCTCGCATAAGAAGCTACAATGAAGAAAAACTTAAATATCAACAGTCGAAACAACTTCCATATGCAATTTCTTGTGGTAAGGTGTAAGTTGTAACTATTTTGCAAATTCATGCAAAAGAGTGTTGGCGCAACGGCAGTTGGTAACCGTGGCGGCATTGTACCGATTTTCGCTTCGAGAAGAGAGTGAGAGAAGAAGTTCACACCGTATTGAAAGAGGGAAATAATTCTAATTTGATTCCATAACTGACGGGAATCATAATTTGATTCAAATTTTAATTGAAAACTACTCAAAATTAATTACTTGTCTCTAATTTAATTAGGTAATCCTAATTTGATTCCATAATTGACGGAATCATGATTTGATTCAAATTTTAAATTGGAAACTATTCAAAATTAATTAATTGCCTCTAATTTAATTCTAATTTCAATTTAATCTCATTGTATACATTGTATAAAACATACATTAACTCCTCGTACTTTTTCTAAATTTTATTGCTATAAGAGTGTTGAAAAATCATTTTTGTCACAAATTAGTTTGTTTAATGTTGACCGTGTTGGTAAAATTAGATAAAAATATCTTTTTGGCAACTTGTTAGAT
>NC_029789.2:137750957-137784084 GCF_000816755.2 Arachis ipaensis | reverse complement strand
TTATTATAAAATAATTATTTTTTCAAGAAAAATCCATCTGAAGAATTTTTTAAATAATAAAGAATTGCTAAAAATCAAAATGATCAATATAAAATTCTTTAATATTCAATTTGGTTTTTATTCAAAAAAGAAAAATAAATAGAAAAACACATGCATCCTTTCATAGCCCAGAACGGTACATACTATACCATATATACAAACTAGCTTCCATTTATTTATGAGCTTAATCACATCAAACAGGATTAGAAGACCAAACCAATAATAAATCCATTAAATTAAATTTCTAGACAGAAGAGCTTCATATTATCATGTTATTGTGTGTAGTTCTTTTGGTAAAACGGAAGAGTAGTATATATATTTTATAATGCTACAGATGAAACTATTTAAGTGGTAATTAAACACTTAAACTTAATTTATCAAAAAAAATATAGAAAGAGAAAAAAGAGAGAGGGGGAAGGGGAAGACCCATTGGCATTGGTGTTTTGTTTTGAAGAGTTTCTTCGGATTCTCCGACGGACATACACCACAGGGCGGTGGCGGTGGCGGTGACGGTGGCGGCAAAAGGGAGTGAGTGTGTGAGAGAGAGAGAGAATTAAAAAGAAGTTATTTGTTTCTGCGTTTTTGAAGCTGCTAAATGGGCGACGAGAGATCACCTCCAATGGCGATGGTACCTAGAGACAGAGATCGAGAGCTTCTCATCCCCGTCGGCGATTCCCCCGACGCCGAAGACGCCGCAACATCCTCCAAGCCTTCCTCTTCCTCCTCCTCCCAACACCATTCCGGTCGCGAGGTCATTCATCCCTCTCCTTGTTCATCTCAATTAGGTTTTCCTTTCAAATGATTGATTCAAATAGTGGAATCATTGTCATTGTTGTTGTTCTTTATTTTCTTTATTCCGTTCTTGATTTGATTTATCCGGAATTATGGTTGAATTTGTTGCAATTGGAGATTGAATGTTGAAGCTTCCTTTGACTAGATTGGGATTAGTTATGTTTTCTTGGGGTGCTGCTTGTGAATGCTGAAGGAATCAAGAATGGGGTAGGAGCTGGAATCAGAAGATATATTGCGATGGATGATCATTTCAGTTTGATTTGCAATGCATGACTGAGCTCGTGCTATCTTATGACATTATAGCTTGGTTTGAGAAATTGATAGCAATGTTGGTTTCAATATAGATAAACCATCTTTTTTTATTTCATAATATATCTAGCTTGTTCCAGGAAAAAAGGGAAAATAAGAAAGATGGATTGCTAAAATAGTAAGAAAAGGAAGCAGGAAGTGCTGGTTATAATGGGACACTCATTGTCACCCGTAAATTGAGAATGGGGCAGGGGGTGTGCTCTCATCTAGATTTGTATACATGGAATCACTTACATTGGGAGAATTTTCTTACTTCTTCATGGCTTTGAATACTAAAAGTAGAGTTATCTCTGTTTTACTTGCATGCAAGAATTTTGTGCCTTCTAACTATTCTTTCTTTGACAGATTGCTGTTTGTTGTTTGTTCAATTTTGTAGACATTTTACAAAGTTATTAGGAGCTGGGCATCCCACAAGTTCATGACTGGATGGTGCGCAATTCTTTCTTCAATTCAATCTCTTCTATTCAAACAATATGTTATGTATTCAAACATATAATTGTTGTTTTATTTTTCAGGACAAACATCTTTTTGCATGTTTTACATTCTCTAAAACATTAATGTATTTTCTAGAATTGTTTGTGCATATTTTATTCCTACGCCCATCTTGGTGTAAATGTTGTTAGTATCTACTTCATTTAGTATTTAGGAGAATATTTAGTATGCTAATCATTACACCTTTTGTGATGCAGTTTATTTACTAAGAAATTATGTTGAAATGAAAAATTTGAGTTCTAAACCATAAATCTTCAAATAACTTTTTTAACCAAGTAATTTATGATCCCTTACAACTGTGTCCTAGATAATTACAGCTGAAACATGTAATAATCTTGTTACTATCTTAAATGCCTGTTTTGAAAAGATAAGGTAATGTGAAAAAAGATCATTTATATGTTATTAATCGTGACACTATATGCTCTCTTGTAACCAAGAAAAAAAAGATTATTCTAATTCTATGTGGAATATGTGCTACAAAGAATGTTATCTTTTCTAACACTGACCACTCTGTTTGTATATATATATAACGTTTGCACTTTGCAAGAGTTACATTTCTGCTTCATGGTTGCCTTATTTTATTAGGACCAGTTGTTGCTCTGGTCTTTTCAAATTCAAGAGATCCTTTATTTCTTATGGTGAATTGGTGATAGCTCACTGTTAGTTACTTTGCAGTGTCATTCTCTTTCCAATTGCAATCACATTCTATATAACATGGTGGTTTATTCATTTTGTGGATGGATTTTTCTCTCCAATCTATGCTCAACTTGGAATTGATATTTTTGGTGAGTTCTTCTCTTCTATTGTACTTCAATTGCATATATTGGATATAGATTTATCATTAGCTGTTGTTTCCCTACCTTTTTAACACGTCGATATTAATACTTTTTCTTCAGGTCTGGGATTCATAACTTCCATAACTTTCATCTTCCTGGTTGGCGTTTTCATGTCCTCATGGGTGGGTGCATCTGTCCTCGGCCTTGGGGAGTGGTTCATCAAGCGAATGCCACTTGTTCGTCATATTTATAATGCCTCCAAGCAGATCAGCGCTGCTATTTCACCGGGTATGTGTTTGACAACATCTTAGTCTACATGTATTCAATCCCAAAAAAATAAATTGTTGATGCATGTATTCTCACAGATCAAAATACACAAGCCTTCAAAGAAGTAGCCATCATTCGGCATCCACGTGTTGGGGAATATGCGTTTGGATTCATCACCTCTTCTGTTGTTCTTCAGGTTTATAAAAGATTTTTACTAATGCTTGACTTGGAGTATTGTATGTATGCCTTGCTGCTACTACTTTAATATTCTAGTGCACATAATACTGTTTAGTTATTTGTTGATTATGCTGTGTCATTCTGTATGGGATAGTTAGATTTTTTGTTGCTTCACAGTTATATCCTATGGTAATCAATGTATTGCTTTTATGATATACAGGATCACTTAATCATTTTTTTGTGAATCATATTGAACATGAATAGCTAACACTTGTGAATATATGTGTTTGTATTTTACTTTTTGACCATCAAATATAAAAAAGAAGTCATTCGATGGCTGCGACAGTTATCACTGCTCCTTATCATTGCCATACCATACATCCATTATTCTTGTCAGTTGCAAATTATTGTTTTGGGTTATTGTTCTGTGTTTTGTAAGCCATATACAGTTACTAATTGCAAAAATTTCATTATGGTTGTATTACTTTGGTAAGACTGGTTTATTATCAATAATAAAAAATCACCTTTTTTTTTCTGAGGTTTCACACAATATTACCTGTTGAAATTGATTGTTTCTTTAACTAAACTTTTGCAGAACTACTCTGGAGATGAAGAGCTATACTGTGTCTATGTTCCAACAAACCATCTTTATATTGGTGATATATTTCTTGTCAATACCAATGATGTCATCAGGCCAAACTTATCAGTTCGTGAAGGAATAGGTAAGCTCAAGTAAACTTATTTATTCAGAGTGAACTTCGTAAATATTGTGAATATAAATAATCTTTCCGAGTCTCCTCGCCAGGGCCTCCATCTACTTTATGATTCCTCCAAATTGGAGCAAATTGGGTTTTGGCCTTGGAATATTTGGGGGTTAACTAAAGATAGGGATTAAATGAGTACTATTAGTAAAAAATACACTCAGTCACATATTGCTTCCATACTTTTTCTAACATGGCATTAGGTTATAAAACTATCATTTGAAACTATCATTTGTTACATTATCTTATGTACTTTCAGTTGCAGAGGGAAAAACATTTTCATGTATGCCTTTTTCTTTTGGGAGATGACCTTTTGTGTGTATGCTCAATGGCATAATAGGTTGTCACTTTCGGATTTCTTTTTTGTTTCATACTATTTGTTGTTTCAGACCTACAATATAGTATTAATCATGTAATACTGATTTTTCCCATCTTCAAAATGTAAATGTGATTTTTAACATGACATTGTCTAAGCCATGTATTCAACTCCATGTGGGTGAGATAAAACTTATTTGTTGTTTGTTTAACCCTGTTTTCAACATGCAACCTTGTAGGGTTATGATAATTCTTTCATTTTTGATTTGTCAAAAATTAATTTGATCTTTTAAAAATCAAGACTATTGAACTTTCGTCTTAGTGTTTGTTTGGATGCTATTAAGTTAAGAAGATATCTTTTTCCATCTTTTAGTATGTTTGGCAAATTTCTAGTAGTAAAAGTAAAAAGTATTAGAAAAATGAAAAAAAAAAAAACCTTTTTTGAGAAGCTACAATTTATATTTTTTTTTCTTTAAAAAAAGATGTTCTTCACATGATAAATAAACAAAAAGTACTTTTATATTGTTGTATCCAAATAGTATTGATAGATAAAAAAATACTTTTTGCATGAGATATTCAAACATAAAATTACTTTTATTTTTCTAAAATCTTTTGAAAAAAGATAATTTGAAAAAAGATACTTTTTTTTAGAAACTCAACCCAAACAAGCCCTTAATCCTACCGCCATTAAATAAAATAATGATGATCTAATTCAATCACTAGTTTTAACATATGCTAAGGTGAACTTGGAATTTGTTTCAAAATTGCAGAAATTGTCGTCTCTGGAGGCATGTCAATGCCACAACTCCTATCAACGATTGATTCAAGCATAAGCATGATCCCAGGGGATATAAGTAGACCCAGCAGAAGCTGATAATTTGGTATCATATGGATTCATCAGATAAACAAGTATTGGATGTTTTAGGTTCTGATGTCAAGTGTAATATTCATTTATGTGCAATAGCATGTAGAACTTAGTGTTTGTTTGGAAGAATATAGTTTTGGTGATAATACAAAATTTCCAATCACTGCTTGGGGTTCGAATCTTTTTTTACGTGTGCATAATCTACTGGTTACCCACTCGTTATAGCAATTCATTTTTGTAGTGCTGATTATGGTTTTCTTTTTTAAATTTTTTGGGTCTTATTATGGTTTTCGACTCGACCCAGTAACGTTTGTGAAAGTTTATCTTCTGTGGAACTGCAAGTACACCACCTAACTTTAGGATCTGTTGAAAGTTGAAACATAAGGCATTTACAATATCTATAAAAAAAATTTGTAAAGCTTCCGAAGTTTCGCGATCATTATTTACTTGACGATATATTCATTTTTCTTTTTTGTTAACTCACATCTAATTATTTTTATGTGAAGTTGATAATTGAGAATTATTAGATAATAATTTAATTAAATATATTAAATTATTTAATAATTTTTAACTATTAATTTTACATAAAAATAACCATCTCTAATATTTTATTTCCTACGTCCTTAAACAATCTAGAGTAAGTTTATTTTTGCCTCTTATCTGAAAATAAGATAGATATATATTATATTTTGATTTTGTTTAGAATTTAGGATTTAGAATTATGACTTTAAAGTTTAAACAATGTACATTCGGTCTAAACCACAATTTACGAACAAATTGAAAAATCTTTGTTTCAAACACAATTTGCTACAAGAACAAGCACAATCTTTTATAAACTTTAATGAATCTGGCTTCGAAGGAAACACTGAAGTAGAAAAGTGACCAGAAAGAATGACAAACATTATATCTCCCTGCTTATTTTATGTGTATAAAATTTACATTTTGTTGTGGAGGAAAATAAATCAATGAGAAATATGAGAGTGAAAAAGGTGGTTACTCTCTGCATAAAAATGATTAAAGTAATCTTAATGTGAAAATAATAATTAAAATATAAACACAGGTTATATTAAGTAATTTAATTAAGTATGTTAAATTATCTAATAGTCTTAATTGTTATCTTCACATAAAAATTACTCTATGCTTTTTCATGTATGTTTAGTTTTTTACTGTACATTAAACTAATAATTTTTTCAATAATTTTATTAAAGTTATGACATAATATCATATTGTCTTAATTTATTCCTTAAAAAGCTAGGAAAAAGAGATTAATAAGAATTGATCCCTTTCCTATAAGCTTGTTAGCTTGGTAACTCAGTATAATTTGAAAACCAATTCTAGGTAGATAACGTTTATCCAAAGTCCACTCTCCAATTACGCCAATAATTTGGCGCCTGATAAAGCGCAAGCCACTCAAAATAACATTAATTTTACAATTATATATCCAAACACACACAGAGAAAAGATAAATCATAAAACACAACTCAACAAATCACTATAAGCTCGAATATTCATTCGATAATAATAATTTATTGATTCTTTTATTGATTTGTCTCAGAATCATTTTTTCAGGTATCCCGTTCGCCTGGTGTTCAGAGAAGTTCAGAGCGCATTCTAGACGGAAGGATCGGCTCAAGGTGAGTTATCGCTCTCGTGGCCGAGCTATACCTCAAAGGCTCTAAACAACACGAAACATTTGGCACCTACTGAAGACCCATATGTTAAGTTGTTTATCTTTCTATTTCTACTTATGTTGTTAGCTCTGTCCTTGTCACAAAAATAGATAAAAAGCAACATCTGATCTATTTTATCAGTAAAAGCTTGCAAGCGGCGAGCTTAGATACCCAAGCTAGAAAAACTATCGTTAGCTCTGCTCATAACAGCTCGCGCAGCTCCACCATTACTTCCAGAGTCACGCCATTATAGTCAGAATTGACCAACCCTACAGCAAGTATTAACAAGACCAGAGTTGGCAGGACTAGTGATAAAATGGTCAATCAAATTGTCGAAATTTGACATCTAATATCAATCCAGAAGGCGTTGAAGTTGCAATTTCTGGCCAACTTCATTACAGAATTCACAACATCGGAGACATTGCAAACACCTTTAAAATGGACACTTCATGTAGATGGAGCTTCCAACACAGAGGGATGCAGTGCTGTGATAATATTAGAAAATGACGATGGTTACATCCTCGAACAGTCCTTCCAATTCTCGTTCTTGGCAAGTAACAACCAGGTTGAGTACGAAGTTTTGTTAGCCGGCCTAAGGTTAGCTTGTGAATTAGATGCTCACCATATCTTAATACACTATGATTCTTTGTTAGTAGTCCAGCAGGGAAATACCAAGTCTGAGATCCTCTCTTTGAGCAATACTTAACATTGGTAAAATGCTTACTTTCAAATTCAAAACTTTTGAGATGATTTACATACTTAGGAAAGACAATAGTAGAACTAATATTCTATCAAAACTCGCAACAACAAGGGAGACAACACATGCTTCCACACTTTTACAACTAACTTTAGCTGAGTTTAGTATCAGCTCCATGTCTATCTTTGCAATTTCACAGGATGCAGATTGGAGGACACCTTACATTGTATACCTTAAAACAAGAGCCCTACCACCAAGTGTATGAGACAGGAAACTCTTCAAGCACTGAGCATGTTTGTTTACACTTATCGATGACACTATATAAATGTGGTTTCTCAAGACCCCTACTAAAATGTCTAAGGAAAAAGGAAGCTAACCTAGCAATATGAGAAACACATGAAGGAGTATGTGGAAATCAATTAGGAGGAAGAACTCTAGCATCCAAAATTCTAAGGGCGGGCTATTATTGGCCCACAATCAAGAGAGACTGCATCATCAAAGTCAAACAGTGCGATCAATGTCAAAAACACTCTCTATAATAATACATCAACCAGACGAGCTCCTGCATACCTTGGAGGTAAGCTAACCTTTTCAAAAGTGGGGGCAAGATATTCTCATACCATTTCCAGTAGTAGCCGAGCAGGTAAAATTTTTTACTTATAGTGATCGATTATTTTTCTAAATGGATCAGAGAACAACTCTTCGCCAGAATAACCTCACACAAGGTACAACCATTTATTTGAAAATACATTATATGCCGTTATGGATTACCTAGAGAAATAGTTATAGACAACGGTAGACAATTTACTGATGAAAACATAGCAACATTTTTACAACAATTTCATATACAACACCACTTCTCCTTAGACTGATGGGCTCGTAGAAGTTGCTAACAAAATACTTTTACAGGCTCTTTGCAAAAAATTAGATGAGGCCAAAGGACTCTAGGCCGACATGATCTCAAAGGTGCTATGGGGTTATAACACCACCATAAATTCTACAACAAAAAAAACACCTTTTCGACTGGTCTATGGAGCAAAGGAAATGCTCCCTATAGAGATATCAAAAAATCTCTTAGAATCGACAATTACAACAATGACGATAATAACAACAAAAGACGATCAAAGTTGGATACAATTGAGGATGACAGAGACATTGCATTATTGCGACTACGGTTGATATAACTCTTTGTCCAAAACAAGTACAATCGAGGAGTCAACCTCCTATTTCCGACCTCATGACCACGTGATTAGAAAAACCGAAGAGGCAAGGAAACCAAGAGGACAAGGAAAGCTTACAACCACATGGGAAGGCCCTCTCCGTGTTAGACAAGTGCTCGACAAGGGGCTTACAAACTGGAAGCTTTAGACGAATCCAATGTATGTGGAACATGGAATGCGTCCTCATTGAAGATGTATTACAACTAAGCAAACTAAAAGGTTTGCGGATGTACTTTTTTCCTACTCCAATTTTTCCCCACCCTGGGTTTTTTATTAGAGGGATTTTAACGAGGCATTACGCATCTCACCTGCTATTATAGCAGGAACACATTCATAAAAGAAATTGTTTGTACCTTTGCTGTTTTTTGGATTAACCTTCAATAATATCCATGACCCTTTTTGAAAATCATAGCAATCATAAACCAACAATACATAGTGCAATACCTACTACAAAGTTCAAACATCCATTTTTAAAACCGAGTCTATATCTCGATGCACCAAATAACAATCATATAACAATCTAAACCGACCTACGTAGTCAACACATCCAAATTCAAAATAATCATAAATCTACTAAAGCTATTACAATTCAATCATTTTGTTGCTCAAAACATTATCGTCAATCCCCCCTCTTCTAGTACCCCATTATCAACCAATTTGCCATTTATGACGACCTTCATAATGTCCATCGCGGTAACATCAACCTCGGGGAGCAAAGTCTTAATTTGTAATACTGCACGATCAAATCCTTGAGTAAAAACCTCGTATACCTCATTTTTTTTGGTAGATAATGAGGCTTCCAAATCCATAACTCGGGTCAACAATCTTTTCTTTTCCTTAAGACGATCAGAGTTGGATACAATTGAGGAGGGCAGAGACATTGCATTATTGTGACAACGGTCGATATAACTCTTCATCCAAAAAAGTACAATTAAGGAGTCAAACCCTTATTTTTGAATTCACGACCTTGTGCTTAAAAAAACTAAAGAGGCAAGGAAACTAAGGGGACAAGGAAAGCTTGCAGCCACATGGAAAGGCCCTCTCTGGGTTAGACAAGTGCTTGGCAAGGGGGATTACAAACTGGAAGCTTTAGAAGAATCCAATGTATGTGGAACATGGAATGTGTCCTCATTGAAGATGTATTACAATTTACAACTAAGTAAACTAAAAGGGAGGTTTGTGGATGTACTTTTTTTCTACTCCAATTTTTTTCCCACTCTGGGTTTTTTATTAGAGGAGTTTTAACGAGGCATCCCGCCTCCTGCCTGCTACTATAGCGGGAACACATTTCAATATTTCATAATAAATTTGTTTGTACCTTTGCTATTTTTCGGATTAACCTTTAATAATATCCATGACCTTTTTTGGCAATCATAAACCAACAATAAATACTGCAATACCTACTGTAAAGTTCAAAATCTATTTTTAAAACCGAGTCTATATCTCGATGCACCAAATAACAGTCATATAACAATCTAAACCAACCTACATAGTCAGCACATCCAAATTCAAAATAATCATAAATCTACTAAAACTATTACAATTCAATCATTTTGTTGCTCAATAATATTATCATCAATCTTCTCTTCTAGTACCTCATCATCAATCAATTCACCATTTATGGCGACCTTCGTAACGTCCATCACACATCGTGCTAATACTGCACGATCAAATCCTTGAGTAAAACCTCGTATACCTCATTTTCTTTGGCAGATAATGAGACATCCAAATTCTTAACTTGGGTCACCAATCTTTCTTTCTCCTCAGCACCTTCCTTCACTTCCTTTTCCAACAAAGCCATTTTCTTCTCAACAGATTTCAACTCCTTTTCCCTGTTTTTCAAATCTTCTATCGAACTATTCAACAACTCATCCTTAATCTTCAGCACACTCTAAAGCTTGGTAATTTCATCTACCTCATACTTTTCTTTCATTAATGTCAATTCCTAAGTCCTTCCTATTGATAGCAAACACACACCAATCACCTGCAAAAATCATCCTACATAGCTACAAAACAAGTCCCAACCAGATAAACAAAATAAATACAGAGCAACGTCATACTTGGAGATATTGGCTGACCCCAATTTTTTCAGCTTTGTCATCAAGCCGACATCAATAGGAGATTGGGCAAAGTCATCAGCTATGGTAGAAAAAGAATAATGCTCGGACTATGGTGAAGACGATCCACCTCTAAGGGATACTCATGTAATTTCTTTTGTCGTTTATACGCCACAATGCTTTCAACCGAGCTATATATTTTCCCACCCTCCCTCGGTGGAGAGACGACTAAAGGCTCTTCCCTTGACTCCCCATGCTACATTTTCCTTTTCTTCATAATGATCGGTTTCGGCTGAGTTCCCCCTGTACTACTTTAACCCCCCCTTCTTGGTCTGTGTTTGTGGAAGATATCTCTTTTTCGCCTTTCTTTTTCTTGTTTAGTAAAGCTTTTAGTCCAGGGGTGGTCAGACTTGATTCCCTGCTTCTTGCAGTAGCAACATATTTGCATCAATCACTTTTGTCATAAAAACATCCTAACACAATATAAAGACATCAATTACCTATATGCTTCACCACAACATCACAATCTACGTCATACTATAATAGTTCAAATACAGACAACAATTCTCTAGTTTCAAACACCACCATCAAGAACTTTAAAAACAACTCGTGCCTCTTACTCATTTCCTTTACATCTAGAATTTGATTTGGTTCAAATGACCAATACAACAGAATCTCTCTTCCAGCATTTCAAAAAGGTAAAAGAGAAACTCAGTCTCTACTGAACAAACTTTCATAAACATGTCTTTGAAGTCCTTATAGGAGGATTTATACAAACCAAATATTGACCTTCCTAGGTGACTACTAATTAAGATTCACCCACAGGCCACAACGAACACCTTTCGCCTGAAATAGAGCAAAAAAAGACATCTATGGAGATAGAATAGTTGAGATAATCCATTAACACTTCAAAGGCATTCACAAATTCCCAAGAATTCGGATGCAGTTGGGATGGGAGAACAGTTAAGTTGATATAGCACCCCATACTCAATATGTAAACGGCAACCTCATGCTTAGTTCGATCAACATGCATGTATAAATGTAAATGTAAATCCAATCTTCGCTCTTATCACACATTCTGTCATTTTCTCCACAGTACAAAATCTCAACCCTAGCTCCATTTTTGCCCCCCCAATAAACATCATTTAAACTAGAGACAGACTCAGTATCACTAAAAAGAGAACTACGACATCTCACATCAGCGTTAATCCAACCATATGAATTGTCAACTGACCACACATGTTTCCCTTTGTCTTTCGACATAGCCCACCCAAAACAACAAAAAATCAAATTTGAAAGAAGACACAGAGATAGTGATAGAGAAAATGAGCCAGAAAGCAAAGATGAAAATGTGTAATACAAAGAAAACTGACCTTTTGGTTCTTTTTTTTCTTTTCCGAAAAGCCATAAAACTTATCAACCTTTCCACTTCCAACCAAGCAATAAAATCCAAACATCAAGCCATCTTGTAAACTATCCATTTCCCACAAATCAACGACCCAGATTTCCTTGAGAAAAACTCATGAGTCATGTCAATTAAATTACATCAAGTTAGTGCCCTCTAACAAATGTTTGTTCCATGCATGTCAAAACACACGTTGACCTTTGGGGATAGCATATGTCTCCGAGTTATAGGGTCAATCGATATATCATGAAACTCAACATGCTTATTTGAAAAAAAAAAAAAACAACAAATGGGCCAAGCTTGGGGGCTGTGTTCTGTTCTCTATAAGCTCGGTAACCGACTATAACTCAGAGACCAATTCTGGGTAGGTAATTTCTATCCAAGGTCCACTTTTCAACCATGCTAATAATTTGACGCCTAATTTTAATTATATATCCAAACACATATTACAAAGAAAAGATATATCATAAAACACAACTCAGCAATTCATTATAAGCTCGAATATTCATTCGATAATAATAGTTTGTCGATTCCTTTATGGACTTGAACGTTGGAGTCCTTTTCATAGGTGCTCGCTCGCCTGGTGTTCAGAGAAGTTCGGAGAGCTCTCTTTCTCATGGCCGAGCTATACCTCCGAGTCTCCAAGCATCACAAAACAAAAAGGATTTCAGTTGAAAAAAAAATTAGAATTTAATTTTGAAATGGTTCCCTTATTGGTGTTGTACACGGCTATGGGGGATATGAGTGATTCACAGTGGATATGGGCACCACAACATCTCACAGTGAGCATGCTACTAACAAAGATATCTCGCACCCTACAAGATGGCTGTGTGCCGCCATGTGTCCGTTGTGACAGGTGCTTGCAACTCGCACCATGTAATAAGGTGTGACTTTTCTTTTACCGCAACTTTTCTTCATATATCTGGTGTTTTTTGGGATTACTTAATATCATACCTTTCATATATTTACTTGAACTTTGCTTCAGCTTTTTCTTTATTCTTCACTTGTTCCTTGTTCTCCACCTTAATTGTACGAAAAAAGATTATAACTTTTGTAATGAGATTTAAGAAAAGTTTCAATTTTTGAGATTGGGTGTAGGTTTGGTATGTGTGACTGCAAAAGGGAGTGGTTGGTGGTGGTGAGATTGAAGCAGAAGAAGAAGCAAATTCCGTATGTATGAAGTTTGAAGAATCAGAATTGGTGTGTATAAGAATATCACTTTAAGAAACATTTTTCTCAAGAGACAAAGGGAATGTAAGCAAAAGTTACTGAATATTGACTACTGAGAGTGAGAAAAAGTATTCAAGACTTTTTTTTAAAGGAAAACAAATCTTCAATTGTATTTAGGAAAAAAAATCCTTTGCTTCTAGCTAACTGTAAGAAATCACTATTCCACATCTCTTAACTTTCCCACCCAATTGCATCTTAAGGTACAACATCTTTATAAATTCCATAAGTAATTTTTTTAGCTTAAAAAATTATCAATGAAAATGGTTGTACAAATCAAATAATATTACTATTTAGACAGTGATTTTAATGTGAAAAGCTTGAGGTTTCTAAACTTCTTAGTTCATATATTTATATATACTAATTAATCATTACAATATCAACTAAAGATAAAATATAATGATTCATAATTAATTCTAATCTAACCTAATTGGCACCTGATAGCTAATTGACTGACCTAATCTAACCTAATTGACACCTATAAATTAATTGATTAAATTATTTGAATATAATATCAACATCTCCCTTCAAGTTAGAGCATATATATTATATGCACCAAGCTTGTTACAAATGTAATTACTACGAGGATCTTTAAGAGACTTTGTGAGAATATCAACCAATTGTTCACTTGAATTAACAAATTTAGTGACAATTTCTTTAGATATAACCTTCTGCTTTATGAAATGACAATCCACCTCTATGTGTTTAATTCTTTCATAAAATACTGAACTGGATGCAATGTGGAGTGCTGCTTGATTATCACAATATAACATCATTTAGTTAACTATCTCGAACTTCAACTCTGAGAGGAATTGCTTGACCCATATTAACTCACAAGCCACTAATGCCATTGTGTGATACTTTGTTTATGCACTTGATTGTACAACAACGCTTTATTTATGATTTTTCCAAAATATAAGGGAAACCAAGAAAGACATAATACCCAAAAGTAGATCATCTATCAATAGAAGAACCTACCTAATCAGCATCACAACAGCCAATGACTTGGGCATTTCCTTTATCTTTGTATAATCATCCTTAGCCTGGGACTTTCTTAATATATTTTACAATTTACATTACAACATCCCAATGATCAATGCAAGGAGATTGCATAAACTGACTCACTACACTAATAGGATATGAAGTATTTGGTCTAGTAATAGTGAGGTATAGTTCAGTTTTTCTTTCGATATCTCCCAGGATTAGAAAAATGTTCCCTTTGGTTAGGTAGTAATTTAATATTAAGACCTATTGGACTGTCATTACGTTGGCAATTCACCAAACCTGTTTCTTCCAATATATCAAGGGCATATTTCTGTTGAGATATAGCAACTCCATCTTTAAATTGAGCAATCTTAATACCAAGGAAGTACTTGAGTTTACTTAAATCCTAAGTTTGAAAGTGATGAAACAATGTTTCTTTAACTTTGTTATCCCCTCATGAGTATTACCAGTGATGACTATATCATTCACATAAACAACTCAATA
The DNA here is from genome assembly GCF_000816755.2 of Arachis ipaensis. Lineage (NCBI taxonomy): Eukaryota > Viridiplantae > Streptophyta > Magnoliopsida > Fabales > Fabaceae > Arachis > Arachis ipaensis. The sequence continues at coordinate 137,769,527 of NC_029789.2, read as the reverse complement.
GATGCACTATCTATGTGAGTTGTGTTGATAGAACACTAAGTGGTTAGATTCGCTTATTTTCATGCCAAATATTTGAATAACAGAGCTGAATTTGCTAAACCAAGCTCGAGGAGATTGTTTTAACCATAAAGGGAGCGTTTCAAATTGCAAACCAATCCCGACTCTCCCTGAGCAACAAATCCAGGTGGTTGTTCCATGTGTACTTCCTCGTCAAGTTCTCGGTGAAAAAAGCATTCTTGATATCTAATTGATACAATGGCCAATGACAGATTATCGCAATACAAAGGAAAATGCAAACAGAATTAATCTTTGCTATCGGAGAAAAAGTTTCTTGATAATCTTGCCCATATGTTTGACTGCAACCCTTAGCAACCAAACGAGCCTTAAGATGATCAATTAAGCTATCAAGTCCAACCTTAACAGCATACACCCATCGGGACTCAACCACTGATTTTCCTGGAGGAAGACGAATCAACTCTCATGTACCACTATACTCTAAAGCATTCATTTCATCAATCATAGCTTATCTCCATCCTGGAAGAGAGAGTCCTTCATGACACACTTAGACGTAGGTATAGAAGATAATGTGAAAACAAAAGCATAGTATGGTGGGGACAATTGATGAAAGCTCAAGAAATTATAAATTGAATGAGGATTTCTTGTGTTACGATTACCTTTTCAAAGAGCAATCAGAAGCTCATCAATAGATACAATTTGATCCATAGTAGGGGAAACCAAAGAAGTTGAACATATGCCACTATCCTCTACCATCTCAGCATTAGTGGATAGACCATTTATAGTGGTTGTTGGATTTTCTAGTAAGGACAATAAGGATGGACCAAAATAAGGAATTAGAAGAACTTGTGAGACAACATTAGAGTCAACATGTGAGGTAAAGTATGTTGTGTCTTAAAAAAATGTCACATCAACAGAAACATAGTGATGATGAGTAACAGAAGAGTAATATCTTTACCCTTTTTGGAGCCTAGAGTACCCAAGAAAAATACATTAATAGACCGAGCAGATAACTTATCTTGACCAAGAGAGAGATCATGAAGAAAACAAGTACACCCAAACACACGAGGAGGAACATGGTACAATTTATCCATAGGGAAAAAAATGGAATGTGAAACTCAATTATTGAAAATAGAGGATGGCATACGATTAATTAAATAACAAGCTATTAAGACTGCATCTCTCCAAAAACATATAGGTACATTAGAATGTAATAATAAAGTACAGGTTATTTTAATGAAATGTCTATTTTTTCTTTTAGCAACTCCATTTTATTGTGGTGGGTGGGGATATGTGGGCTAGTATAAAATACCATGAGATGTCATAAAAGAAGAAAAAGATTTGGAAAAATATTCTCTAGCATTGTTGCTACGAAGAACCTTAATAGTTTTATCAAATTGTATTTGAATTTCAGCAACAAAGGAAGTAAAGATGGAAAATAGTTCAGAACGATCTTTCATTAAATATAACCAAGCACAACGAGAAAAATTATCAATGAAAGTAACAAAATACTTAAAGCCCGAAGAAGACACATGACTAAGACCCCATATACCAAAATGAATAAGAGAAAAAAGAGATGACTCGTAGTGATCCTTATTGTGATTAACAAAGGAAGACCTAACATGCTTTCTAAGTTGGCAGGATTCACAATTCAAAGATTCTAACTTAGCATAAGTAGGAACCATAGTTTTAAGTTTTGATAGACTTGAATGATCTAACCGGTTATGGAGGAGATTAGGTAATGCAACAGCTATACATACCATGGGATGAGTTGACCCAAGATGGTAGAGACCTTGTGACTCATATCCTGCACCAATTGTGTTTCTCGTACGACGGTCCTGTATAACAAAGGAGTCAACATCAAATGTGACAAAACAATAATTAAGAGATTAGGTAAGCTTGTTGAGTGAAATTAAATTGAAAGGGTAGTTTTTGATAAATAAAACTGAGGTTAATGACACAGATTTAGTAGGTGAGACAAAGCCAACTCCTATGACAACGACTTTGGATCCATCTGCTAAAGTAATAAATTTAGAAAATGTAGGTGAAAAAAGAGAGGCAAATAGGGATTTGTTATCAGCAACGTGATCTAAGGCACCCAAATCAATTACCTAAGAACTTGAAGTATTACCAGATTAAGATATGCATGCTGTAAAATTATTCAAGTGAGTAATAGTGGTATCAGGAGATGGCTTCTATTTTGCTACCCACAACTGAAGATATTCATTAAATTCTATTGGAGAAATGGCAACTGATTGATTACTAGAAGGTGCATCAATTGTTTTCTCTTCATTGTGGTCGAATCCTATCCGAGCAACATTGACAGTTTTCTCAGGAAATCCATAAAGAAAATAGCATGTATCTTTAATATGCCCAAGTCACTTACAGTAGGAGCATTGGGGATGATCGGGGCGTTGGCCCGCTTGACTTCTACGTCCTCTTTAAGCTCTACGAGTTTTTCGACCACCACGAAAACTTGATGCAATTACCGTGGCAGCGACTTCAACTGAATTTGAGGATGTATATATTTGGGTGCATTGCATGTAAAACCATTACCATATACTAATTGTCCAGTGGTATGCGAAATTGTTACTCTGAGGTTGTAAAATTTGTTGTTCGTTCTCTCCCTGGCAATGGCGCCAATAACTGGTGCACAATACCATGGTCCAAACATAACTTCACAACTTCGCACAACTAACCAGCAAGTGCACTGGGTCGTCCAAGTAATAAAATCTTACGTGAGTAAGGGTCGATCCCACGGAGATTGTCGGTATGAAGCAAGTTATGGTCACCTTGTAAATCTCAGTCAGGCGGATATCAAATGGTTATGGAGTTTTCGAAAATAAATAATAAATAAATAGAAAATAAAGATAGAAACACTTATGTAATTCATTGGTGGGAATTTCAGATAAGCGTATAGAGATACTTTCGTTCTTCTGAACTTCTGCTTTCCTGCTGTCTTCATCCAATCAGTCCTACTCCTTTCCATGGCAAGCTTTATGTAAGGGCATCACCGTTGTCAATGGCTACATCCCATCCTCTTGTGAAAAAGGTCCAAATGCTCTGTCACAGCACGGCTAATCATCTGAGGTTTTCGATCATACTGGAATAGGATTCACCCTCCTTTTGCGTCTGTCACTACGCCCAGCACTCGCGAGTTTGAAGTTCGTCATAGTCATTCAATCCCTGAATCCTACTCGGAATACCACAGACAAGGTTTAGACTTTCCGGACTCTCATGAATGCCGCCATCAATCTAGCTTATACCACGAAGATTCTGATTAAGAGATCCAAGAGATATTCATTCAATCTAAGGTGGAACGGAAGTGGTTTTCAGGCACGCGTTCGTGGGGGAATGATGATGATTGTCACGTTCATCACATTCATGTTGAAGTACGAATGAATATCTTAGAAGCGAAATAAGTTGAATTGAATAAAAAAACAGTATTACTTTGCATTAAATCATGAGGAACAGCAGAGCTCCACACTTTAATCCATGGAGTGCAGAAACTCTAACGTTTGAAAATACATAAGTGATAATGGTCTAGGCATGGCCGAATGGCCAGCCCCCCAAACGTGATCAATATGATCCTAAGTTGAACTAAAAATCATAAGATGTCTAATACAATAGTAAAAAGTCCTATTTATACTAAACTAGTTACTAGGGTTTACAGAAGTAAGTAATTGATGCATAAATCCATTTCCGGGGCTCACTTGGTGTGTGCTTGGGCTGAGCTTGAAGTTTACACGTGGAGAGATCATTCTTGGAGTTGAACGCCAGTTTGTAACGTGTTTCTGGCGTTCAACTCTGGTTCGTGACGTGTTTCTGGCGTTTAACTCCAGACTATAGCGTAGAACTGGCGTTGAACGCCCTTTTGCGTCATCTAAACTCGACCAAAGTATGGACTATTATATATTTCTGGAAAGCCCTGGATGTCTACTTTTTAATGCAATTGAAAGCACGCCATTTTGAGTTTTGTAGCTCCAGAAAATCCACTTTGAGTGCAGGGAGGTCAGAATCCAACAGCATCAGCAGTCCTTCTTCAACATCTGAATCTGATTTTTGCTCAAGTCCCTCAATTTCAGCCAGAAAATACCTGAAATCACAGAAAAACACACAAACTCATAGTAAAGTCCAGAAATGTGAATTTAACATAAAAACTAATGAAAACATCCCTAAAAGTAACTAGATCCTACTAAAAACATACTAAAAACAATGCCAAAAAGCGTATAAATTATCCGCTCATCATCCAGCTTTGTCTTGAAGGCTTTTAGAGTGTTGGTTTGTAGAAATAATTTTTAACTCCTCCACTGTAGCTTGGGTTTGAGTAACAAAAATGGTCATATCATGATCAATCTGCTTAAGGGAAACCCATTTCTAAGCGGAATCATATAGGCGCTAAATATCATTTGCAAATAAGTTGTGAGTCTTTTTCCAAAAGGAAGAATAGATCTTAAAAGACCTTAAATTAACCAAGATGCAGGATCAACTGACTGTCATAATAATGCACACAATTGATTATCAAACATTTTTCATTGAGTTATATTTTCTTCAAGAATTTCATTAGTAGATTTAGTGTCTGAGAGACCTTGACCTATGAACCATAATTCAACAGATGCTGACCATCCAAAAAAGCTTTTACCATTCAGTTTTTTAGATGTAATTGTAGGAGTACCAGAAAAGTCATAAGTAATTGATACAATATTGGACAATTTAAGATGAATATTTAGGGTTGTCGCATCTTCTACTGGAGTATTTGTACTAGCACTGGACATTCTAAATTTTAAGAAAATGCTAAATTTTAATGTTTAGNAAGGAAAAAAATGATGGGAACACAAACAAAATTTGAAAAGAAGAGAGATAAAAAATAAATAGAGACTGAAATAGATGGTTTAAAGAAGATAATGATAAAGTGGCTGGAACCTTTTGAGATTGGCTATAGGCTTGATTTTTTTTTTCAGATAAGAGCAGCAAACTAATAAAATACCATAGAAAGTGATGGCTGAAAAATAAAAAAAAATGGCTAAAAACCAAAGAACCCTATATTTTGATATCATATTTTGACAGTGATTTTAATGTGAAAAGCTTTAGGTTTTTGAACTCCTCAGCTCATATATTTATATACACTAATTAATCATTTTAATACCTACTAAAGATAAAACATAATTATTTATAATTAATTATAATCTAACCCAATTGACATCTAACCGCTAATTAGCTGACCTAATCTAACCTAATTTACACCTAGCAACTAATTGACTAAATTATTTGAATATAATATCAACAATTAGTAACAAGTTTAGCTGTATAGGGTTTAAAAGAGTAAATAGCCATTTTTGACCATAAAAGATTCGAACGCTGACAAAACTGACCATGAAAAATTAAAACTAAAGTTATACTTATATAAGTATATTTTGTTCGACAAAAATGACCAAATTTTTTTTACAATTCCATAAATACCTCTCACCTCTCATCTCCCTTCATCTCCAAACCCAATCCCTAACCCTAACAATATAATCGCTGCTCCCTCCTCCTCTGCCTCTACCCTCCACCCTTTTCCCCGCCATAACCCCCTTCCATCACCACCATCCCCTCCACCTTCCCTTCCCTTTCCCCTTCCCCTTTGGCCATCACCGCTTCATCGCAAACAAAGACTCTCATTCTCGTTCTCATTCTCATTCTGAATGCAAAAAGGGCAATGATATTGGACATCATGTTATTAATGTGAATTTCAGTAGTTCCAATCACGATTACTGTCATGGACATGTTAATGGCATGTTCATTCTGCACATTGTAGTCACAATAACCATGGCAAAGACAGAAATAAAAGCATGTTATTGCAGTAGAGCTTCCCCTTATGCCGGATGGTGAATTTACTGTGGGAATGGAATTCAGTTCTTGGTGCGGGACACTCCAGTACTGCTGATATACTGGTGGAGTCAAGTAATCCGCAGAATGCGTGTTAGGAATGTATGGAGTGAACTGCTCAGGCTCTTGTTGTGCCTGTGTTTGTGAGGGGGGCGGTGGTGGTTGCGGTGGCGATGGTGGTGGTGGTGATTGTACTTTTTGGTTCTCCTGATTATGCATAGGATCACCGTGCTGATTCTCTTGCGGTTCGATCTGTGACAGATGCAAGTGGTCACCATATGTACCTCGGTACCAATGCAAGTAGATATCTGCCTGATGTTGTGAGGGCACCGTGTCATCGACAAGAACATGACTATACCAGTTCATCCAATGCATAACCCAGAATGAGTGGGTTCCAGACCAATCTTGATTCTTCGGACCTGTCAGAACTTCGCCGTGTGCTTCACCTAGGTCTCGCTCCTAATTAGGAACGCCCTGAGTCAAGCCAAATTGTCTCCTCAGTCTATCAGATGCATGCCACTCAATACAGTCAAAAGATATAAGTGGAACTGTGGCACTCCAAATAGCAGAATGCTGACGGATGTCAGGAGGAATCACGTCCGAATCGGTCCTTCCAATTGCATAAGGCTCCCAAACAAACTGCACACATTATGCAAGTAACCGAGGATTACACACAGAATAATAACACGGATAAACGAAAAGAACTACTTATTTATTACAACAAACCTGTCCTTCTTGCAGAACATCCAAATCTCTCCTATAGTTCTCAAGGGTACGAAATCTGTAAGGCCGATTCTCACGTTCCCAGTTATGCCACCTGACATCAAGCGATTCGCTAACTTACATTTATGGATACAATTTAAAATACACTATTTCAAAGCGTTTAGTAATTAAATTTACCTATTTGCAATCGGAAAGATTTGAGGATTGCTTGGAATCGGCGCAATGAATGGTAGACGGGTCCAAGCCCAGGCAAGCAACAGTATCAGCGGACCATCAATCTCCTTACAGTCGACACGAGTTGCTCTACACAACGATCTATACAGGTGTGCCAGGCAGGCCGATCCCCAACTGAACTGTATGATCCCGGCAAAGTTACGGAGTAACGGCAGGAACTTCCAGTGCACCCTTGCTGCAGACTTATCTCCAAACATAACGGTCCCAAACAATAACATTATGTGGCACTTCACGTACCTCTGAATCTGGATATCATCAACCAACACTAATCGATCTTTCAATGCTCGAAACCAAACCAACTTGATGAAACTTCTCCTGCAGTCTGCCTTCATAGGTGCAACACCAAACTGATCCAAGCATTCAGCCTCTAAAGCCTCATAACTGCTCAATGTCGGTCCCGTAACTGGCAAACCATTTGTCGAAAAACCAAGAATTAACGCCACATCCTCCAGTGTCACGGCGCACTCACCAACCGGAAAGTGGAACGTGTGGGTCTCAGGGCGCCATCTCTCGACCAGAGCATTAACCAATGCCGACTGACATTGGACAACTCCAATCTGTGAAACATGATAAAAGCCTGTGTCCCGTAAATACCCCTCCACTATTGGATTGTACCGATCCGGCGGCATGTAGTGGTCACATTGCAACATTCGAGAACCCTAAACACAAACATAATATTAAATAATTAACAAATTAAATTTATCAACTCAAACTTTCATTACCAAATAACCAGTAAAACGTATCCACAACCACAGCCAATAAAAATAACTATTATATTATATACTAATACTCAAGTAACTATTCAATTATGTTCTAACAACATACATACAACAATAAATCAATCATTAATCATTTATTAAATATTTATGTTATACTTATAACAAAAATAGTTAACTTAATAATTTTTAAATCATAATATTTATTTTACTATTTTTCTACGAATACTTAATCATCATAAATAAATATTATTACTACAAAAAAGTTATTTATTACTAACAATTAATACTACTTAAATTATTTACTATCATCATTATCACACGTTGATTTATCTATTAGTGCCGTATTCTAATAAAAATAATTAAACCATCAGTATCAGTTATTATTATTATTATTATTATTATTATTATTATTATTATTATTATTATTATTATTCCAATAAATTCGGTAATAATAATTAATTAACATTAACTCTTTTATTTATTTATCATACCTCCATTTTTAATAATAGTATTATTATTATTATCATTATTTTAATTATCTTACTAATAACAATAATTAATTTATTATATTATCATAATGTATTATAATCCTTCCTTCTAAATAATATTATTACACTAATCCCCTAATTTCTGCATTATAATCTAACATTACTACTAATCTCTAAAATTATTTTGACCAAATTAAAATATTCAAACACTATTATTACACTAATTTCTAACATTATCATCATAATAAATTACTAATTTCTAACATAATAATAATTATTATTTTAATTAAAATAAATTTTTTTAAAATAAAATAAAAACTTACATAATTAGGATGATTAAGATAATTAGCAATGTGAAGCTCCGGACGATTAACATCTTTTATTATTCTTCTTCTTCTTTTAGGCATTGTCAAGGAGTGGTCTATTTTTTTTTACATTAAAGCTTTATGAATGGAGGGCCATGGAAGAAGCTGGTAGGGTTGGAGGAGAAGAGAGTTTGGTGTTGCTGAAAGTGAAAGAGAATGGGGAGGGGAGCGTTCAGCAATCACCAAAGTGTTGCTACAACTTGGTGGGGAACACTTGCATGCGTGACACCTGGCTGGGGGCACAAATCGGACGGTCCGATTTGTGTACTCTCCCAGCCCCGAAAACGGACCGTCTGATTACCGTAGTGAAATCGGTCCGTCCGATTTTTTCATCGCAGCCGTCACATCTGCGTGAAGCACCATGGACGCCCATAACCTTGTTATACACCAACTCCTCCCCAATATGTAAAATAAAAAAATGTTAAAATGCATAAGATTTTAGACTAATTAATGCATAATATTGTGTTATTTGTATTGATTTAAATATTTAGTGTTATTAGATAATATTAGTATTGATTATGGTTATGCTTTAATTTTAGAGAAGAGTTGGTTCTTGTTATATTTTTCTAAGTAAATTTTACCATGTCAAATAATGGTTGGAGTTTTAGAAATTTTGATATTTTCACATGCTAGTTTATAAGAAAATATCAAGGTAATGTAATGTTAACGGCCCAGTTTTCATCCGTATAATCGTGACCCGAAAATGTATAGATTTCATCGGGTTTATAGTCGGATTCGAGTTTAATAAATAGGCTCAGTATATATTTCGGGTTGAGTCTGAGTTACATCAAACCCGGTTTCATCCGACCCATGCACACCCCTATATTAGATTATACATTTTAGAGATTAATTTTCTTTTTCATGCGTGTTAAATTAAATAAACGATGAGTGATTTTTGTAAACATAGTTAAGTAGCGGCGCACCCTCCTAACTCTGGAAACCCTAATTCACCAAAAGCCTCCCTATAAAGCACCACCTATCGCGCTCTCCAAAATTCATTCACTCACGCCTTAACCCTAGTCGATCTCTTAATTTTCTCTTTCTCGTCTCTGCAAAAGATTGTAATTTTATCATTGTATCTGTTCATTAGGCTCTGACTCTACCGGTTATTGTGTCCAGTTTCGAAGCATAATTGGGGGCAGTGACGATTTGAATGTTATTAAGGTCTCGTTCGTCGTAATTGGCCATGTTGGCCTTGCCGACCATCCTGATATATCACCACCCATATTCCGAGTCCCTTTCATATTATCAATTTCTTTCTTTTTTTTTTTTATCAATTGCATTAGGGTTTTGCGGATTTTGCCATTTATGATTGAGTAATGGATATATGCGTCCGATGATGATAAATCCAAAGGCTTGTTTCTCTAAACATTCGCAGTGGCCGCCTAAGAGCTTTCGCCTTCGCCAGGCTTGAGAGCTAGTGCTGCTTTAATCCTTCCTTGGATGTCTGAGGGCAGTTTTGATATTACGAACTCTTTTTTCGCTATTCTGTAGTGTTCATTATTTTTGTTATGTTGAATAAAAAAGCCAATTTGCAGAGCAAGAGCGTCTTGAATCAAATGGCGCGACTTGCCTTGAAGGTTGGCGATAACAATGGCAATGGCGATTCTCCGTGCCTGTCAAATCCTTTTATTTTGATCTTGGCCTCGAACAAGTCGCTACATTTTGTTTTTCTCATTATTATTATTATACTCTTTTCCTTTTAGTTTTTACAAAGTTAATGTGAATTTTTTTTACGAGGATCTATTCTTGAATAATGACTATACAGAATTTGATTTAGATAAGTTAGTTGTTTCAAGTTTTTTTTATTTAAAAAAATAATTATTGTGTTTCGTTAGGAAATCATACAATGCCTTAATGCAAGGTGCTACAAGCTGAAATTTTAGGGCATGGAAACAGAGACACCCATTCTCCTTCTGGTGTAATTTAAGCCATATTATTCAAATTAGCCCTTAAAATTTGTCTTGAATATCAAATTGGATCTTGATATTTTAGCTGGTCCAATGAGGACCCAAATTAAGAATCTTGACTTTTCTTAGCAATAACCAGAGCAGCCCAATGCTATATAACCTGCAAATATTATTTTTGATTAGTACTTAAGCAGCAATAATTTGCATCATAACTAACTTGGCCATCGACATTCTTATCCGGCAGTTGTCCTAAATCACCCTCATCATAATTATCAACTTCAATTCTCTCATCCTTCCTTGGATGATAATCCTCGGTTCAGGCCTATAAAGCCAATCTTATGCACTATCATAATCACTAGTATCATTGCTGTCATCTTTAAACCATCTTGAATTTCTATTAATTTTGATATCACTTTAGGTTCAGGTTGGGAAAGTAGTTAGGCATAAAGAATCCATTAGTTTTTCTTAGCATGAAAGTACATCTCTAATGGCACTTGATCATGTGAAAAGGCTCTTAATCACGCTTTAGAGGCTTGGCAAGAACTAGGCATTGACATTGAACTATGTCATATCATAACACCTTGTAAGTCCAATAGAAAAAATACATCCATTTTACCGTCATCTGTGTTATCTCTTACGAAAATCTTCCTAGGTCACAAATTTGCTTCCATTTTTATTGATATACAATTATTATTACTTTTAGCTCATTCATCTGCAAAACAATTCAAACAAATTGATCAGTATTTTACGCCTGGTTTCTGGCTGCGATGGATAACAGGACCTCGTGTCCATTGAGCATCATGGTCTCTGCAGATATTCATGAATTTTAAAAAAATTAAAATAAATCGATTACAATTACAATTATAATCAGAATTGTTGGAACGAGGAATGTTCAATCTAAATTCACAAATCATAAATATCCAAATCAAAATCTTAGATTCATTTATCCATTTAAAATCCACTTTAGCCAAACACAATCACATACCAAATTAAACCAATCTTGAAACTGTTTACAACCCAAACCAAGAATCAACCGTCAAAATCCAACAGCAGACCACCTCACCTTCATCAAAATAGAAGCAGATTCTTTGAAAAAAAGATTAGAATAGTATTTATTTATAGAAATAAATCAATTTCTGAAAAAAAGAAAAATAAAATAAAAAAATTTGTTTTGGAAAAGAATATCTTTCCCACAGACGGAGGCGGCGACGGAGATTGGACTGCTGCTGAACACGGCAATGCGAGGCCAAAGACAAAGATGCGACGTTTCAATCTCCTTGCGACAATTTTGCCTCTCCGGATGATGAAGACCTAGGCGCGTGGCCGAAAACGAAAATGGCGACGGTTCATGCTCCTCGCAACGACCTTTTGAATGAGAGGTGGAAGCAGTGAGAGGAGACGTGGGTGCCGGTCTAGCGAACGGCGGTGAGAGGGGAAGAGGGTAGTGGTCTGGCGGAGAGGAGAGGGGGAGAATTTGAAGGGAGAGGGCTGACATGTTTGAACTAGTTCTAATTTGTCAATGAGAGATAGAGAGAGAGGGGGTGGGAAACACAGGGAGGGGGTAGGTTTAAGGAACATGACAAGGATCTAAGGGTTTGAAATCGAGAAGAGTATCGGCGACTGGAGCATGAATCTTTTTCTATCTTTGTGAGTAATCTACCGCAGGACATATCCAAGAGGGAATTATTCCAATTGTTTAACTGAACGGGAAGAATCAATGATATATATTTATCACGAAAACAAAAAAGTGGAAATATATACATGATTGCTTTCGTGCGATACACAACCAAAGGAGGGGCATTGAAGGCGGTTGCGGAAATGAATCATTAGAGACTGAGAGGGAAGATTTTGTTTGTGGAAGAGGCAAAATACAGAAGGATGTCAGGGGCAGTAATGACAAGCAATACACGTGCGGATGGGAACAAGCGACAAACCGCTACATGGCAGCCACGTAGGAAAGTTGCTGAGTCTGAGCCTGAGGCTCCTGAAAATGAGGAGCGGAAACGGGAAAGAGACAAAGATCCGTACGGAAAGGATCGGACAAAGAAAGTGAAAGTAGCAGTGGCAACAGAGAATCTGGAATGGTTGCAGAGGAGCATCGTCGGGGGCACGACCAAGGCCATTAACTTTGAGTCTTTAAAGGAAATGATCGCAAAGAATGTGCCTAATGTTGTTCAGGTGCGGGAGATGGGCGCGTACAAAGCTCTTCTGACTTTTGACAGTGTACGGAACGCCGACGATGCCTACACCTTTAACATGAATAGACTCTTACAGCTATTCCATAGAGTGTGGCGATGGGAGGAGTCAGAACATAGTGAAACTCGAAGGGTGTGGCTGGAATGCTTTGGAGTCCCGCTGCACGCTTGGTCAGTTAACACCTTTAGGACGATAGGAGGCCAATGGGGTGAAGTCGTTGGATGTGATAGAGAAACGGAAATGTGTAGCTCTTTCACTGTAGGTCGTGTTCAGATCGACACTTGCGTAATGGATGTGATTCAAGAATGGGTCCACGTTACAGTTGGTACGGGAGGATTCGATGTTCTGGTGAAGGAGGTTGGACATGAGGCGTGTAATTTGGTATGCACCGGAAAATCTGAAGATAAACAGTCAAATATACAAGGGAATCCCGATAGCAAAAGCAACAGCGCCGGCGGGAATATAATACAGAATTCTGGTGCAGGGTCATCGCATGAAGGGATACAGGATGAAGTTCGGTTGTTGTTGGTTCCACGGAATGAGGAAGAAGACAAGGGTAGAATTGTAATTACTGATACAATTTTGAATGAATGGAATAATGGTGATGCGCAGCGTAATCTCGAGAAAATCAGAACGGATCTGGCATTAATTAAGGATAATCATTTTATGCACGAATTAGGGGGAAGAGCCGTTAAGCTCTATGAAGAAGATTCTGAAAAAACAATAACTGGTGCCCTAAATGGACTAGAAAGGGAGTCCACAAGTGCAACACCAAAAAAGCCACAATTAGAAAAGAATTGGGCCACAATAGAACATGAGGACAGGCACCGAAGGTTGGGCCCAGGACTCCAAGCCCACAAGCCAGCGAACGCGGGTCGCGATTCTCCTGACCAAACCTGCACGGGAGATGAACGCGGCGCCATGGGAGAGCTCCCAGTCGCTGGCAGGCAGGCGGCGATAATGGGGAAGGTCGCGGAAAGGGTGGACTCGGCGAGAACCTGGGGGGGCAATTGATACGCGCTGGGTCTGTCCGCCTCCAAACCACCGGGACTGCTGCTGACGACGACGCAGGGAGTGGAGTCGATGGCGGGGAAGCTGGTTCTCCGGCGGCGGTCGAACAGGGGATGTTTGGCGCATCAGTTTTCAAAGTGGCAAGGGGAGAACGACGAGACAGAATCCATGAGAGCAGCAGGTATGAAGGCGCAGTAAGGGCTGATCACGAAGAGGGGAGGCATGGAGAACAGAGCGCCAGACCAGAGATTGGAACCGGAAGTGACCAAAAGACACATAACTACGCTGGACGAACTGGTAGGGTGATCTGTGGGCACCTTGAGGAAGACTTTGCAGAAACTGAACCGAACCAAGAAGGAAGGAGGAATGAGGCGGAAGCACGTGACAAGCAGCAAACCGATCTGGAGGAACAGCTGGTAGAAAATAGAAAGATCTGGGAACTGGCACGCGAATCAGGAGCGATATTATACGAGGAGGAAGATGTCATTATGGCAATTTTACAAGCACAGAACGAAGAAATAGCTCGCAAAAAAAAGATGGCAAAGCAGAAAGCGAAAATGAGACGATGCAGACCCAAACATGCAAAACAGGTGTGTAAAACAATTTTAAGATGATTTTTAGTTCATGGAATGTGCGGGGGTTGAGGGGGGATGGGAAGTTGAGAATGGTAAAGGACCTAAAGAATAAACATAGGCTACAAATGTTAGGGTTGATTGAAACCAAAAGACAGATAGTGACGAGATTTGATGTTGCCAGAATTTGGGGACAAGGTAGTCCAGGTTGGGAATATGTAGGGTCTGATGGGGCGTCTGGTGGACTATTGCTGATTTGGGATGAGGAGATGTTCAAATTGAATAACTGTTATAAGGGAGAGAGGTGGCTGTGTGTTGAGGGAGTTATATTAAAAAGTAGTTTCAACTGTGCGTTTGTCTTGGTCTATGGGGCACATGATAGAGATGAGAAGATTCAGGTATGGGAGGAGTTGAGCTATATAGCGGGGTTATGTCAGGTTCCGTGCTGTTTTATGGGAGACTTCAATGAAATAGTACATATAGAGGAACGAAGAGGCACTACTGGGCTGACAAGGTCTGCGGAAGACTTTAAGTTTTGGATACAGGACATGAACTTAGTGGATTTGCCACTCACTGATCGGAAGTTTACATGGTTTCGAGGGTGTTCCTGCAGTCGCATAGATAGAGTCTTGGTTAGCTTGGAGTGGTTAGAAGAGTACCCAGAGGCACACTTGAGAGGTGGACCAAGAGGTTTGTCAGATCATTGCCCGCTAATAGTGGAGGGTAGGAAGCCGAGAGGAGGACCCAGGCCGTTCCGGAGCCTTGATTCATGGTTTACACATGAGGGGTTTCGCAGGATGGTGAAGGAGGAATGGAGAGGATTGGGAGAGCTACAATTCACAGATAAATTGAAGGCGCTGACAGAACCACTTAGAAGATGGCATAGGACAAATTTTGGTGACATGGATAAGAAGATTATAAAGTTTGAGGAAGAGATCAAGAAGATTGATGATATGGTCAGCAATGGAGTATATGATGGAACACTGGAGGCTAGAAGAAAGGCGCTGGTTAAGTGCTGTGAGCGATGGTATGTGAGGAAAGAAATACATTGGAAGCAGATGTCGCGGTCTCGACACGTGAATGATATGGACAGAAATACAAGATACTTCCACAATATAGCTTCAGCTAGAAGGCGGAACAATAGGATTGATACTCTGGCTATTAACGGCAGGTTGGTCCGGAATCAGGCTATAATAAAGGTTGCTATCAGAGAGTTTTATAAGGAGTTATACCATCAGGAAGTCTCTCCTGTTATGGGGTTCAGAGATGGCCTGGTGGTTCGAATAGGTGAGGAGGATGCTATGGCTCTGGAAGTGATGCCGTCGGCAGAGGAGATCAGAGAGGCCGTGTGGGATTGTGAGTCCTCCAAGGCGCCAGGGTGTGACGGGTACAACATGAACTTCATCAAGCGATGTTGGGATGAGATTGGCTCTGAATTCACAGCTGCAGTGATGGGGTTCTTCGAGACGGCCAGGTTACCCAAGGAGGCCAATATCACTTGGGTGGCGCTGGCTCCTAAGTTCATAGGTGCGAAGGAGATTAAAGACTTGCGACCTATCAAGGTGGGGTGTGCGTATAAGGTTATTTCGAAGGTGCTAGTTAGGAGGATGAGGTCAGTGATGCCAACATTGGTAGGAGAGACTCAGAGTACATTTGTGCAGGGAAGGAAGATCCATGATGGGGCGCTTATTGCGTGTGAAACAGTTAGTTGGCTTAAACTGAGGAAAAAAGAGGCTGCCCTAATCAAGCTTGACTTCCAAAAAGCATATGACAGGGTTAAGTGGAGTTTTGTAAACATTGTGCTGTAGAAGATGGGATTTGGGCATAAATGGAGAGCATGGATGATGGAGTGTGTAGCCACTGCGTCTATGTCGGTGCTGATAAATGGATCGCCATCTAAGCCTTTCAATATAGAAAGAGGGTTGAGACAAGGGGACCCACTATCTTCGTTCTTGTTTGTACTTGTGGTAGATGTGCTGCATCGAATGATTGGAGAGGCAGTCAGGAATGGTCGTATAGCACCATTGATGGTTGGTAGAGATAGTGTAGCATTGTCACATCTTCAGTTTGCTGATGACACTATTCTCTTTTGCCCACCAGAAGAGGATACTATAAGGAATTACAAGAGGCTTCTGAGAGTCTTCGAGTTGATGTCAGGTCTGAGTATCAATTTTGAGAAGTCTAGTCTGATTCCAATTAATTGTGAGGAGCAATGGGTCGATTGTATGTGTAACTTGCTGGGGTGTAAGGGGGATTCCCTCCCAGTCAAATACCTTGGAATATCCCTAGGAGCTAATCCGAGGTTGGTGAAGACATGGAAGCCCATCATAGATAAGGTGGAGGAGAAACTTAGCCTGTGGAAGGCCAAGGTGCTAAACAAAGCTGGGAAGCTGGTACTTATCAAATCTGTGTTGAACAGTTTGCCAGTATACTATCTGAGTTTGTTCAAGATGCCGAAAGCTGTTGCTGAGAAATTGATTTCGTTGCAGAGAACATTCCTGTGGAGCTCAGAAGAGGGTAGGACTGGTATGGCATTAGTAAGGTGGGAAGTGGTACAGGCACCGAAGAAGTTAGGTGGGCTGGGAGTTGGGGATGCTATGGTTCGCAACACAGCGCTGTTGTTTAAGTGGTGGTGGCGATTTGCGAAGGAGGAGTGCCCATTGTGGAAAAAAATCGTAGTTTCTTGTCATAATCTAAACCCCAATGAGCCTCTGTCGACTCAAGACCCGCCTACTAGAGGAGGACCATGGAAGGATATTTGCCAGCTTCACATCAGGAACCAACCTCTAAGGGATAAGATGATTGCAGGCCTGTCCATGGAGGTTGGGGATGGGTGTAGGACACGATTTTGGGAGGATGCATGGGTGCTTGGTGGACCCCTAAAGTACCGGTTCCCGAGGCTTTTCTCTGTTTCAAATCAGTGTGGATCCGTTATAGGAAACTGTGGGTTTTGGGATGGGTTTGAGTGGATTTGGAACTTCCAATGGAGGCGAGAGCTCTTCCAATGGGAGTTGGAACTCTTGAGTGCGTTGCATGAGGTTTTGAGACCTGTGAATTTAGTCCATAACAGAGAGGACAGAGTGGTGTGGAAATATGATAGGCGAGGTGTTTTTACAACTAACTCATTTGTGCAGGTGATGCAGGAGGAACTGATCCCAGCGGAGGTAACTAGCTACAGCTTTACCAGGACTATCTGGAAGGGGTTGGTCCCGCCTAGAGTGGAACTGTTTGTCTGGTTTGTTCTGATAGGAAGAGTGAATACAAAGGACAGGTTGAGCCGGTTTGGAATCATCAATCAGGAAGATGTTACTTGTGTTCTTTGTAACAATGAGGTGGAGGATATACATCACTTGTTTTTAGGGTGTGTATTTGCATGGCAGGTGTGGAGTGCTTGGTTCTCAGCCTTTGGCCGACGATGGTCTTATCCGGGATTGGTGAAAGAACACTTTCTTAGTTGGACAGAAGAACCGAGGAGGATGGAAGAGCGAAACCACCGGTTGAGGTGTTTCTGCGCAGTTGTCTGGAACTTATGGTTGAAAAGGAATAGACGGATTTTTCAGCAAACAAGCAAAGGAGTTGAAGAAATCATCAACATGTCCTCGGATAGTACTAACGAGTGGAACGGTGGGGATCCCTTTAGTTGTTGATGGCTATGCTGGAGATGACATGGGGACGGATTTGTATTTTATGCTTGTTAGCCCTGTTTATGTTTAGTTGTGACACTCTGCTTGCTCCACTACTATTGTGTTGAGCTATTTGCTTTCAAAAAAAAAAAAGAATTTGAAGGGAGAGTGACGGCACAGAAGAAGGGTGTTTAGGGATTACATGCAGGGATTATTCGGATTTCCATGGGGCGAGGACAGGACCTCACTCCCGTCCCCGCCCCCTACGGGTAGAAAAAGGTCCCCAATTCTGTTTTTACCCCAATTCTGTTTTTCTGCGGGTAAATTTCTACGAAAAAAATTGCCATCCTTATTCATATGAAACGATGTCATTTTTATGAAGATTAAGTGCCAACAAAAAACAATGTTATCTTATTTTGTCTACCATAGCAACTTAACCTGCAAAATTAGCACGCTAGTAATGGAGATTACCATTAAGACTAACACTAATCACAATTCATAACTTGGAAGTCCTAGCTGAGTCATCGAAAATATTAAAGTCTAGTTTGAGGTCGAGGAAAATTTGAGAGATCAAATTAAATATTAACTTTGTGGCTATCTTTAATTTGTATTCTCATTCTTGATACTGAATTTCTTTTATTTTGTTCTTTTTTTTTATAAATATATGACTTTGCAGTGAAATGTATATGTGGTAAGTGGTAACCATAGTTGCCCAAGGATGGTCTCGACCATCACTAGATCTTGGATTATTGGGCTTGCTCTATATATAATAGTCAAAAATCTAAAATTAAAATTTAAAATATATATTTTAATTAATATTTTAAAAATAATTAAACTTTAATAAAT
>NC_029789.2:137730734-137750932 GCF_000816755.2 Arachis ipaensis | reverse complement strand
TTAATTTATATAAAATAAATTGATATTTAAACTAATTTATATATGTTTAATTTTTCTATTTGTTTTTTATAATAGTTAGTGTTAAATAAAAAAGAAAAGTACTAATATACTATAGATCATTATAAAAAAAATTATTTAAAAACGAGTGAGTTTAAAATTAAAAATATATATAATCTGATGCATCATTGAGGTAAGGGATTTGAACTCCACGTAGACACTTGGCAACGTTGGAGCATATGGAGCAAAGTGGACTTGCAGAACGATGATGCATTGTAGGTTTGCTCACATCTGCGACCGAGCGATTCGGTCGGACTGATCTCCCTCGCATTCGACCAATTTTTGCCAATTCGCTCCAAATTTAACCAGTTTGTATTGGTTCTTTACCGATGTTTCAGTCAAATAAACCGGTTCAGTTCGATTTTAATAACTATATATTAAACCTTCTTAATTACAAATTAAAAAAAGAAATTACAATTTTTTTTTCAAAAATACGCTTGGCCTCTTCTAGATAGATGTTATCTGCAACCAATTTGTTTTTCTATACCCGGAAGCTCATAGGGAAGAGTTGCCCCATGCCTTCCTCCATATTTATGTTATAATTTTTATTGTCATTATTTAGTACGATAAAATTTATGTGTTAGATTTATCTTATACTAGTAAGGAGGATTACTTTTAAAGTAACAAATAAGCAATAAAATAAATGTTTAGTTATTTTGTTGGTCTTTATTGTTTTGTCAAATTTTTAATTAAATTTTTATATTTTTTTTCTTTTTTATTGAGTTTCTAAACCAATATTTTTTTTAATTAGGTTTCTCTTACCAAATAAACGTTATCAAAAATGTTAAGAAAAAGTAAATTTACCATTATACCCATTGTTTATTCTTAAAAATCACTCATTTAGTTGTTCTTTCCTCCCATAATTTTTTTGACCTCCGCCCAATGTCTCATCTAACCCGACCCAACATGCAATTTCTCTTCATCGCATCTCTCCAATCTTTGTCCTCAAGGTCTCCACTTCTTCCTTCTTCGTTGTTGACACCATCGACCACATCGCCATGAACACCACTATTGTCGAGAAGTTAGTCAATACGATCCGGTTCCTCGCAATCGATGTCGTTGAGAAAAAGTTCCGTGTGGGACGAAGAGCTGGCAGCTATACAACCATGAAGGGTTGTGGCAGAGCTAGGAGGAGTGAGGGTGGAATCGGAAAGGAGGGAGGGTGCCAAAAATAATAGTCGGAATTTGAGAATTTAACATGGTAAGGGAATTGTGTTGGAACCGATGGACTAATTTCCCAAGGTGATATCTGATATCTACCAACCATTTTAAGACGATGCTGCTCTTCACTAGCGATATCAGTATTTTTCTATACAGTGAATAGATTGGAAGAATTATCAGCGCATAGGTATATATTATTATGAAGGATTTCAACCGCAAATATTCAATTTTCATTGTGGTCATGAGTTCTCTCCTCATTAGCACCTTCTTCGGGCTAATAATGGAAGAAAAAAACTATTAAGGATTAGGAGTACAATATAGATAAAAATTCAAGAAATAGAATGTATGAAACTAGAGGAGGGTGGAAGGAGTGAGCGTGAGGGAGGGAGAGGCGAGAGTAGAAGAAGGAGACAGAGAGGAGGAGGATAAGTAAGAGGGTTACTACGTCTTTATGAACATAAAGGAGAGAGACAATTAAAGATTTAAAAAAAATTAAGATATCTTCAATTTGACGCTCAAGAATTTTATTATGGATTTATTATTGGTGTTTTAGTTGAAAATATGTATAGTGAGTGTATTTATAGTTTGGTGGACATGTCAGATCCAAGATCTAACATGCGGGGGGCGTGTTGCATGCATCACGTGGGGGCGTGGAAGACACGTGACAAATTCTGCTTGGTTGGGTTTGCAGCACGTGGGGGTGTGCTGAGTCAGCATGCAGGAGGTATGTTGACACGTGGCGAAGTTTGGTTGGTTGGAGCTAAAGCACGTGGGGGGCGTGCTGAGTCAGCATGCATGGGGCGTGTTGACACATGGTTCACTTTGATTAGCTGATAAAGCAACACGTGGAGGGCGTGCTGAGTGCTCCCCTCTATTATATAAGGTAAAGCTTGGTACTATTTTTATTGCGAAGAAGAGTGTTCTTTGAGTGTGTTGGTAGTGTAATGGAGGATACCACAAACTTGGTAGTGTATCGTAACAGTGAGATTATATGGAATACGCATGAGGGGGTGAGATTTGTGCGTCAGAATCTGTTTTCGTTTGTGGATCCATGCACCATAACGTTAATGGAGCTTCAAAACGGTCTCAGTCAAAGCATAGAGAACGGTATATTGAGTAGAGTAAGCAGTATTCTGTACCGGAATCCGGTTGTAGTTTTTGGTGGTCTAATACAGTTTGATATCATGCCAATTATTGACGAAGCGAGTATGCAGAATATGTTCCAAATTCACCGGCAGACTCAGATGCGACAGCCACAGATTGAGCTGTATGTTGAGTTTGAAAATGTAGAGACATATTAGATTCAAAATGATTTAGATATAGAGGATGATAGAGCTGCAGTGTACGAAGGAATGAATAGTGATAGCGAAGAGGACTTTAAAACCGCTTATGAAGCCGGCGACGAAGACGAGGATGGTGATGTGGGAGTTGAGGTAGCAGTGGAGAATGTAGTGGTTCATTCCTCAGTTAGTCAACCGATGAGTGTTCTACCTTTTATGCGTAACTTGGATCTTGACGCCATGCATACACCGAAATTTTCGGAATATGCAAACATAGGTACGTGATGAGTGAATAATATGTTTTTGTTAATTTATTTTTTGGATTGATTATGAATGATGATTTCTACTTTTTGTAGGCGTTGCTGATCCTGAGGACGGAGAGTTTAGGATTGGAATGGAATATAGTTCTAGAAAGTCGGTCGTCGCATCAATTAGAAGTTACACTATCTCTAGAGGAGTTGACTACAATGTGTATGAGTCTGAGCCACAGACGTTCTATGCAAAATGCAAGACGTATGGGCGTGGGTGTGATTGGCTTATCCGAGCCAGTTTGATACGGAAAAAAGGTTGTTGGGAGATACATAGATACAACGGTAGGCACACGTGCACAATGGGAACGAATTCATAGGATCATTCCAAGTTGGACTCGAATACAGTTGCTGAGGCTATAAGGCCATTGGTCGAGACTGACCCATCCATTAAGGTGAAATCTATAATAGCGGAAGTCCAGTTAAGGTTCAACTATACCATCAATTATCGAAAGGCTTGGTTGGCAAAGCAGAAGTCCATAACCAAAATTTTTTGTGGTTGGGAGGATTCTTACCAAACTTTGCCATGGTGGCTCTCGGTCACGGTTTAGAAGATGCTTGGTTCAATTGTCCAAATAGAAACACGACCACTGTACAACGGGAATGAGGAGGCAGACAGTGTCAGAATACTTCATCGCGTACTTTGGAGTTTCAATCCATGCATTAGGGCGTTCAGGCATTGCAAGCCTCTAGTTTAGGTTGATGGCACAAACCCATATCGAAAATACAAAGGTACACTTCTGGTTGCTGTTGCACAAGATGGAAACCAGAACATTGTGCTTTGTAAAGATGGCCATCGTCTATCTCCGTAGTATCATACCGTGATGCATGGCATAGTGCTCTGTAAAGATGTGCGAAACATGCTGACCCCCAACCAGGGACGGATCCACTCATGTGGGTGTGGGGCATGCACCCCCACTACAATTTGGAATTTTATTGAGTAGTATATAATAATAGTATTTATTTGTCCCACTAAATTATTAAATTTGACCACACAATAATTTTTTATTCAACTTTCAAAACTTGATAGCCAATTTGAAAACTTCATATTAGATGTCCATTATAATGATCAATTTTCAAATTTAAATAAGATTGGTGTTCTTTCTTAGAAATCGACTCGAAAGAATATTATCTATCTATTTGTGTTTCTTCTTTTAAAATTAGCTTTAGTTTTTTCATAATAACTACACTAATTGAATAAACTTTTTCAACTATGAATATCATCAAGAGCTAATTTGTATGAAAGTTGAGTTTTAAATGATTGTTTAACGACATATACAAAAAAAAAGACATTTTAATTATATTGTCAAGGTTTCAAAATATTATAAATTGGATAATTCAAATAATTGATAATATGTTCATCAGGTGTCGTATAATTATGTACTATTTTTTAATCACTATAAACTAATATTTTTTTTATATAATTTTTTTTCTTTCAAACCACTACTCACACTAGCTATTACTACTACTAACACACTAACACACTGCTAACAACATTATCTTCTCCTTTTTCAGGAATGTCCCTCTTTTTCACACTCTCTTTTTCTCTCTCGGTACATACATAAATGGGTATGAAACTTCAATTTATAAAGCTTTATTGCCTCGTTGCTGGTTACCCGGATAGGGGGCTGTCCCCTGCATGCAAACAGGCCTGCAACACACCTCTCGTGTTGCCTACTGCATCATTAGAAACAAGCAAAAATCTACAACGCTTCACGGACGGACTCCAGGGCAACACGTCCTGTATTGGCAGGGCACTGCCACCCCTCTTTATCCGCCACATCACTTTATCCGCCACATCACCAGACCCCCTGCGTGTTGAAGGGGGACTGCCACGCCACTGACGGACTCTGTCACCACGTCTTCGACGTATTGAATCTAAACGCCTACAATACGGCAAAATACCTCCCTCCCCAATATTCAGCAAATACACCAGTGTGTATTCAATATGAAAAATAATTTGTGTCAATTTGAAAACAAAATATTCGGTTAAATCAAATATTTTTATTATGGTAGAGACTTAATTAAAAAAATTGGTTTAAAAATCCAATTGAAAGAAAAAAAAGTGTCAAAGACTTAATTAAAAATCTGAATAAACTATAAGAATTAATAAAATAATTAAACATAAAATAAAAGAAAAAAAGTATGTCTTATTGATCCTTGTAATAATATTTAGTAGTCTTGGGTTACGTATATGAATGGAAGTGGGCCGGGCTATTCGATGGGGCTCATGACTTGGTGGGGTTTGTGACTGGGCTTGTTTTAGACTTAACTTGTTTTATTAAACAGTCTATGTTTGGACTTTTTGTAAAACCTATTAGTTAAAAAGGTCATGTCATAAGCTTTAAAAAAAAACATAAGAAGTTGCTGAGCTGACACGTCAATATATATATTTTTTAAAATAAGTTATTCTTAATTTAGACTTTTAACTATTCGCTTATATTAAACGCAAAACAAAACTAAAAAGAATTAATAGTTAATTAATCAAGATCATAGTTTTTTTGTTCAAAAAAAAAGTTTATGAATTATAAGTATGGTTATGACATGTGACTAAGGATTAATATATAAATAAATTTTTTTTAAGTGGAAGAGTTTCCCATACGTAACCGTTTGTGTTGAGCGCGTGAAGTGACGCTCCATGTAATCTGTGTTGATGCGCGTGACTTGTGTTTGGGCTGGGCCAACTTGTAAGCTTGTAAGCTTGTATGTGTAGCCCTTAATATCAATTTTGATTCTTTTAAGTTTATTGTATTTTGAGTTTTAATTTACGAAATAGACTTTTCAAATAGGCTCGTGAACTTATTTAATTTTAAATAGACCAAACTTAAACCTAAAAAAAAGTCTATAAAATAACAGATATAAACTTAAATTATTTTATTACGATATAATTTAAATTTGTCAAAAGTCAAAACTATCTATTTTCATTCCTAATTACGTACTTGTACTACATCCATCATCTATGAATTATTGATCGAGTACAATGATAGTACTAATGAATCTTAATCATGCAATGTGTATTTGTCAATGAACAAGTATGTATGTGCTTAGACATTCCAAATTTTATTCTCATTCAACAAAGACGAACAGGATAGTTTAATTAGAAAAGAATCTACGCTAAAGTTTCAAATCCATTGATTGATTGATTGCTTTTAAAATATAATCAATCCCTATGGTTTATACTTGTTTTTATTCTCATAAAAATTTTCAGTCTTATATACCAAAAATTAATTTATCACAAATTAGAGTTGAATTTAAAAATTTATTATTAATTAATAAATTATTACAACACAATATGTGATTCAAATCTTTAACACTTTATTAAGCAGATAAAAATTAGTATCCTTGCATTAATTGATTCAAAGCATATCCCACAAAATACTTATCTAACGATTTGATTGCTGATCAGCCTGCGCTGCTATATATACGCTACAAACTTTTTATTGCACTGTCATCCTATGTATTTACTAAACTTATTTGGTTTCTGTAGTTCTAAGTTAGACTCGTCTCTTTTTATTAGACATAAATTAGATTCAGTGATGTACATTTTATATTATGTAGATGACATCATTATTACTGGTAACTATAATAGTGACATAGCTAACATGATATAGTAGTTAGATAAATTTTTTTTCTAAAAGATCTAGGGGAACTAAGTTATTTTTTGGGAATAAAGGTTAGAAAAACTGCTTAAGGTCAACCTCATCTATCCCAAACCAAGTATATAATTAGTCACAAAAAAAAACCAAGTATATAATTGATTTGTTATCTAAAATAGGCATGGGGAAGCAAGTCCAATGCCTACACCTATGGTTTCATCCTTACAGCTGTCCAGTGGTTCTAAGAAGTTTGATGACGCAAAACTATATAGGAGTGTGGTAGGAACATTGCAATACTTGTGTATCACACGGCCAAACATATCTTTTGCAGTAAGCAAGATAAGTCAATTTATGCAATGTCCTTTGCTTACTCACCGGAAGGCAGTAAAGAGGCTGCTAAGGTATTTGCTAGGCACAAAAGAGCATGGAATTTTGATCCATCCAAGCACAGATTATAGGCTTTATGGGTTTGCTGATGCAGATTGGGCAGCAGACTTGGAGGATCGAAGGTCTGTGGGCCTAATTTGATTACTTGGTGTTGCAGGAAGCAGACCACGATCAATAGAAGCTCAATGGAGACAGAATTCAGGAGTCTAGCTGCCTGTGAAGGGGAGTTGGTCTGGTTAACAAATTTACTTGCTAAATTGATGATTCCTCTCAAAACAGTCCCCACTATTTTTTGTGATAACCTCAGCACTGTGTCACTCGCAGCAAATCCAGTGCTGCATAATCGTACCAAGAATTTTCAACTTGATGTTCAAATTATTCGAGAGAAGCTAAAGTCCAAATCTCTCCATGTGGTCCACATTCCAGGAAACGAACAGGTAGCTGATATATTAATAAAGTCCCTCTCAGTGACTGCTTTTTAGAGGTTGAAGGACAAACTTCGAATGAGTTTGCGCGGGGTTAAGGGTAGTATTGTAAAACAAGCTCAAGATGAGCTCAAGAAAAGTCAAGAAAGTGTAACCTAGCTACTAAGTGATATGACAGGTATTTAGGTGTTAGTTATTGAGTCATTTGATTTTTCTTCTGAGCTTATATAAATCTGAGAACACTTGTGTAAAAGGTTGGCTTCTATTTTAATAATTAATTTTAAAGATTCACATTTTTTCTTCCTCTGTTTTACTTGCTGTGAAAAGCTTTCTTCATAGAAAACCCTTTAAAAAGAATTAATAGTTAATATTAATCAAGATCGTAATTTTTTTGTTCAAAGAAAAAGTTTATGAATTATAAGTATGGTTATGACATGTGACTAAGGATTAATATATAAATAATTTTTTTTACAAGTTATGAATTATAAATTTTAGAATCCATTACGGAAAAGCTCTGCATACAAGCCATTAGGGCTTGTATGCTTTACAAGCTCATTAAACAATAAAACGAAAATACGCGCTGCTCCACATACATTGATTACACGCGCTATATAAGATCCCGCGTATATCTAACTACCAAATTTAAAATATTTGTTTCCTTCTTCGTTTTCGTTATTTGGAGATTTGGTTGTTCTTCTTCTCGCGCGTCTTCCCTCGTTCTTCTCCATCGTTCTTTTCCTCTCCCTTTCTCTCTCTGCAACTCGAGCTTCGTTTTCTATTTTGATTTGTTGTTTTCTGAAATCAAAGTTTGAACTCGTTTTGAAGATAATGGATCATTCCACCTCAGATTCTCAGCTGAATCCAGGCGAAGTGGATTATGAATTTGAATCTAACTAAGTTCCTGAGGTTTGATTTACATAATGAATTTTCTTTCAGTAATTTGTATAGCATTGTGTAGTTGAAAAATTGCTGAACATTGACTGTGAAACTAACACGTTAACATGAATCTGTCGATTCAATGTATTAGTTGTGATTAATTACCTGAAATTTATAGCAGACTCTCGGGTGTAGATCAGGTCTTTTTTTGGGTGTATTTTTGCTAGAAGTGTGGGTGTATCTACACTACTGGTTTTGTTATTTTAATTGAGTTGTTGTTGTTCAGGTGTATTATATCAGACATGATTGGGTGTGTTTTTAGTTTTTGACATGGTGTATTCTGCAGCCTGTGTATTTACAGTTTATGGCTTTAAAGGTCATTGTGTAGTTGAGTTGTTGCGGTTCGGCTATTGACAAATGATTTTTTTGCCGGTATAGAAATTATCAAATGATCAATCGTAGTATAGTCTAAACCGACGCAAAATCCTTCATCAAACAATTCTACAATCTATATCCGAGAGTACTAGTCTCCCGAGTCGTTCTCCCTTGGAATTGCCAAAGTGTGCTTCTTATTGATTTAGTAAGCCTTGCTGGGATTCTTTGAAGGTTTTAGCAAAATAATGAGAAACAAACAATCAATTATCAAAAGACTTGGCTTAGGGTTGGCATTAGAAATTCTATCCTTATAGTCCATTCAATGTTGATAACAATTAGGTCTTTCTTTGGTCTTCTTAAGCTTTTCCCGCCAAGGTGTTTCTCCAAGAGTGGGATCCTTAACTGCCTCCACGCCTAAGTCACGTGACTTCTTAAAAATCATATTCGCAAATCGGCGTGCACGCGCCGTTGAGACGTCTTGAAATGTGCGCGAAGGTGTGATGTACGCGTGCGCGCCCATGAAGATCCTGGCTTAGCCGCTTCTCAAGCCGGCTCTTGGCTTTGGCTCCACGTTGCCCTATCCGCGCGGGTGCGCAAGGTGCGCGCACGCGCCCATGCGGAAATCTCCAAAGCTTAATCATCATGATTCCTTCCTTTGTACCCGTCTTCCTTCTCTCTTTCGGTCCATTCCTACTCCATATCCTGAAACCACTTAACACGCAAGTCACGGCATCGAATGGCATCAAGAGAAGATTAGAAATGTATCTATTTTAGTGCGAAATAAGCATGTTTTCATTCATGAGGCGAAACTAGGAAAGGAATGCAAAATCTTGTATTTTCATATAGAAAGTGTGTGGAATCATTGATAAAACCCCTGAAATCAGCACAAGATAAACCCTCAAGTTGGGGTTTGTCAACCTCCCCACACTTAGATTCTAGCATGTCCTCATGCTTAGAGAAATGCAAAGAAACACAGAAGACCGAGGGATTGCAAAAGTATAAGACTCATGAAGTGCAACCTACTTATATGTATGCAACTATGACTAGTGCCACTATCCACTTGGTTGGGAGCAAATTAGCCTTCTTAGGACATATGCGAGCACATGGGGTACAATGATGGTCAAAGCATAGGACTTGCCACTTTCTAAGCATCAAATGCAATATGTGCAACCTTGCATGAGGAATGCTCGCGAGAGCCGGGAATCAAAGGATTGAGCATCGAACCCTCGGCGGAAGTGTTTGCACTCTAATCACTCAGTGTTTAGGGTTTATTCTCTCAATTCTCCCCTAATCATGCTTTCCAAGAATTGTTTTTCATCTAACAATCAACAATTATTCAATGCATGCACACAATTATCATGAGATCTTTTCCTTAGGTTGTAATGGGGTTAGGGTCAAGGTAGGGTCATATATGGCTAGTGAACTTAGGATTTGAATCTTTGATTAACTTAAACTTTCCCACCTAACCTATATAATGACCTATACAATTAAGTACTATCCTAACTACCCATTTCTCACTTTTCCACATACTCATGCATTTCTTTTCGTTTCACAATACTTATGCATTGATTCCTCTTGAGCTTCATTTTGGGGCATTTTGTCCCCTTTTTATTATTTTTTTCTTCCCCCTTTTTTTCTTTCTTTTTCTATTTTTCTTTTCTTTTCCATATTGTTCTTCTTTTTTCTTTTGTTCTTTTTGTTTTTTTCTCATTTTTTTTATATACAAGAGCGTCAATGCATAAGGTTTTACATTTGATCAATTCATGAGTATGTACCCAATTCCCAATATTTTCAATAATAATACAAAATACCCTTTTATTCACCCAATGTCCCAAGGTTCCCACACTCGAATGATACTCACACATACTAGCCTAAGCTAATCAAAGATCCAAATAAGGACTTTTATTGTTTTCCGCTTTAAGGCTTGTAATGTGTTAAATTAAGAACAGAGTGGGTTAATCGTAGGCTCAAATTTGGCTAACAAAGGAAGATAGAAGGTAAGGCCATTTGGGTGAGTGAGCTAATGAAATGATGGCCTCAATCATATAAATGCATGAATACACCAAATAATGGACATAAAGAATCAAACAAATCAAGGATCACAATCATAGAAAGAGAATAATGCACACAAGAAGGAAAAATAAGTGGTTATAAGATGTAACCACACCATTAGGCTCAAATCTCACAATCTTGTGTTCTTAACTTCAAACCCATGTTCCAAAATATAATTCTTCATGCAACTTTGGCATCAAAGCATTTAAAATTTGCAATGCCATGGTTGCCCCAAAGTGTTGGTTTCCTAAGAGAGAATTTCATGGTTCCAACCAAGCAGGCTTATCATGCGAATGGTGCCGACTAAGACCTAATCATGCAACCTATCCTACTAAAACCTAATCATGCAACCTATCCTAATTTATTCAGATTTATTCAGATGTTACCTGCGGAGATCGGTCGGCCGACCTCCCCACACTTAAAACGTAGCACGGTCCTCCGTGCTAGAGGTTAGGCGCACTGGTTGATTGAACTCCGAGTGTGCCACATCTCCAATGCCATTGCTATCACCGCTTGAAGTTGCGGTGGAGGTGGAGATATCGGGTTCCTCCATAGGTGGGGTGATTATGCTTAGAAGCCTCTTCACATGAGCATAGCGGCGTTGGTTACGCCTCTCATAACGGTCAATTTGTTGTGAAGGTCCTCAAGGCGTTGGGCGGCCGATTTTTGTGATGTAGATGAAGTGGTAGCGTGGCCAGTTGGTGTGGGCAGTTCAATGTCCATGGTGACTTCCGGAGGCTTGAGGCATCTCTTGGTTGGAATGATATCACCATCAACCGGTATTGAGGTTCGCCTATCTTTAGTCTCCCGGTTGACGCAGGCTTTCGCAACTAATGCCGTCACTAAAGCGGGGAATGGTAGATTTCCCTTGGCATGAATGCGCCCCATGGATTGGCGGATGGCATGCGGAACGTCGACCGGTTTCTCGGTCAAGATGCACCATATCAATAAGGCAAGCTCGGCGGTGATGGATGACCCATGCGTGCTTGGGAGCACGTAATGAGCTAGAATTTGGGCCCATGCCGTGGCTTCTTGAGTGAGGTGGCGGACATCTAAACCCTTGGGTCTTCGCTTTATGGTCCCCCGAATCCAAAATGCGTCGGGTAAAGCAATGACGCGGAGGATAGCGCTCCAATCGAATGCGCGGTCAACGCATGCAGTCAAGACTTCTTGGTAGGCGTCATATGCATCCGTTGACGGTGCAATCCCAAAGACTTCTCGGATGGTTTCCACTGTGACCGACACTTGTTTTCGGCGCACAAATATTGATGTGAGATGAGGTGACTGGAAGTTGGAGTAGAATTCTACCACCCAAGAGAAATTGGCCTCCATTGGTTGCCTCAAGAGGAACCTCCAATGCCTCCGGTCAATGTGTGGCATCACAATCGGACTGAGGTGAGCCGGTAAGACTAGGAGGGGTTCCGGATGGTAATTCCTTTCAATCATTCTGGAGTAGACAAGTTCGCAGTAACGGTTGGGAAACTTGTTTGAATCCTTTGAATCCTTGTCCTTCTCTAGAACATTCATAAGGCGAAACTAGGAAAGGAATGCAAAATCTTGTATTTTCATATAGAAAGTGTGTGGAATCATTGATAAAACCCCTGAAATCAGCACAAGATAAACCCTCAAGTTGGGGTTTGTCAACCTCCCCACACTTAGATTCTAGCATGTCCTCATGCTTAGAGAAATGCAAAGAAACACAGAAGACCGAGAGATCGCAAAAGTATAAGACTCATGAAGTGCAACCTACTTATATGCATGCAACTATGACTAGTGCCACTATCCACTTGGTTGGGAGCAAATTAGCCTTCTTAGGACATATGCGAGCACATGGGGTACAATGATGGTCAAAGCATAGGACTTGCCACTTTCTAAGCATCAAATGCAATATGTGCAACCTTGCATGAGGAATGCTCGCGAGAGCCGGGAATCAAAGGATTGAGCATCGAACCCTCAGCGGAAGTGTTTGCACTCTAATCACTCAGTGTTTAGGGTTTATTCTCTCAATTCTCCCCTAATCATGCTTTCCAAGAATTGTTTTTTATCTAACAATCAACAATTATTCAATGCATGCACACAATTATCATGAGGTCTTTTCCTTAGGTTGTAATGGGGTTAGGGTCAAGGTTGGGTCATATATGGCTAGTGAACTTAGGATTTGAATCTTTGATTAACTTAAACTTTCCCACCTAACCTATATAATGACCTATACAATTAAGTACTATCCTAACTACCCATTCCTCACTTTTCCACATACTCATGCATTTCTTTTCGTTTCACAATACTTATGCATTGATTCCTCTTGAGCTTCATTTTGGGGCATTTTGTCCCCTTTTTATTATTTTTTTCTTCCCCTTTTTTTTTCTTTCTTTTTCTATTTTTCTTTTCTTTTCCATATTGTTCTTCTTTTTTCTTTTGTTCTTTTTGTTTTTTTCTCATTTTTTTATATACAAGAGCGTCAATGCATAAGGTTTTACATTTGATCAATTCATGAGTATGTACCCAATTCCCAATATTTTCAATAATAATACAAAATACCCTTTTATTCACCCAATGTCCCAAGGTTTCCACACTTGAATGATACTCACACACACTAGCCTAAGCTAATCAAAGATCCAAATAAGGACTTTTATTGTTTTCCGCTTTAAGGGCCTCCGGTCAATGTGTGGCATCACAATCGGACTGAGGTGAGCTGGTAAGACTAGGAGGGGTTCCGGATGGTAATTCCTTTCAATCATTCTGGAGTAGACAAGTTCGCAGTAACGGTTGGGAAACTTGTTTGAATCCTTAGGAGGGTTGTCCTTCTCTAGAACGTCAACGGGGCCCTTAGTCTTCTTCAGGAGGGGCCTGGCCGTTAGTTCTTGGCGCACTTTATTGGAAACTGGCCTCTTGGGGCCTTTCCCTTTGTCCTTTTTGATGACCATCCTGTGGAAGCAAGAAAGGAAAAATATCAAACCCAAAGAAGTGGCACAGGGAGTAAGGTGACTAGGGGCGCGCGCGCGCGCACATGTCGCGTGCGCGCCCATGCGCTTGGGCTGGGGGCACAGGAGAGGCACAGGGGTGGCATAACTCTCTGGACGAAGTACCAGAGATTGCTTTAGCGTGTGTTGGCGCGCGCGCACACAGTGCGCATACGCGTCCACGTGGTTGTGCCCCAGGCATGAGAGGGGCCTGGAGGGGGCTCAACTCTCTGTGAAATGGCCCAGAGAGGAGTGCAGAATGAAAGGGCGCGTGCGCGGCTGTGGCGCGCGCGCGCATTCCGTGCTCGCTTTGTATGGACGCGTGCGCGCCAGGTGCGCGCACGCGGCAAAGGTGCTGGGCTGTTGGCTTAGTGTAGGCTTGAGAATGGCTTAACTCTCTGTAAAATATACTAGGGGGGAAACAAGGCAATCGGCGCGGACGCGCACCATGCGCTTGCGCGTCGATTGGCGGATTTCGCTCATGTGCGCGGACGCGCCATGTGCGCGCACGCGCAGAGGGGTGGGTTTTTCTAAATTTGCAAGTGGTTACACCATTTTCGACATTTCAAACGCCCCCTCCATACAGCCACTTAAGCACTATAGCAAATGAAGTCAACAATTGAAGGGGAGTTGTCATTAAAATCTAGCTAACATACATGAACTCAAGTGTCTATGTACAAGTCTCAAAGGAAGATCTTACCATGGTGGGGTGTCTCCCACCTAGCACTTTTGTTTAACGTCCTTAAGTTGGACTTTCAGTAGCTTATAGTGTAAGGTAAACTAGATATGACATTTATCTTTGCCGGATCTACGGAGATGCCTTCCTTTGATACTATGTGTCCCAAAACAATGCCTTGTTTGACCACGAAATGACATTTTTCAAAATTTAAGACAAGGTTTGTTTTGGTGCATCTTTCTAAGACTTTTTCAAGGTTACCTAAGCAATGCTCAAATGACTCACCATACACACTAAAATCATCCATAAAAAATGAACTAACTAAGTGTCCTTAACCCTTGTTCCTTTGGTCTTCTTAAGCTTTTCCCGCCAAGGTGTTTCTCCAAGAGTGGGATCCTTAACTGCCTCCACGCCTAAGTCACGTGACTTCTTAAAAATCATATTCGCAAATCGGCGCGCCCGCGCAAGGTACGCGCACGCGCCGTTGAGACGTCTTGAAATGTGCGCGGAGGCGTGATGTACGCGTGCGCGCCCATGAAGATTCTGGCTTAGCCGCTTCTCAAGCCGGCTCTTGGCTTTGGCTCCACGTTGCCCTATCCGCGCGGGCGCGCAAGGTGCGTGCACGCGCCCATGCGGAAATCTCCAAAGCTTAATCCTCATGCTTCCTTCCTTTGTACCCGTCTTCCTTCTCTCTTTCGGTCCATTCCTACTCCATATCCTGAAACCACTTAACACGCAAGTCACGGCATCGAATGGCATCAAGAGAAGATTAGAAATGTATCTATTTTAGTGCGAAATAAGCATGTTTTCATTTATGAGGCGAAACTAGGAAAGGAATGCAAAATCTTGTATTTTCATATAGAAAGTGTGTGGAATCATTGATAAAACCCCTGAAATCAGCACAAGATAAACCCTCAAGTTGGGGTTTGTCAGCTATATCATATTAGGCATGATTGGGTGTATTTGAATCATATCTATGGGTGTATTCACAGTTTCTGACACGGTGTATTGTGCAGCCTCTCTCGGTTGTTGATGACGAGCTTGTTCTGATAGGACGTGAAGAATTACATTACGAGGGAAGTGCGGAATGTTTTCGAACAAGAAGATGCAAAGGAATTCGGGAAATATTTGTTAAGAATGAAAGAGAAGAATCAGAATTTCTTTTTTGAGCTCCAACTCGAAGAGGATCAATCGATTAAGCTGGCTTTTTGGGCTGATGCAAGAAGCAGAGCCGCCTTTGAGTATTTCGGAGACGTCATTTCATTCGACACCACCTACAATACAAACAGGTAACAAACTGCCCCTGTTTATGATGCTAAATTAATTTATTTTTACGAATCCGCATCAGAGGTGTATATTGGCTGTTTCATTGGGTGTATGCGAAGCATTTGTTAAGGTGTAACTAATGATTTTGCATTTTGGACCATGGTAATTTGTTTCAGATATAATTTGGTCTGTGGTTCTTTTGTCGGGGTGAATCACCACGGTCAGTCAACACTTCTCGGATGCTCTTTGATGAAGAACGAAGAAATTGAATTATTCAAATGGTTATTTCAATGCTGGCTTCGTTGCATGGGAGGAAACGCTCCGAAAGGGTTTCTCACCGATCAGTGCGCATCAATGAAAAGGGCTTTAGAGGCCTGTATGCCAACGACAATTCACCATTGGTGTATTTGGCACATCATGAAGAAGATTCCAAGCAAATTAAACGGGTACAAGGGACATGCCGATATCGAACAAGAAATGAGCCAAGTTGTTTGGAACTCTCATAGCAAAGACTCATTCGATAGGAATTGGAATGATTTTCTGCTAAATTTTGGTCTTGCAGATAACAAGTGGCTTTCAGGTAATGTCTTTTTAAAATCTGCAGCAGAGGTGTAAATTGCATGTTCCCTCGGGTGTATTTAGAGTCTGTGTTTGGGTGTATTATGCAGATTTGTACGAAGACCGTCACATATGGGTTCCTATCTATCTGGATCACCACTTCTGGGCAGGGATGAGAAGCATACAAAGGAGCGAGAGCATGCATTCATTTTTTAACAAGTATATCACCCGGAACAGCTCGCTTATTCAGTTCGTCAAACAATACGATAATTGCCTCGGAAGCAGGGAGCAAGCAGAGAGAGAATCAGATGTTGCAGATTTTCATACGGTCATACCGTGTGCAACCAAATCCTCCATTGAAGCTCAGTTTCAAGAGGCGTACACTCATGCAAAGTTTAGGGAAGTCCAAGCGCAATTCAGAGGAAAGGCGAATTGCATCACCAGATTATGGGAAGCATACTCGACTCTATAGTGGTCCACCTCCTCCTACAATTAAAAAGTATATTCTGTTTAAACAGCAATATTAATTCAGTAAAGTAATACAGAGTTATATAGTTCTAAAGACAGTTACCTGTGGCCAATTATCCCATTCATACTTCCCCTTTTTGATGTTTTCCGGCTCAATTAACTCCATCCACTTCATAACGTAGATAGCGCAGTCATAGCTAAAAACGAAGAAAATAAATTACAAATCTCATTTACGAAAGTTTAATGTTCAGACTCACAAATTTATACCTTGTTTTTTGGCCTGATATTTTAACATATGATGATTTAATTTTCTTCTTGTTCTCCCCTTTCTGCAGAGGTTCCCCGCCGGCATATGTTATCAATCTTGAAAATACATATCCCTTAAATAGCAAAACAAATCAGTAATACACCCGAATAAATTCACAAGATACACCCAACTGAATGGACAATATACACCCAACACAACTAACGAAATAGACCTAAATATTAAAGTAAAGAAGACAGAGGCAACTTACAGTGAATTTATTAACCTGCTTTCTCTCATCGCTTGGAGCTTTTTTGTGTAGCGGGTCAAGTATATGACATTTCCGCTTTGTTGTATTTATCAGCCATAACCACCAATGCCCCAAGTGGCAAACAGGAGCAAAAATCGTCTAATTATTCTATCAAATTTGCAGCTTCTAGAGATTTTTCCCTTTCTGTCTCCTGCGTTGACGCCCCCTCCTGGCTTGAATCAGTCAATCCAAGGCTGAATGATGGCACCCCTGGATCTGTTTTAGGAACATAGGATGCTGTCCGTGCCATCATCAATAGGGCAGCAGCGTCTTCTGCATCTGGATGACTGCGTCATCATGTATAAGAATAAGAATAAGAATATACGGATGATAAGCAAAGATTGATTTTAGTCTGATGAACTTACATTTTAGTTGGAGCTGGGGGAAGCGTGGGTGTGGTCTCTTGAAGTTGTTTGGGGGTTTCAGGAGTACTGCACAGTTACAAAAAATTAATCACGGCGTAAAAAAAACTAATCAGGAACAATATACACCCAAACTGTTAGCAAATATACACCCAAACTCTAAACAAATATACACCCAATACTATTTCTTACATTTCTGTAGTCCCTTCAATCTGTAGCATAGTGGTTGGTTCAAAATCTGTCTCAGTGGTTGTTTGGGATGCCGGCGCAAAAATCTGAATCGGGACTCTAAACAAGAAGAAAAAAGAACCATAACCACCAATGCCCCAAGTGGCAAACAGGAGCAAAAATCTAAAGGATTCTCACATTTCAACAGTGCGTTATTTTATTTGTCATATAAGTAAATAAGCGTACTAACAAATTTAGCAAACGAAAACTTACATATAGCAAATATACACCCAAACTCTAAACAAATATACACTCAATACTATTTCTTATGTTTCTGTAGTCCCTTCAATCTGTAGCATAGGGGTTGGTTCAAAATCTGTCTCAGTGGTTGTTTGGAATACCGACACAAAAACCTGAATCGGGACTCTAAACAAGAAGAAAAATGAAAGGTTAACAACGCCTTTGAAAATAATAAGGTTATAAGGTTGAAATATTATTGGAAAACTCACATTGCAAGCGCTTCCGATGGTGTCTGTTCCCTCACAACCATCATATTCGATTCAAACGGACTCAACCTAAAATACACCCAAAGAAAGTCAAAAAATACACCCGAACAATTCAAAAAGAAGACCGGCTTTGTTTTTTGAGAACTTACATACTTGCAGTTTTTGCTTTTTTTTCCTGCCTTTTTTTTCTTGAATAAAATAATAAAGGCTTTTTTTTCTAAAAAAAATATATACAGAATTAGAAGTAGAAGGGTAATAGAAGAACAAAAGTAACGGTTATTTGAAAGAGATTGCAGCAGATTTATCAACATTTTCCCTTAGCCATTCATCTAGTTCGTCACTTGATATTTCATATGTCTCACTACATTCATAAAAGAAGATGTTAACAAAAATAATTACGATGATAGACGGTAATATAGCTTACAAGGTATTGTACCCGTCAAAGTATTGATCTTCTTTAGGAGGTGAATCCTCCACAACAACTTTTTTCTTTTTTGGTTTTGTTCTGGGTGGAAAAAAAAGAGTACCAATCAGAAATAAAAAATTAATTTTATCACAGAATATTATGCAAAGAAGTGCTTACTTTTTTGGTGTTGTTTTTGTTTTTTTCTTTTTCTTCTCCTTCTCTGCAGGTGATGATTCTTCGATCCTATAAGTTAATAATAGACACTTCAGTTAATACACGAAATCTTTATAATGAAGCCAAAAGAAAGGAGTAATAATTTCAGGACATTACTCATCACTTGGTTCAGATTCAGATTCTGAATCAGAATCTGACTCCTCTTGCCTCTGCTTTCTTTTTCTGGAGTCCATTCTGGAAGACAAACAATCATTATTTAGAACATACTAAAAATACACCCAAATGAATTCACAAGATACACCCAACTGAATATACAATATACACCCAACCCAGCAAACGAACACACCCAGCTTAATAAACTACACACACCCAACGTGATCAACAAAATACACCCAACTCGAAAAAGAAATTACACCCAAGTATGGTACTTACTTTTTTCCCTTTTTGCTGGGGTCTGGGGTCCCATTGATATTATTCAGATACATTTATATATATCAGTCAGATATCAGTCAAACATGCTTCAATATCAAGCCACATTACAAGTTCAAGCAGTATACACCCCCCAATCTACGGAATAAACCCCCAAAAATCATTTACCAGAAGATCTAGAACAACAAGAATAACAGGATAACTTAGAACAACAACGTAGAAGAACAGTGTAACAAAGAAGCAAGAGTAACAGTAAACCCTAGAACAACGACGTAGATGGAAAGCAAAACGTAGTTTGTAATATGGAAAATATACAGGAATCTTAGTGAACTTACGTTGAGTATTGTTGCTTTGTTTTCTCTTCAGATTCTTGATGGAGAGTTTGATGGTGTTTTGACGGAGGTTTCGAACAATGAGTTGTATATTTTGAACTTTGATTTTCGCTCGAAAATGGAAGGGTTTCCTTGTTTTCGAAGCGTTTTGAGAAGTGGAAGAAGTGGAAGAAGTGGAAGAGTTTCCCATACGTAACCGTTTGTGTTGAGCGCGTGAAGTGACGCTCCATGTAATCTGTGTTGATGCGCGTGACTTGTGTTTGGGCTGGGCCAACTTGTAAGCTTGTAAGCTTGTATGTGTAGCCCTTAATATCAATTTTGATTCTTTTAAGTTTATTGTATTTTGAGTTTTAATTTACGAAATAGACTTTTCAAATAGGCTCGTGAACTTATTTAATTTTAAATAGACCAAACTTAAACCTAAAAAAAAGTCTATAAAATAACAGATATAAACTTAAATTATTTTATTACGATATAATTTAAATTTGTCAAAAATCAAAACTATCTATTTGCATTCCTAATTACTTACTTGT
The DNA here is from genome assembly GCF_000816755.2 of Arachis ipaensis. NCBI lineage: Eukaryota > Viridiplantae > Streptophyta > Magnoliopsida > Fabales > Fabaceae > Arachis > Arachis ipaensis. The sequence goes on along the minus strand of NC_029789.2, from coordinate 137,731,023 downwards.
ACTACATCCATCATCTATGAATTATTGAGTACAATGATAGTACTAATGAATCTTAATCATGCAACGTGTATTTGTCAATGAACAAGTATGTATGTGCTTAGACATTCTAAATTTTATTCTCATTCAACAAAGACGAACAAGATAGTTTAATTAGAAAATAATCTACGCTAAAGTTTCAAATCCATTGATTGCTTTTAAAATATAATCAATCCCTATAGTTTATACTTGTTTTTATTCTCATAGAAATTTTCAGTCTTATATACCAAAAATTAATTTATCACAAATTAAA
>NC_029789.2:137725070-137730100 GCF_000816755.2 Arachis ipaensis | reverse complement strand
AATTTGATAAATTAAAGATTAATTTGTTATAAATTTAAGTTAAATTTAAAAATTTATTATTAATTAATAAAATATTACAACACAATATGTGATTCAGATCTTTAACATTTTATTAAACAGATAAAAATTAGTATTCTTACATTAATTGATTCAAAGCATATCCCACAAAATACTTACTTAACGATTTGATTGCTGATCAACCTACGCTGCTATATATACGCTACAAACTTTTTATTGCACTGTCATCCTATGTATTTACTAATCAGAAAACAATAATGATAAAAATAATCAGAGGATAATCTCATTTAATTTGAGAATCATTTTATTATCATGCTTCATTTTAAGATAAGGATTTAAAACATGTTTGGGGACATATGAAAAAAAGATTTATTTTATGAAAAAAAAATTATGATTGGGTGAAATTTGAGCAACTGGATTATAATCAAACGAGATAATATAAGCTCTTTTGAGCCAAATAATCTTGAGCTCTTGTTTTAGCATTGTACAAGATGTCTTTGGTACGGGTTGAGAGATGGATTGGAAACTTGTGGGTTGAGGCGGATACCGGATCGCTTGACTGGAGCAGCGGGGGAAGGTACCTGCAAAGACACTCCGACGCTCAAGTCAGAATGGATCTGAGAGGTGTAAGGTGTTAAGAATGAATGAATACCTGGAGGGATCTGGGCCCTCTATTTATAGGTGATGGTGAATATCTTATCTTATCTTATTTGGCTAAGATAAGGAAGACGTTTGTATTTGAAAGTCGGTTAGGAGTTCTAGAGGGCCGGTTTTGGGCCTTCTAGAAGAGAGAGGTGGGTCAAACCCGGGAAACCGGGTTCGGGTTTAACCTTGGGTCCGGGATCCGTGAGCCGGATCCGTAACAGTTGCCCCCGCAGCGGGAGAGCGAGCAATGTCGGTCTGTCGCTGGGAGGTGTGATTTTGGCTGTGGGCTAGATCTTTAGTTTTTCTCGGGCGTTCGTTTGGTTCTTTGGAGGGAGATCGGTGTCTCGGCCTCGGTTTTGGTGATCGCGCTGAAGGTTCATCTGGCTGTTTTTGGTCTGACGTGACTCTTCCGAGTCCACTGCGTCCGTTGCGTTCTTCGAGGCGTGCTTTATTAGTTTCTTTTTTCGAGGGGGCATTTAATGTGAGGGGACGTTTTCCTTTTTTGCCCCTACGCGCATTTCCTTGCTTTAGGGCTATTTGTGTCTTTCTTCCTTGCTTTTGAAACCGTTTTTGGCTTTTCGCTTCACTTTCCCTCGTTCATTTTTCGTTCTCTTTTCTGGAAAAATTTTCTCTTCTTTCTGTGGTACTCTCTGGTGTTGCTGCTGCTTCTGCTTCTCAAGCTTTTTCCAGGCTCATTTTCTGCATTACCAGGTTGGCATGCTTTGCTTTTCCTTTTTTGTTTTCGCGGTGCGTCTGTTGTTCTGTTTTTTGCCATGCCTTGTTCTGTGTATTTTCTTTCTCTTTCAATTTTTGGACTGTGTTTTGTGTTTTGGGAGGTAGTATTCGAGTCTTGAAGGGGCTGAGCACCGCCATGTTGGGTTGGTAGTGGCGGTAGGTTTTTGTCTTGCTTCTGCGTAGGGTTAGTAGGCTGATGATGGTGCTCCTCCCTGTTTTAGGTATGCATCGGCGGAGAAATGAGGGTGTGGGTGCCCCAATAGCCCCTTCCAGGGGCGTCCCCGCTCGCTACACTTGGGTGACTAGGGATGTGTGGGGCGTTCCGTCACGGATGATGGAGGATGATCTTCAGAGGCTCCGTGATCAGGGGGCAGTCTGTGGTGGTGGTGATGAGGAGAGGCAGTATGAGCTCGTTCTCCCAAATGCTGACGAGCGCGTTTGTTACTTGAACCTCCATTTGCCCACTGTGCCGGACTGGATGTAGGTTTACGAGTCGATGTTCACTCGGCTCGGCGTGCGGTTCCCTTTTTCTCCGTTTGTTCAGGATTTGCTGAGTCGGTGTTCCGTGGCGCCGTCTCAGCTTCACCCGAATAGTTGGGCCGCCGTGCGGTCTTTTGAATTGGTGTGCCGGTATCTTGACCTTCCGGCTTCTGTTCCTGTTTTCCTCTTCCTTTTCTTATGCACTCTTCCGACTAAGGAAGGGAAGCATAAGAAGGGGTATATGTCATTCCGTGCTCAGCCTTATCGTCGTATTTTTTGGGCTGTTTGAGGATTCCTTTCATGGTTTCAAGAGGGAGTACTTTAAGGTGCGCCCTGTCTAGGGGCATCATCTGTTTTGGCTGACGCCGGAGGGCGAGCACCGGTTTTGGTAAAGATGACGGCGAAAAAGTCATTGATTGTTTTTCTTCCAAGAATGACGTTGTAGGCTGTGGAGTCTTTGAGGATCACGAATTCGGATAGGATTGTCTTCCTTTGGTTACCTGTTCCTATGGTGATGGGGAGGGTGATCGAGCCGTCTGGTTTGAGGAAGTTGTCTCCGAGTTCCCTGACACCGTTGCGGTGTGTTTGGAGGTTGTCGTTGTGGAGTCCGAGCTTGTCGAAGGCTCCTCGGAAAAGGATGTTTGAGTCTGCACCGGTGTCCACCAGTATCCTTCGTACTAGTCCTGTTCCGATCCTTGCTGAGATGACGAAGGGGGCGTCTTCGGCCGAGGTGCCGTGCTGACACTCCTTAGGTAGGAAGGTTATCGTATTGTCGGCCAGGGTGGTGGGAGTTTGGGGTCTGACAGCCATGACTTTGAGATCTTTTTTCAGTGTTAATTTTGACTTGCCCGATATGTCTTTGCCCGTGATGACGTTTACTATGATGGTTGGGTCTTCCTCTGGGCTTTCCCTAGGGGGTTGTTTTTGTGCTCTTGGGTTGCGCCCTTCTCTTTCCGGCGACCTGTCTCTTTCTGCACGTTTTGATTCTCGAATGATTTTGGCGAACTCTGGGAGCTTGCCGTCTCTTATGGCTTGTTCGAGGGCGTCTTTAAGGTCGAAACAGTCTTGTGTTCTGTGACCGTAACCTCGGTGGTAGTCGCAGTAAAGGGTTTTGTTGCCGCCCGTTCTTTCTTTGAGTTGTCGGGCTTTTGGAATGATGCCACGATCCACAATCTGGTGGTATATCTCGGTAATTGGTGCTGTCAGGGGCGTGTAATTAGAGAATTTGCCGATTCTTGGTCGTCGGTTTGTGTTTGTTGGTTTGGGATGGTCCCTTTGATTTTCTCTTGGTGGTGGGTTATGTCGTGGTGTCGGGTTGCCGTATTGGGTGGGGTTGTGTTACCGCTTATTGGCAGCGACGACCTGGTTGACCTCTTCGTCGTTTATGTATTCTTTGGCGACGTTTTGGACCTCGTGCATAGTCCACACGGGTTTGGTGGTGAGGTGTTTGCGGAAGTCTTCGTTCATGAGCCCGTTGGTTAAGCAGAGACTTGCGACTGAATTCATGAGCCCGTCGACCGTTAGGCATTCGTCGTTGAAGCGGTCGAGGTATTTCCTTGTGGATTCGTCCTGTTTTTGTGTGATCCCTAGCAAGCTGATGGGGTGTTTAGCTTTAACGATTCTGGTTGTGAACTGGGCCATGAATTTTCGTGTGATGTCGTGGAAACCGGTTATGGATCCGTTTGGGAGGGCGTTAAACCATTTGATTGTTGGCCCGGCTAGGGTTACCGGGAAGGCCCTGCATCGGACTGCGTCGACCGCTCCTTCTAGGTTCATCCTGGCCTCGAAGGCCGTTAGATGTTCTTGGGGGTCTTTAGTTCCGTCGTACTTCATGTCAGTGGGTTTATCGAAACCTTTGGGGAGTTTTGCTCTCAAAATCCTTTTCGTGAAAGGTGTGGCTCCCATTATTGTGTCGTCGTTTCTTGTACGCTTGGTTTCTCGGTGTCGCCGATCTTTGTCCGAGTCGTGCTGACGACTTAGATCTCAGGAAGCGCTGCGGTTGTGCCTTTTGCTGTATAGCCGTTCTGGTGATTTTTCTCGCATGTGGTTACGCGAGGTGCTGCGATCGTCTCTCCTATCGTGTCGCCGAGTTGGCGATCTGCCGTGGCGAGATTTTGATCTGGAAGTTGCATGGCTCCCGTGTTCGTTATTGTATCTTCCCTTGGTGGTCAATCTGCCTTCGAGTTCTTGGACCCGGAGGCAGAGATCTTGGATGATTTGTGCTGCTTTGTCCCCCGTTTTCTCGGGGTGTCGCGGTTCCGTGACGACGTGATCGTTTTTCTTATTCTGTGTATGGTGGATGGTACTTGCTATCCTTCCTTGATTTGCGACCTCCTGTTGTTCTGGGGTCAGATTCTTTGTTCGAGAGTCATCCCGGCTTGAGGAGTCTTCTTCGAGTACGTCCCCCATTCTGGTTTAGTCGGCGCAAGTGTCCCCACAGACGGCGCCAATGTACAAGATGTCTCTGGTACGGGTTGAGAGATGGATCGGGAACTTGCGGATTGAGGCGGATATCGGATCGCTTGACTGGAGCAGCGGGGGGAGGTACCTGCAAAGACACTCCGACGCTCAAGTCAGAATGGATCTGAGAGGTGTAAGGTGTTAAGAATGAATGAATACATGGAGGGATCTGGGCCCTCTATTTATAGGTGACGGTGAATATCTTATCTTATCTTATTTGGATAAGATAAGAAAGACGTTTGTATTCGAAAGTCGGTTAGGAGTTCTAGAGGGCCGGTTTTGGGCCTTCTAGAAGAGAGAGGTGGGTCGAATCCGAAAAACCGGGTTCGGGTTTAACCTTGAGTCCGGGATCCGTGAACCGGATCCGTAACAAGCATTATGTGAAAAACTCACTATTTGAGCTTTTCACCAAATTGACCTAACTATATAACATTTTATATTCATATATATAATCATCCTATTTCATTTTTTTTGGGTTTTTTTTAGTAATTTTATCATATAAAAATAAATTTTCAGCTAAAGTATCTAAATATAAATTGGTTGTTTTATAACCAATTGTTTAAAAAAATGATTATACAAATAAGAATTATTGAAATAAATTTAATTTTTTCGCATTCTCAAATACAATTAAAATGTCAAATAGTTAAAAAATAAAAATCTTAAATTATTAAAATGTTTAATGTATTAAAAAC
>NC_029789.2:137722675-137725045 GCF_000816755.2 Arachis ipaensis | reverse complement strand
ATAATTAAATTAAAAATTTTTCTAGAGCACTTTTAAACAATATCATAATGAATGTTTTGCATTAAAAAAGGGTAAGTTTTATACATTTAATCTATGAAGCACAGATACAGACACGAGACACGATATGATACGCGACATGGCGATACGCAAATTCTAAAAAGTTGTCGGACATAGAGACATGCATATATTAAAAATATAATATATTCATTGATATTAAACTAATAAGTATTATATAGGTATTTAAAAGATAAAATTTTAAACTCTTATGTCTTAATAGAGTTAGTAAAAATTTTGTACATCACATTTACACAAAAAAAAATTATCTAAAGTCATACTATTTCTCCATCATATATGGTTGATATCTTTATCATTAGAAAAAGTCAATCTTTCCAACTTCGGTTCATCAAGAGAAAGGTGAACAATTTCAAGAACACAATTTTTCTCACCAATTGGTGAAAAAGCATCTCTTTTTTTTTTGAAGTAAAGAAAGCTCAACACATTAGAGTGGAGCATGAGCAAACAAACAAAAATTAAACTACATACAAAAGTTATGATTCCTCTGTCATCTCTGGCATTGCCATCAACAACCACAAGGATCCCTATCAGTCCATTCTTCGTAGCTCAAAAAGGTCCTTCTCTTTATGATATCAACACCTGTTTCGGTATTATTGAAAATTCTGGCATTGCGCTCCAACCAGACGTTCCAAATCACTGCAAAGAACCCAGTCAGTCATGTCTTCTGCGTGTCTTTTCTAGTGTGCATGCTGGTCCAACTCTCAAACAGTTCTTTAATGGTTTCAGGAATGGTCCAATCTCTATCCCAAGTCCTCAACCAAGCGCACCATACCTGCCAGGTGAACTCACAAAACAGAAATAGATGCTGCACAGATTCTATCTTCTTTTTACATAGTACACATATAATATCACTGTTAAGCACAACGCCTAGTCTACTTAACCTTTCTTTAGTATTAACTCTACCCATTAGCATAAACCATCCAAAAATCTCAATTCTTGGAGGTACCACCCCTCTCCAAATTGAACTTGTGAAATTATAGCTTGTAATCTCGTCCGATAGAGTCTCCGATTGTAGTATCTGCATAAAAGAGTTAGTAGAAAAAACACCTGTATGATCAAACTTCCAAACAACATTATCCTCTCTACCAGTTGATAGCTTTACTGGCCTTAATCTCTCATGAAGATGATGGACAAGTTCCAATTCCTATTGGAACAACTCTCTCCTCCACTGGAACTTCCAAATCCAGTCTAACCCGTCCCAAAATCTACAATCCCTAATCACAGATCCTTGCTGGTTTGAAATAGAGAAGAGCCTTGGAAAACTCACTTTCTGGGGGCCACCTTGGACCCAGTTATCTTCCCAGAAAAGTGTTCTTCTTCCATTCCCTACTTCCATCGCCAGGCCACTAATCATTTTTTTTCGTCACCCTCTACTCTTTTACATTCAACTGACATATGTCTTTTGATGAGCGGATAATTTATACGCTTTTTGGCATTATTTTTAGTATATTTTTAGTAGAATCTAGTTACTTTTAGGGATGTTTTCATTAGTTTTATGTTAAATTCATATTTCTGGACTTTACTATGAGTTTGTGTGTTTTTCTGTGATTTCAGGTATTTTCTGGCTGAAATTGAGGGACTTGAGCAAAAATCAGATTCAAAGGTTGAAGAAGGACTGCTGATGCTGTTGGATTCTGACCTCCCTGCACTCAAAGTGGATTTTCTGGAGCTACAGAACTCAAAATGGCGTGCTTCCAATTGAGTTGAAAAGTAGACATCCAGGGCTTTCCAGCAAGATATAATAGTCCATACTTTGGCCGAGTTTAGATGACGTAAAAAGGCGTTGAATGCCAGTTCTACGCTGCTGTCTGGAGTTAAACGCCAGAAACACGTCACAAACCAGAGTTGAACGCCAGAAATACGTTACAACCTGGCGTTCAACTCCAAGAATGACCTCTACACGTGTAACATTCAAGCTCAGCCCAAGCACACACCAAGTGGGCCCCGGAAGTGGATTTATGCATCAATTACTTACTTATGTAAACCCTAGTAACTAGTTTAGTATAAATAGAACTTTTTACTATTGTATTTGACATCCTGGATTGTATTTTGGATCCTGTGATCACGTTTTGGGGGCTGGCCTCTCGGCCATGCCTGAACCTTTCACTTATGTATTTTCAACGGTAGAGTTTCTGCACTCCATAGACTAAGGTGTGGAGCTCTGCTGTTCCTCAAAGATTAATGCAAAATACTACTGTTTTTCTATTCAATTTAACTTATTCCGCTTCTAAGATATTCATTCGCACTTCAACCTGAATGTGATGAACGTGACAATCATCATCATTCCCCCACGAA
>NC_029789.2:137719580-137722620 GCF_000816755.2 Arachis ipaensis | reverse complement strand
GGAACACGTGCCTGACAACCACTTCCGTTCCACCTTAGATTGAATGAGTATCTCTTAGATCTCTTAATCAGAATCTTCGTGGAATAAGCTAGATTGATGGCGGCATTCATGAGAGTCCGGAAAGTCTAAACTTTGTTTGTGGTATTTCGAGTAGGACTCTGGGATTGAATGACTGTGACGAACTTCAAACTCGCGAGTGCTGGGCGTAGTGACAGACGCAAAAGGAGGGTGAATCCTATTCCAGCATGATCGAAAACCTCAGATGATTAACTGTGCTGTGACAGAGCATTTGGACCATTTTCACAAGAGGATGGAACGCAGCCATTGACAACGGTGATGTCTCCAGACGATTAGCCATGCAGTGACAGCGCATCGGACCATTTTCCAGAGAGGATCAAAAGTAACCATTGACAACGGTGATGTCCTTACATAAAGCCAGCCATGGAAAGGAGTAGGATTGATTGGATGAAGACAGCAGGACAGCAGAGGTTCAGAGGAACGAAAGCATCTCTATGCGCTTATCTGAAATTCTCACCAATGATTTACATAAGTATTTCTATCCTTATTTTATTATTTATTTTCGAAAACTCCATAATCAATTATTATCCGCCTGACTGAGATCTACAAGATGACCATAGCTTGCTTCATACCGACAATCTCCGTGGGATCGACCCTTACTCACGTAAGGTTTATTACTTTGACGACCCAGTGCACTTGCTGGTTAGTTGTATCGAAGTTGTGAATGAAAAATAATTTATTCAGACGTGCGTACAGAGTTTTTGGCGCCGTTGCCTGAGATCACAATTTCGTGCACCAAGTTTTTGGCGCCGTTGCCGGGGATTGTTCGAGTTTGGACAACTGACGGTTCATCTTGTTGCTCAGATTAGGTAATTTTCTTTTTGTTTTGTTTTTCAAAAAAATTTTCAAAAACCTTTCAAAATTTTTTCACCTGTTTTCGAATATATATATATATATATAAATCTTTTCAAAAATATATTTTTCTTCAGAATTTTTAAGAATGAATTCTAGTGTTTCATGAAGCATGTTGAAGCATGGCTAGTTATAAAGCCATGTCTAAATTCTTTTGGACTGAGGTTTTGGCCTAAAATTGAATGAATTACTCGCATATTCATGCTAAAGCTTGACTGGCTATTAAGCCATGTCTAACCCTCAGATTGGAGCTTTAGACTAAGAATGCAAGATTCCTGGAATTCATATTAAAAATTTTAGAATCCTTATTTTTCTTTTTTTCAATTAATTTTTGAAAAATACAAAAAAAAAAATAGAAAATCATAAAAATCAAAAATATTTTGTGTTTCTTGTTTGAGTCTTGAGTCAATTTTTAAGTTTGGTGTCAATTGCATGTTCATCCTGCATTTTTCAAAAAAATCATGCATTCATAGTGTTCATCATGATCTTCAAGTTGTTTTTGGTAAGTCTTCTTGTTTGATCTTGATGTTTTCTTGTTTTGCATCTTTTCTTGTTTTACATGTGCATTTTTGCATTCATAGAGTCTAAACATGAAAGATTTCTAAGTTTGGTGTCTTGCATGTTTTCTTTGCATTAAAAATTTTTCAAAAACATGTTCTTGATGTTCATCATGATCTTCAAAGTATTCTTGGTGTTCATCTGGACATTCATAGCATTCTTGCATGCATTCATTGTTTTGATCTAAAAATTTTCATGCATTGCATCATTTTCATGTTTTTCTCTCTCATCATTAAAAATTCAAAAATAAAAAAAATATCTTTCCCTTTTTCTCTCTTAAAATTTCGAAAATTAGATTTGACTTTTTCAAAACTTTTTAAAATTTAGTTGTTTCTTATGAGTCAAATCAAATTTTCAATTTAAAAATCTTATCTTTTTCAAAATCAAATATTTTTCATTTTTCTTAGTTATTTTCGAAAATTATAAAAATATTTTTCAAAAATCTTTTTCTTAATTTTATCACATAATTTTCGAAAATAACATCATCAATTAATGTTTTGATTCAAAAATTTCAAGTTTGTTACTTACTTGTTAAGAAAGATTCAAACTTTAAGTTCTAGAATCATATCTTGTGATCTCTTGTGAATCAAGTCATTAATTGTGATTTTAAAAATCAAATCTTTTTCAAAACTAATTTCAATCATATCTTTTCAAAAATATCTTTTTATCTTATCTTTTTCAAAATCATATCTTTTTCAAAAATTTGATTTTAAAATATCCTCTCTAACTTCTTATCTTCTTATCTTTTCAAAATTGATTTTCAAATTTGTTTCAACTAACTAACTAACTTTTTGTTTGTTTCTTATCTTTTTCAAAACCACCTAATTAACTCTCTCTCTAATTTTCGAAAATATCTTCCCTCTTTTTCAAAATTTTTTTTAATTAACTAATTATTTTAATTTTCGAAAATTACTAACTCTTTTTCAAAAATATTTTCGAAAATCCTCTCTCTCTCATCTCATTTTATTTATTTATTCATCTACTAACACTTCATCTCACATCTCTGCTCTCCTCACCCTTGTGTTTCTTTCTCTACATTACATTCTTTTCTTCCTCCTTTCTTCTACTCACACAGGGACCTCTATACTGTGGTAAAAATGATCCCTATTATTATTATTTTTCTGTTCTCTCTTTTTCATATGAGCTGGAGCAAGGACAAGAATATTCTTGTTGAAGCATATCCAGAACCTGAAAGGACTCTGAAGAGGAAATTAAGAGAAGTTAAATTACAACAATCCAGCAAGCACCTTTCAGAAATTTTCGAACAGGAAGAGGAGATGGCAGCCGAAAATAATAATAATGCAAGGAGGATGCTTGGTGACTTTACTGCACCTAATTTCAATTTACATGGAAGAAGCATCTCCATCCCTACCATTGGAGCAAATAATTTTGAGCTGAAACCTCAGCTAGTTTCTCTGATGCAGCAGAACTGCAAGTTCCATGGACTTCCATCTGAAGATCCTTTTCAGTTCTTAACTGAATTTTTGCAGATCTGTGATACTGTTAAGACTAATGGAGTAGATCCTGAAGTCTACAGGCTCATGCTTTTCCC
>NC_029789.2:137718705-137718991 GCF_000816755.2 Arachis ipaensis | reverse complement strand
GAACCTCCCTTGCTCACCAATGAACTGAGTGATCTGGATCAACTGAGATTGCTTCAGAAGAAACAGGATCCTAGAAAGTTCTTAATACCGTGTACCATAGGCACCATGATCTTTGAGAAGGCTCTGTGTGACCTTAGTTCAGGGATAAACCTCATACCCCTCTCTGTAATAGAGAAACTGGGAATCTATAGGGTGCAAGCTACTAAAATCTCATTAGAGATGGCAGACAATTCAAGAAAACAGGCTTATGGACAAGTAGAGGACGTGTTAGTAAAGGTTGAAGGCC
>NC_029789.2:137704225-137718697 GCF_000816755.2 Arachis ipaensis | reverse complement strand
TTATTTAATTTTATTTTTCTTGTTCTTTCTTGTTTTATTAGGTTCATGATCATGTGGATTCACAAAATAAATATAAAAATTGAAAACGGAATCAAAAACAGCAGAAGAAAAATCACACCCTGGAGGAGGATCTCACTGGTGTTTAAACGCCAGTAAGAAGCATCTGGCTGGCGTTCAACGCCAGAACAGAGCATGGTTCTGGCGCTGAACGCCCAAAATGGGCAGCATCTGGGCGTTTGAACGCCAGAATTGCACCCTGGAGAAGAGCTGGCGCTGAACGACCAGAACAAGCATGGTTCTGGCGTTCAACGCCAGAAATGGGCAACAAATGGGCGTTCAACGCCCAGAACAAGCACCAATCTGGCGCTGAAAGCCCAGAGTTGTGTGCAAGGGCATTTTGCATGCCTAATATGGTGCAAGGTTGTAAATCCTTGAACACCTCAGGATCTGTGGACCCCATAGGATCACCTCAGGATCTGTGGACCCCACAGGATCCCCACCTACCTCCACTCACTTCTTCTCACCCCTCTTTCGCACAATCCCATAAACACTCTTCCCCAAAACTCTTCACCAATCACCTCAATCTCTCTTCCCTATCACCACTTCACCACTCACATCCATCCACTCTTCCCCATAAACCTACCCCATACACCCAACCTACCTTCAAAATTCAAAAGCTCTTTCCCACCCAATCCCACCCATATGGCCGAATACACACATCCCTCCATCTCCTCCATATCTTCTTCTTCTTCATCTATTCTTTCTTCTCTTGCTCGAGGGCGAGCAATATTCTAAGTTTGGTGTGGTAAAAGCATAAGCTTTTTGTTTTTCCATTACCATTGATGGCCCCCAAGACCGGAGAATCCTCTAGAAGTTTCGAATTTATCCTTGAACTTAGTTTAATTATGTTGATGTGGTGACAATGCTTCTTATTTTCTGAACGAATGCTTGAACAGTGCATATGTCTTTTGAAGTTGCTGTTTATGAATGTTAAATATGTTGGCTCTTGAAAGAATGATGACAAGGAGACATGTTATTTGATAATCTGAAAAATCATAAAAATGATTCTTGAAGCAAAAAAATAGCAAAGAACAAAGCTTGCAGAAAAAAAAATGTGGCAAAAAAAATAGAAAGAAAAAGAAAAAGCAAGCAGAAAAAGCCAAAAGCTCTTAAAACCAAGAGGCAAGAGCAAAAAGCCAGTAACCCTTAAAACCAAAAGGCAAGGGTAATAAAAAGGATCCCAAGGCTTTGAGCATCAGTGGATAGGAGGGCCTGGAGGGCCTAAATCCTGGCCTAATAGAATCTAGTTACTTTTAGGGATGTTTTTATTAGTTTTTATGTTAAATTCACTTTTCTGGACTTTACTATGAGTTTGTGTGTTTTTCTGTGATTTCAGGTATTTTCCGGCTGAAATTGAGGGACTTGAGCAAAAATCAGATTCAGAGGTTGAAGAAGGACTGCTGATGTTGTTGGATTCTGACCTCCCTGCACTCAAAGTGGATTTTCTGGAGCTACAGAACTCAAAATCGTGCACTTTTAATTGCGTTGGAAAGTAGACATCGAGGGCTTTCCAGCAATATATAATAGTTCATACTTTGGCCGAGTTTAATTGACGTAAAAGGGCGTTGAACGCCAGTTCTACGCTGCTGTCTGGAGTTAAACGCCAGAAACACGTCACAAACCAGAGTTGAACGCCAGAAATACGTTACAACCTGGCGTTCAACTCCAAGAATGACCTCTACACGTGTAACATTCAAGCTCAGCCCAAGCACACACCAAGTGGGCCCCGAAAGTGGATTTATGCATCAATTACTTACTTATGTAAACCCTAGTAACTAGTTTAGTATAAATAGAACTTTTTACTATTGTATTTGACATCCTGGATTGTATTTTGGATCCTGTGATCACGTTTTGGGGGCTGGACTCTCGGCCATGCCTGAACCTTTCACTTATGTATTTTCAACGGTAGAGTTTCTGCACTCCATAGACTAAGGTGTGGAGCTCTGCTGTTCCTCAAAGATTAATGCAAAGTACCACTGTTTTTCTATTCAATTCAACTTATTCCGCTTCTAAGATATTCATTCGCACTTCAACCTGAATGTGATGAACGTGACAATCATCATCATTCCCTATGAACGCGTGCCTGACAACCACTTCCGTTCTACCTTAGATTGAATGAGTATCTCTTGGATCTCTTAATCAGAATCTTCGTGGTATCAGCTAGATTGATGGCGGCATTCATGAGAGTCCGGAAAGTCTAAACCTTGTCTGTGGTATTCCGAGTAGGACTCTGGGATTGAATGACTATGACGAACTTCAAACTCGCGAGTGCTGGGCGTAGTGACAGACGCAAAAGGAGGGTGAATCCTATTCCAGCATGATCGAAAACCTCAGATGATTAGCCGTGCTGTGACAGAACATTTAGACCATTTTCACAAGAGGATGGAACGCAACCATTGACAACGGTGATGCCTCCAGATGATTAGCCATGCAGTGACAACGCATCGGACCATTTTCCAGAGAGGATCAAAAGTAGCCATTGACAACGGTGATGTCCTTACATAAAGCCAGCCATGGAAAGGAGTAGGATTGATTGGATGAAGACAGTAGGAAAGCAGAGGTTCAGAGGAACGAAAGCATCTCTATGCGCTTATCTGAAATTCTCACCAATGATTTACATAAGTATTTCTATCCTTATTTTATTATTTATTTTCGAAAACTCCATAATCAATTATTATCCGCCTGACTGAGATCTACAAGATGACCATAGCTTGCTTCATACCGACAATCTCCGTGGGATCGACCCTTACTCACGTAAGGTTTATTACTTGGACGACCCAGTGCACTTGCTGGTTAGTTGTATCGAAGTTGTGAATGAAAAACAATTTATTCAGACGTGCGTACAGAGTTTTTGGCGTCGTTGCCTGAGATCACAATTTCGTGCACCATCTTTCCAGGGCCCTCCTTTTACTGGTAAAGTCTGATTTGCTAACATTACATTAGGATGCAATTTGTTGCTCGAGCAAACAATCTTTTTCCACAGTGGGCATTCCTCCTTTGAAAACCGCCACCACCACTTAAACAAAAGGGCCGTGTTCCTAAGAACTGCATCCCCAACTCCCAAACCCCCAGCCTTCTTCGGGGCCTGTACCACATCCCACTTAACTAAAGGGATACCATAGTTACTGTCCTCCTTACACCACATAAAGCTCCTCTGTAACGCAATTAGCTTGTCGGCCACCGCCTTCGGCATCTTGTACAGACTTAAGTAAGGTAGCGTTTGTTTTGAGGTACTGAGACAGAGACTGAAAGACTGAGACTCAGTATCGTGTTTGTTAGTTCAGAGACTGGTACTAAAATTTCTGTCTCTGTCTCTAAAATTTCGGTATTTCAGTACCTCCAAAAAGTAGGGACACAGGGGACTGAAATTTTTAGAGATGGAGACTGAAACTTTAATAACATTTTTTACCTAAAATACTTTCATTTCAATTAATTAATTCCAATTTTACCCTTTGTGTAAATTAAATTAGAGTTTTATTCTTGTTTTAATTCCTGTCTCCCATTTTGCACCAAACAGAATACTAAAATTTATTTCAATCCCTTTCTCTTAGTCTCTGTCTCTCAGTCTCAGTCTTTCTGTCTCTGTCTCTCCACCAAACGCTACCTAATAGATTGGTAGGCTGTTCAAAACCGATTTGATGAGGACTAGCTTACTTGCTTTGTTCAGGACCTTTGCTTTTCATAAGCTGAGTTTCTCTTCCACCTTATCTATGATTGGTTTCCAAGTCTTCACCAGGCGCGGATTTGCTCCTAACGGAACCCCGAGGTACCTCACAGGTAAGTCCGCTTGATTGCACCCTAGTAAGCCACACCTCTTATAATTTACAATCGTCTCAGTCTCTGGAGGACAAAATAAAATAGTATCATCTGTAAATTGTAGATGTGACAATTCGATGCGATCTCCCTTGACCAGTAGCGGAGCGATTCGCCCGTTCTTGACAGCTTTCCCCAACATCCTATGCAAAACATCGACCACAAGCACAAACAGAAGGGGAGACAGAGGATCCCCTTGTCTTAGGCCCCTCTCCATGTTGAACGGCTTGGAAGGCGACCCGTTGACCAGGACTGACATAGTAGCCGTACTGACACACTCCTTCACCCACGTCCTCCATCTATGGCGGAACCCCATTTTCTGAAACACACTATCCACAAAACTCCATCTAACCCTATCATAAACTTTTTCCTTTATTGTATTGTGGAGTTTTTCTTGAAAAAAGACGAAGATTAGCGTGCACAAATGCTAAAATTTCTGCATGTTTATGTTTCAGCTTATTTTTTTTAGGGAATAGATAAAAGAATAAGTGTTCCAATTCTTTTCACACCAAGAAGATGAAGATGGTTGCCCTAGTAGCCTAAGAGTAATTAATTGGTTGAAGAAGTTTTGCTTTACCACTATAAATTAGCCACCAAAATTTTATATCAACTATGCCTCTATCATTTAAGGAGTTATAATCATCCGTGTCTGGGTCGTGTTCGGACAGTTTTTTTTTGTTTTTTAGATGGGACACGTTTGGACACAGGAGACACGCATGTTATTTATATATTTTATTTTTCAGTGATATGTCAGTTATTTGATCATCTATGTGATCACCAAGCAACCGAATACATAATTTATTCTCTAATTTATAAAATTTAACAAAAACATTGGTAAATATATTGGTTTCGCATTTATTTATATATTTTATTTATTTATGTTATATTTGTAATTATTATTATATGTTATGGAATAATATTCTAATAAATTACATTGATTTTTTTCTAATTCTCTTTAATATTTTCCTGGTTTTATTCCATAATTATAATATTCTAATAATATATATAGTCAACTGCCTGGTCTTAAAGGTAGTTCCACCTACCCAATCCTCGGAGTCGTTTCACCAACCCACTCATCCTCTTCGTCCAACACTGAATCATCATCGAATACTAAATCCTCATCGATCATCAAGGTGATTTTTAGAGACACTACATTTAGAAGAGGAGAAATTCATTTTGATATGTGAAGAGAATCAGATCTCTGTGATTTAGTTAGTAATATAAATGAGTTGTTCGAAACTGTTAAATCTCGTCCCCATTACTTGAAGCTGGCAGAAAGGGAAATTTGTTGGTATCAGCTGGGCAAGTATATAAGTTGTATTGGGATCCAACCACCAAGTTTTTTAGCTTTGTTGAAACTGTCGAGGAACTTGTAATTGAACATCAACAATGAATGTAATTAGTTAGTCAATAAAACCCTAAATAATGGAAGGGTTAAAGATGTAATATATTAAAAGTCAATAAAACTTAGAATTTAAATGGTCATTACATTGCTGATTGTTACTGGTCTTTCCTGTCATATCTGAACACCTATCTTGTTTGTGAAATAGGCAAAACTATTGTGTAACATATTTGCAATTTGTAATGTCAATTCGTTCAGAATTTTGAGTTTCTAAAATCTAACTCTGCTCTGATACCATGTTACCATCTTATAAAGAGTTTAGGAAAGAAACGAAAAATTATTTTAAAAAGTATTATTTTATTATTCATATTTTTTTCATCTGTGATTACAAAGTTCTTATGAATATATAGACCAAGAGTACGCTAAGAGTACGCTCGTTATGGAATAATATCCTAATAAATTACATTGATTTTTTTTCTAATTCTCTTTAATATTTTCCTGATTTTGTTCCATAATTATAATATTCTAATAGTATATTCCGCGGCTGAAATGGTCAACCGTCTGGTCTCAGAGGTAGTTCTACCTACTCAATCCTCGGAGTCGAAGCCAGTTTCACCAATCCACTCATCCCCTCGTCCAACATTGAATCATCGTCGAACACTAAATCCTCATCGATCATCAGGGTGATTTTTAGAGACACTACATTTGGAAGAGGAGAAATTCATTTTGATATGTCAAGAGAATCAGATCTCTGTGATTTAGTTAGTAATATAGATGAGTTGTTCGAAACTGTTAAATCCCGTCCCCCATTGCTTGAAGCTGCCAGAAAGGAAAATTTGTTGGTATCAGTTAGGGCTAAAATATTTGGATATGGAAGTAAAATAAGTGTTATATCTTAACGTGATAATTTTTGGTATTTTTTAAAACTATGGGAGGTACATAAATCGAACTCTCTAATTTATGTTTAAAAAAGTGTCCGATTTGTGTTGAAAAAATTAAAAAAAATTGGAGTACACAAATCGGATGTACTCCAAATTTTTTTAATTTTTTCAACACAAATCGGACTGTCCGAGTACAGAAATCAGACGGTCCGATTTCTGTACCTCTTAAAAATCGAACGGTCCGATTTGTACTCCGTACATTAAATCATCCTACATTTTAGAAAAATACCACAATAAATCACAATTTAGAAAAACACCATTGTTAATCCAATATTAAAAATAAAAAAGTGTCAGTTGATGAACTATTTTTTTTGTATGTTGTGTCCAAAATATATTCAACACGCTAACACGACAACTAAACAAAGTATCCACTTTATAGCATTTAATACTATTAAAAATATCAAAATCTTTTAGTTTTTTATACAAAACTTCCATTTTTAACATGTACGGATTCTATAGGTAAAAAAATTTTAATGAACAAANAACTATATAAAAAAACAAATTACTTACATGCATCAAATTAAACTCTTAAAAAATATATGATAATTAATTTTTAGTATTAATAAAATATTTCTACCAATAAACAAATTTTTGTGTATGTTCTTTTTGTATTTCTGCCAGACGAAGGGAAAAAAAAAGAAAAGAAAAAGAAAAGTAACATTTTGTGTATCTGAATAGTGAATTCTGAAACCTGTGTTAGAACTTTGGAAGGTAGAGTGGTAGATTACACTCTCCCTAAACTGTAAATCACCAACTAAATATCTAACTCTCTGTGACTCTGTCCTTCTCACTTCTCATTACTTTTCTTCTCACCATCGTTATCACTCACTCTCACTTCACTCTTCACACTTATTTCCACGCTCACACCTAAAAAACCGTCTTTTTCCGTTTTTCACTCTCTCACTCATCTCAATACCCTCCTCACTCCCCTCTCCACTCTCACAATTTCTCAAAATTCTGCATCCCAAAATTAAAGCTCCGATCTTTCTCATCTGGGCACCATTAAAGTTTTCATCTTTCTGAATTTACTCATCTGGTTCTTCTTCTTCTGCTGAATTCCAGTTTCAACATGATTCGCTCCAACAGCAACAATATGCACGCCAACACCGATTCCGATGTAACAAGCTACGACCCATCAACGCCAAGATCACCAAAACGCGCCGTTTACTACGTTCAGAGTCCTTCAAGGGACTCACACGACGATGGTGACAAATCTTCAACCAACCATGCCACAACGCCAGCATATAACAGTCCCACTGATTCACCTTCACACCACTCCTATGGCCACCATTCCAGGGAATCCTCTGCAAGCAGGGTTTCTGGCTCTTACAACTCTTCTTGGGGGAGGCGATGGAACAGGAAGCGTGGAAGTGGCTATAATAAAGGGTGGCCTGAGGGCAAGGTGATTGAAGAAGAAGGGTATTATGGTGATTTCCACAGCGGGAATGAAGGGCTTGCTAGGAGGACTCAGGTGTTCTTTGCTGTGGTTGGATTTGTTGTGATCTTCAGTGTTTTCTGTTTGATCCTTTGGGGTGCTAGCAGACCTTATAAACCAAAGATCATTGTTAAGGTACATTAAATTATTGTTGTGTTGGGACACATCGATTTTTTTAATTTAAGAAATTGCCACTTGTGTCATTTTTTTATTTAATAATGAGTGAATATTCATATTAGTACTTTTTCTAGATTTTGGACATGATTTCGGTTTGTCAGAGTTTAATATAAAGATTGTAACCTCAATTTGGTCTTTCAGTGTTTAAAATAAACATTGATTTAGTTCCATGGATTTGGTTGTGTTCAAATTGATGGTCATTTTATAACATGTAAAGAATCTCCGAAGGACTTATTGCATTTCTTTTTGAAGTAGCAAATTGAATCTTGACTCTGAAATAAATGAAATGGTGAATTCTTTGATGGTATATAATAGTAGTTTTTATTTAGTTTTTTATATGGTTAGCAGTAAATAATTGTAATGTATTTGAGATTGTAAGTCCACATAGATTTAGCTGTTCTTGTGTGCTGTGATTTGAGCTGAGGAGCATGATATATAGTTAAGGTCATGTTAGGCAACCATTATCAAAATTAAAATAAAAATAAATTATAGGACGGTGTATAAACTTTTTAGATTGGGTTTATGTCCTCTGTGTTTATGCACTCTGCACATTTTGATTAGACAGGACAAAGATTGTTTCACTCACTGATGATGATGGCAATAAGGATTTTCTTGCATGTTGGTTATTGTAATCCTGTGCCATGTGAAGTTTGAAAGTCCCTTTTTGTTACAAGAATAGGTGTCTACTACCATGCTTTCAATACTCATCTCTTTTTCTTTTCATATTCTGCCAGAGTTTGATAGTACATAACTTCAACATTGGAGGAGGAGCAGACCTCACAGGAGTCCTGACCAAGATGCTAACAGTAAATTGTTCATTCAAAATGACAGTGCATAACCCTGCAACGATTTTCGGCATTCATGTTAGTTCCAAGTCAGCAAACCTCATGTATTCTGAGATTTCAGTTGCAACTGGAGAGGTAAGAACCCTTTTAACACTAATCTTTGACATAGAAGGATATGTTATGTTATCGTTGACCAACATTTTTAGATGTTTAATTCCATATTCGCCTGTATCTTGCTGCAGTTGAAGAAATACTATCAGCAGCGAAAGAGTCGGCGGACTGTGTATATGAATATGAAAGGAGACAAGGTTCCTCTATATGGAGCTGGAGCAAGCTTATCCGATTCAGCCGTTGACCGAAAAATACCAATGCGGCTTGTCTTTGAGGTTAAATCAAAAGGGAATGTTGTTGGGAAGTTGGTGAAATCTAAACATAGACAACAGATTTCTTGCTCGGTTGTTCTTGATTCTGAAAGCAACAAACCTTTCATACTTAAAGAGAATGCATGTTCATACTCATGAGAGGTTTTGATCCAGCAGCAGCAGCAATAACTGGTTTCTTGTGTTTCATCATAGTCCATTTCATTTCATTCCATTCAGCGGGCTTGGGTTTTCCCATCAGATAGGTATAGGTGTGAAAGATACAAATTGTGCTTGGTTAAGCTTATTGAGTTCAAGTAGCATGTAATAGAAATATGTGAAAAAATGGTGGTTTTTCTAGAATAATCAAGGGCTAAAATTTTCAAACTACTTACAAAGTTTAAGAAGTATAATTTTTGGGGGAATGAAGAACTCCTATTTTATTTCTTTTTTAATGTAATTTCTGCTGTTGGTATTGGCTGGTTTTGCCATCTGGCTAAGATTTTCTGAAAATAATGCTTATGAACCTAGAATAATTCTGTTTTACCGTGCAAAAGTAACCAATAATGTAACGTGACAGTTTTCCATTTCCTTGCAAGTTAAACATAACCCAATATATATTCTTCAGATTGTTATGATAAATATCAATAAATTTGAATAAAGGGCATTGACCAAGCCTAATTTTCTTTCCTTTAATAGTTTTTGGTAATGGGACCCCTAATTTGTGGTGCTGCCCAAACAAGGGGGAAAGCTTGTATTGTATTTGGAATTTCTTATCTGGGCTGGAAAATTTGGGGAATCAGCAAAATGGTCAGATCAGAGAAAGGAATCGCAAGCCCAATTATCTCTCCCACAGATTCCTACCTTCTTGGCTGGTGGTTAGAGTTTATCCATTGTCTCCATTTTCCTCTCAAGCCCATGCTCTCCAATACCTTATCCACGAATCCCCACCTGAAATTGTAATTGGTTTTTGAAAGTCCAATTCTTTCAGTCCATACAGGTTCCATATTACTAATACTTTCTTCTCCCTTCACCCTTCTGACACCTTTATAGCATTTTCCACTAATACATGCCTCCTCCATAATCTTGCTTTTCTTCATAGATTTTGTAATGGCATGAAAAGATTTGGTATTTTTGTCCATTTGAGATACGTACATTGACCTAGACAATTGCTTCTATTCAACTTTTTTCTCTAGTAGTCAGTGGTCCAAATATTTTAAATGGCTCAAAATCTAAAAATTTATATAATTAAATATTATATTATATATTTAGTTATGTTAGTTTCTTTTATTATTTTTAATAAATTTTTTTAACAAAAAATTATAATTTTAAGTTGTTATGTTAAATTTCATTTTAATTATAATAATTTAATTAATAAAAGAATAACTTGTATGCGTTGTTTTTCTTTTTTTAATATAGTGTTAATTGTATTAACTATAAAATAGTTATTTAATCTACTTTTTTCAATAAATCAGGCATATATACTCAATATGACCATGAATAATCTAGTAATACTCAATATGATTTTATAAGTTCTCCTTTTTCGGTTAAGAATCCAATAACATCTAATTTAAAAAAAAGACGAATTAAAAGCATGAAATTAAAGACAAATAAATGAAACAACATAATAATAATAATAATAATAATAATAATAATAATAATAATAATAATAATAATACAAATTAACTACGCACCAAATAAGTTAGCTTTTTCATTTGTTTGTCTCAATATCAGCATGATCGAGAAAATTGAAATGATTGTCAGGAATGTTACGATCATCGATCGTATTTACTATACGTGACTCCTTTTTAAAGGTTATTCTACACACGTGTAGTCGGAAGATAAATTCCGCTTGATTCCTCAATCAGAAAATTTGAGAAGACATAAACTTTTCCCTCGATCAATTCATTCTCAAACATCTTTGCCAAATAATTCTTCACTGAACAATGGATTTTATCACACTGTAAAACAAATTAAAAACGAAGACTATTAGCACTTACAACTCTATTAAATCGCACTGTGGTTGATTCCTCCAAGAGTTTACTCACAAAATAAAGTTAAAATGTGAACAGTGAATATATATAAACTGGACCTAGCATCACTCGAAGAAATCATGTAGAATAATCAACTTACCTTATCATCCATGAGAACCATTTTTAGATAAGCTGTCTTACTCTTGTCAAATTTGGATGGAACTTTCCATAAGCTTATAATCCTTGCCTTTATTTTCCAAACATTTTCATTACATAATCTACTACAGGTAATACTGTTGATAGAATCATAACTTGTAGTCATTAGGTATGGAAAATAATAAAGAGAAAAAAATACGAATAAGATACGAATTTTGTAAATGAAAAATAATTGAAACAATTGACTATTACGACTTATATATATATATATATATATACACACACATTACAAACGATATGAATTTTTAATGGAGATACTTGATACTAATAGAAAAAAATTATATAAATAAAAATTATTTAATTTCAATTTCAATTTCATATAACAAAACAGTGGTTTTCAAAAATTATGGAATCTTTTTTTGACATATGTATTATGCCATACGTATAAATTATACGGGTTATTATATAAATTCATATATATGCATAACAAAACAGTTTAATATTATATATTTTCTACATTAATTATATGCCAATATTTTGAAAAAAGAGATAAAAGAAGAGATATATAAATATGCATAATATTATTGCTATATATGAAGCAATTTTGTATTGTTTTAATTATAGAGACTTACTATAATTATATAAAATTTAATTTGAGGAAATAATTTTCCTTGCCATAAATAATATACTAAAACTGTTAGTATATTATCTTCTTTATGGTTATTTGAATTTATCAATGATTTTTTCGTGTAAATCGTTATTACCCAATTTTTAATAATTACTTAATATACAAAATTTGAAATTGGAAATTGTTATTACTAATTCAATTAACTGGTTAATTGAGTAATAATTGTCAAATTATTAAGGAGCAAAATCATTGATTTACTCAATTGATTTTCATATATTATTTATATTTCAAGTAATAATTTGAAATTATATTATTTACCCAGTTAATAATACTATTATTAAAAATTATTTTTTGCATTGATTTTTAAATCAATTATTAAATAATTATTTTTGTTAAGATAATTGTTTATAAATTATTTCAAATTATATTTTGTTAAGATATAATTATTTAGATTATTACTCATGACACGGGTATAATTTCATTTTATTCCAGTTAATCAATTATAATTATATGACACGGGTGTAATTTCAATTTTATCTACGGATTATTTTCCGTAACAATATACAACATATTATTTACCGTGATAATTTGATTTGATTGATTTCTAATTATTTACGTACATAAATGATTAAAATATATAACATAAATATCGTAATTATTATAATTCTATGATATAATTATAATTAACATATTTTATCATAATTAAATATTAATTTAATATAATTATAATGAAAATACTTTTCCAAAATAATATAATCTACTATTATTCATCCACTAATTATTTGGCAATAAACCTTAATATGATTTTTTACATTTTCGCTATGGGAAATAACTACTTAGATATACCAAATAATATGTAACATGTTACTACTTGTATAAGTTAAGGCACAAAGACAGGATTTAATTAAGGTGATTGAAACTTTCACCAAATAGAATATGACCTCAATCGAATAAAAAATGGTACTCGATTTTACATTAATTATCTAGTCGAAGAAATAACATACTCATTCATTATTCATGTTTCATTATATTTTTTAAATAATATATAGAAAACATATATTCTGTGTATAAAAATGTGACTATTAGTAATTTTATTAATAAATATTTTTTTAAACTATTACTAATTTCAATTTTAATAGAAAATATAAGGAAATAATTTCGCTTGCCATAAATAATATACTAAAACTGTTAGTATATTATCTTCTATATGGTTAATTGAATTTATCAATGATTTTCCCGTGTAAATCGTTGTTACCCAATTTTTAAAAACTACTTAATATACAAAACTTGAAATTGGAAATTGTTATTACTAATTCAATTAACTGGTTAATTGAGTAATAATTGTCAAATTATTAAGGTGCAAAATCATTGATTTACTCAATAAATTTCCATATATTATTTATATTTCAAGTAATAATTTAAAATTATATTATTTACCCAGTTAATAATACTATTATTAATAATTATTTTTTGCATTGATTTTTAAATCAATTATTAAATAATTATTTTTGTTAAGATAATTGTTTATAAATTATTTCAAATTATATTTTGTTAAGATATAATTATTTAGATTATTACTGATGGCACGGGTATAATTTTATTTTATACCAATTAATCAATTATAATTATATGACACGGGTGTAATTTCAATTTTATCCACCAATTATTGGCAAATAAATTATCTTTAGGTCAACGATTTAATATATGTGTAGATTCATTTTTTGTCAAATATAATGAAAATACAAATAAAGAAATAAAGGATGAAAATAAACTTAATAATATCTGACACTACTTCATTTTATTAAATTATTTAAAAATAGCACATCCACAAAAAATAATCGTAATATATAAATTGAGGCAATAATTTAAAATTCTATAATTATAATTTAATCAAATACTAATAGTAAAACCAAATTACATAAACAATATTGAACCTATTCTAGTCTTTAGTCACCTATAGTATAGAATCATTCTTGTAACAACAACCAACTGAAATAACATCGTAAGTTTCAATATTTAGAATTCGTGCAAAATCAGACCATTCTCTTGTTAGATAAGCTTCATCATCCGCTATCCGTGCAATGCGGCAAGGTATAAAATTGCCACACCGAGAAACCAAACTAACTCTTATTCCTCTCAATGGCATTGCATGCATGCAAGCAAAAGAAAGCTGGTAATTTCTGAAAAAAATCAAAATATGTTAAAAAATTATTCTAATAATGAACAACTTAAACTAAGAAAATTTAAATATATTACCAATCATTGAAATTGCATATCTGAATTTGTCACGAATTTAGCAAAACTGAACTGAAACTGAGGGAATTTAATTTCATTATGTGCTCCACTTCGAAAATTTTCGGACAAACGTAAAAAGCATGGAGGGGATGGAACTTAAACTTGCCCTATAAAGTTCCGTGGATGCAATTCTTCAATCAAAAATTGAGCTCCTCCTAAGAAATCTAACTTTAACCACATTCCATTGGGTTGGTCATAATAGGTGAGTAGATCCAACCATCCTTCGATAAAGTAGAGACTATTGCCTCTTCTTTGAACGCTTACATCCATGTAGTTGGAACCCGAATCAGTGAAGACAACTCGATGATGTATTTCATGGATGTGATGCATTGTAAATGATTGTGGCAAATTAAAAGACAATCGAACTGGAACATTAGACGATAAGAATAACTTAAAGTAACAACAAATAAAAAATTATCAAAAGAATAATATAATAGAATGAGTATATGAAAAATATTATAAAAAATTATAAATTGTACCTTAAAAGGATCAACTTCAATAAAAAATG
>NC_029789.2:137699673-137704028 GCF_000816755.2 Arachis ipaensis | reverse complement strand
ATTTTTAGTTAGTTTTTTATCAAATATTTTTATTAATAGTTACAGTTTTCAGACATAATATATAATAGGAAATAATTTCTCAAAATAGTAAAAATTATCATAACAATTGTTCTCTATATATGAATCATTTAAATATATAAGTTTATACAAATCATTTATATTCACATATTCTGTCTGTTTTTTCTTCTTCTCTTTTTTTTTCTCCTGACACTTCGTCTTCTTTTTTTTTTTTTTTGTTATTTTTCTCTTTCCTTATCTTCGTCACCAACACCACCACCTCCTCCTCCTCCTCCTTTTTTCGTTGAATTTTTTTCTCTTCTTTCTTTTTCCTCCTTCTCCTTCATCATCTTCATCATCATGATCATTATTGTTATAGCATCGTCATCATCTTCTTATATATATCGTTGTTATTGTCGTTATTGTTATCGTTATCGTAGAAATTTTGCTATATTAATGACGTTGTCTTATTCAAAATTTTTGCCATAAAATCTTCTCAATTTGTGTAGTTACAGCAAATTTTAGAAAAAAATTAAGACATTTAGGTGTATTTGTTTAAGACATTCTTAGATGTTTAATTCCATATTCACTTGTATCTTGCTGCAGTTGAAGAAATACTATCAGCAGCGAAAGAGTCGACGAACGGTGTATATGAACATGAAAGGAGACAAGGTTCCTCTATATGGAGCTGGGGCAAGCTTATCTGATTCAGCCGGCAACCGAAAAATACCAATGCGGTTTGTCTTTGAGGTTAAATCAAAAGGGAATGTTGTTGGGAAGTTGGTGAAATCTAGGCATAGACAACAGATTTCTTGCTCGGTTGTTCTTGATTCTGAAAGCAGCAAACTTTTCATACTTAAAGAGAATGCATGTTCATACTCATGAGAGGTTTTGATCCAGCAACAGCAACAATAACTGGTTCCTTGTGTTTCAGATGGCTTGAGTTTTCCATCCGATAACTAAACGTGTGAAAAGTTACAAATTGTGCTTGCCTGGTTAAGCTTATTGAGTTTAAGTAGCTTGTAGTAAAAATCTGTGTAAAAATGGTAATTTTTTCTAGAATAATCAAGGCCTAAAATTTTCATACTAGTTGCAAAGTTTAAGAAGTATCATTTTTGGGTGTATGAAGAACTCCTATTATTTCTTTTAAACGTAATTTCTGCTATTGGTATTGGTTTTGCTATCTGACTCAGATATTCTGGAAATAATGCTATAAACTTGGAATAATTTTGTTCTCCAATTCATCGACTTTAATTATTTGCCATTCCAAACATTCTACAAGTCTTTTTAAGTATCAACACGCTACCGGGCAAAAGCAAGCAATAATGCAATGACAATTTTTTCTTTCATTATAGGTGATGATTATTGTCACGGTTTTGGATATGGATATATTCCAACATTATTATGTCAGCACTTGTACTTACTCAATTTCTCAAGTTAAGAACACGAGAAAAGCACTTGA
Organism: Arachis ipaensis; assembly: GCF_000816755.2. Lineage (NCBI taxonomy): Eukaryota > Viridiplantae > Streptophyta > Magnoliopsida > Fabales > Fabaceae > Arachis > Arachis ipaensis. The sequence goes on along the minus strand of NC_029789.2, from coordinate 137,702,569 downwards.
GAAAAGAAATTTTTGTAAAAAAAATATTTTATTATTTAAGTATTTGTTACAAATGACTCATTCAAATTCTAACTATCAATTCCTATTTATAGATATCCATCTCCTTAATAGACGTGTGATTAAATCTAATCAACGGTCCAAATCGAGTGTCTAAAAATTTCATTATAAATATCTAACCTATCATATTTTTTTAAATATTTTTAGATTATTATACACTACTCTTCATATTTCTACATATATTCATATTCTTCTAAAATAGTTTATTACCTTCTAGAGTCTTTTAAGGATATTTTAGAGTATTCTGAAATCATCCGGAACATTTTCAAACACTCTTAAATACTATACAAATATGTTAAATGTCTTAAAATTTATCTTAATATCATGCTACCTAAACTTTGATACTTAAATTAGTTAAAGTCAATATTTAATTTAAATAATATAAAAATAAATAATTTTAAATATTAAAAACTTAACTTAAGAAAAAGTTAGACTAATTCGACACAAAAATAGCCTGCACCAAAAAATCGGCCTTTATTATGACCCAATTTTCTTCGGATTGTTATGATAAATATGAAGAAATTTTGGTAAAGGGCATTGGGCAAGCCTTTTTTTTGTCATGGGGACCCGAAATTATTGGCCCTGTCCATACAAAGTGGAAAACTTGTATTATATTCTGAATTTCTTATCTGGACTGAAATATTCGGAGAATCAGCATCACCTAAAATTGTCAGACCAGAGAAACGGAATATCGGAGCCCAATCCAAAACTCCTGCCTCCCTGGCTGGTGGTTGGAGTTTATGTTATTTAATAGCCCAAAACAATCAACAAAAAAAGGTGGAGACCAATTTGTAACTCCAAAGTCCAAACCTAACTCCCTAACCTTACACACGGCTCTGGCCCTGTGTATGTGTGTGTGAATTATTTTTGAGTTGCACAATTGGAGGTCATAACTAGTCTACTAGGGTTCTGCCGTGAGGAAGGGGTTAACGTCTTTTTGGTTAGATACCACTTGACTGCCACATCATGATTCATGAGCGGTGATTTTGTGAGGGAAAGGGCCTCAGGTCCTCACGCTCCAAGAGAAACATCCAGATACATCTAGAGAATAAAGTGAAAATATATTTTTTCTAAGAACAAAAAGAAAATCTAAATAAAATTAGAGTTAAGCGTGTGCCGATTTTACTATAAAAATAACATAACGGCTAGGCCCCTTTTCATAATAATTAGAGTTAAGCGTATGGAGATTTTACTATAAAATTTTTTTGACATAACGGCTGGGCCCCGTTTTATAATCGAAAAATGACTTAATAAAATTCGCCAATTAGCCGATGACAAGAAACGGTCGTTAATTGGCTGAAAGTATAATTAGTACGGAATTAGCGATTAATATTACGAAGATGAAATATATTTATGTTACCAAGAGAATACATGACCACATGAGTTTAACTAGAGTTTATTAAATGCCTATATGTTTTTTTGGTTGCCGAATGCGTAAAATTTTAATTAGAACATATTAAAGAGCAATACTTTTAATATAAAAAGTTATTAATTAATACTAGTTTAAATATANNCCACCTAAATAAATTTCTATTAACTAAAATTATTAACAAAACCAGAAAACTTGTGAGGACTGTGGGCGCTGTTCTATCTATCTCCTACACTCCTAGTCCGAATTTTACTGCTGCTACATGATCTTAATAAAATATAATAACATAGGTCTTATTCTGTTGAGAATGAATTGACAAGTAGTCATGTACAGAAAAAAACGAATTAACTATTAAGACTTACTCTATATTGTTGGGGAAATTCAACAAAAAGGTAAACAAGAACTTGTTTAACAGTAGAAATATTAAAAATAATCTTTTCACTATCTGTGTGATTAAATAAATAATACCAAAAATATTTTAAATAGTAAATATAATAATAGAAATTAAATAATCAGATATCAGAATTTTAACATGAAAAAACTTTTAAAAAAGAGACAAAAAAATTTACGAAACTTAGTCTAAAAAAGTCTTTCACTATCAGCATAAATTTTTTACAAAAATAGATATCTCAAATCAGATAAAAACAAAGACAATATAACTAACAAGTTATATTTTAATATTCATCTCTTCACTAAAAATAACATATTAAATTTTCATAAAAAATAAAATAAATTTATTAAGTCAATATAATCAAAGTTGACAATGCTCCTTTCGCTAAACCCTACTGCTTCTTTTCTTTCATTCAAAAAATGAATGAAGCCTTGAATCTCTCTCTCTTTTCCTCGTGGCGGCGATAGCCACTTTCTTTCTTTCTTTATTTCTTTCTCGACAAGTTGTGGGTCTCACTTGAGGTTGGGACCCACCAAAATATATATATTTTTATATAGATCTTAATTTTTCAGATTAAATTGATTGTTGGGCATATCAAACAATTATGTATCCGACCTCAAGAAAAGTGTTTGATTGCGGTTTATTGCTGTTTTCCTTGTTCACTTACATATATAATCCTAGGGGATACAAAGGAATTTTTGTTGCTAATGCAAGAGGGGCAATGCTAGGATCATACCATTCTTAAATAAATGGTGGGTAAATTTTTCTTCCATGGTTGTTGTTGTACACAAAATTAATCAATATTTTGTCAAAATTATAAACTGATTTTACACTGATTATTCCATTCGGTATTTACTTAGGTGCCTTTGGGTTTGTTTTGTATTCTCTTAGCAATTCCATCCACGCAGATACACGTCGAGACTCTTGCCAGGAAGCTTCATAGTATTCTTGAGAGTGGAGGGGAGAAAAGTTTGGCCAAAAAAATTATTATAATTCATGTGAATATTTGCGATTATCGATTAAAAAGTGGGGCTTAAATCATAATTATTTTTTAAAGTAATCTTAGTTGATAGGTGCTT